>NC_142086.1:49177029-49494529 GCF_054644295.1 Miniopterus natalensis | reverse complement strand
GCAAGACAGAAGACAGCTAAGGGGTGAATGGATGAACTGGTGGTGCTAGTGATGGAGAGGGAGAAGACAGAGGGTCAGCTCAATCAGAAATGCTGGAGGAAGGAACGGTAGGAATCCATGAGAGGCAGCGCTGTAGGGCTCCAGCCCAGGGATGTGTAAACCAAAGACCTGGGTTTAAGTTCTGCCTCACTACTTACTAGCTTTATAACCCTGAACAAGTCACAGCACCTGTAACTTTGCTTCCTCAGTTGTAAAATGGGAGGAATGCTCCCTACCTTACCAGGTTGTTGAGAGAGTTAAATGACATGGAATATGTGGAAATGTCAAACAGAGTTTACTCATACATGTATTGGTTAATGTATTCGTACATTCAGCAAGATGTGTTATATACCTACTATGTGCCTGGAATCTAGTAGGTACTCATTAATGTATTTAAAAATAAAGTGGGGCTAGACAATGAATTTGCATAGTATGACTTTGAAGTCTAGAATAATCATAAGTATTAGGGAAGTTGGTATACGGAGCCATCAAAAAGATAAGTGAGTTGCTTGGTAGTCATCATTTTGGATAAAGTTGATGGAGATCTGAGCCATTCAGTGAATACTAGGACTCGCCAGACTAAATGGAGAGGAAGCATGGGTAGATGTCATCCAGAGACATATAATGATTCTCCTTTGACAAAGAAGGGAGACAGAGGTCTAAAATTTCACAGCTTGAGCATGAGCTATTTAAACCAGCTCTGTAACAGCTCTTTCCCCAGAATAGGGACTTTGGGATTCTATCATCTCAGGCCCAATCCTCAGAACAGTGGTCACAGGTGGCTTCCCTAAAGATGTTTTACCCCATTGTTCCTCCAGTTGGGATCCTTAGGAGTTTTAGGAGTTTATGAGTATTGCAATAGGGATTTGCAATCTACTTTCAAAATTTTAAATGGTCTGTAAAGAACCATGTGCCCTTACAATGAGGTTTTATTTGGCTAGAATAATATCAACTAGCCATGTTGATCAGAGCCTCTGGCATGTGCTTTGATGCACAAAGTAAAAAAAAAAGAATAAAATAAGGAATGCTTAATAAATTTGGGGGCTGAGGGCAGTAAGGATATGATTTAAATGATTGAAAATATAATGGAAAATTTTGTTAAGTTCAACTTTGATTAAACTCTCCCCTTTTCCAGTTGAGTACCCAGAGTTGAGTGAAGCAAAGAAATTTGTCCACAGTCATAGTGCTGCTCAGTGGCAAAGCCAGGCGCAGAACCCAGGTGCCAGGCCACTGGACTTTTTACTGCACCCCAGTGGTCTTGAGCATGGTTTTGAACTCTTAAATCAGTCTGTGGATATTAGTTAAAATAAGTCACCTCCCTAAAATCATTACCTGGGTATCAAAGGGAGAAAGGATTCTACAGGGGGCTTTCCCTTGGGCTCCTCCCAGTTAGAGCAGAGGGTCTAGTCACCTGGGGAGTGGTTAGTCCAGCTGATGTTTGTCTGGTGGAATTTTCCCAAGCAGAGGGAAGACTGACAGGCAGGAATTCCCTGGGAGGTTCTTGGGGAAGATGCATATTCTCTCTTTATCTTCAAAGCAAATGTTCAGGAAGGGAAAGGACACTTCCCATAATTCAGGCTGAAGCAAAACACAGACAACATATCAGACTAGCATCTCATCCACGAGGTGGAGAGGCTCCCTGGCCAGGGGTCACTGAGGAAGTTTCTTGTTTGTAGATAAGACAGTGGGATATGTAAGAAACATCTCCTACCTGAAAAAGGATACCTGGGTAAACCTATGTTTTCCAAACGGAGAATTGTGCACTGGGACTTAAAGTTGTGATCTGTTGAAAAAAGGTGTTTCATTGAAATGTGTCCCCCACTGTAATCGGGTAAACAGCAGAAAACATTTTACCTTTTCCTCAGGACACAGAATTCTGGGAAAATTAGGTAAGATGAATTTAAGTTCACAATGGCCAAGTGGCCGTACGTTTTCATTTGGGAAGGCTAGAGATGCCTCATTGGGTAACATCTAGTGGTTATGTTTGCAACATGCCATTTGTTTTTCTGTTTCGGGGGGGGTTTATAATTTAATAAAATGTTCTGTTTGGGTCCCTTTGAGCTATTGGTCTCTGTGGTTTCCGCAGATGTAAGATTTCATCCTGGCCCTGCTTTCTTCCAGTGAAGTTGACATACTCTGATTCCAACTGGATATGCTTAATGGTTACACAGAACTTGTGTCGCTTTGCCTCGTCCACATGACAACCACCTGATTATGCCAACTCTCCCTGCCTAAAACCCCATGGTGGATTCCCATTGTTCTTAAAACTGAAAACCTCTTCATGTGCCTTTTTGGGAATTGCAAGGACTGGCGCCTCCCTGCCTCTCTGGCTCTTGACTCTCCTTGTTCTAGCCATAGTGCTTTTCTGTTATTCCTGTGTAGTCACCAGGGTCCCCCCTACCACAGGGCCTTTGTACAGGCTGCTCCCTCCACCAGATACCTTTCTTGCCCCTTCACCTGGTTAACACCTACTTGTCCTTTAGATACCAATCTCTCTGTCATTTCCCAGGAGAAACTTCCTCCATGCCCCCTCTACATTAAATTCCCTATTGACTTGTGCTCAGACCACCATGAACCCCTCCTTCTTTATAGCCCTGAAGACAGTTGAACCTTATTTCTTGTGTACAGTTATTTTATTAGTTTAAACCTCTATTAGATTGTGAACTCACGAGGACAGGACGTGTTGCTGTTGTTACCCTCTGCTGTGTCCCCAATGATTAAGACTGCTTGCTACATAGTAACAGTCAAATGAAGAGATAACCCCATATTTGGCCCAGAGTAGGTGGTCATTAGAGTAGCTGAATGAAAGTGGGAAGAAAAGTGTTACGAGTCAACAGAGCTGGGTCCAGTCCCTGTCCCTCCGCTAACTTGCTCAGTGACTCTACACTGGGCAGGGCCTGTCCTTCTCTGGGCACCAGAGCCTGCTACCCAAGGTGGGGGTTGAATCACTTTCCTGTGCTGCGTGGGCTCTGAAGGACCTGAGGCTGGATCCTGCCTCTACCACCTTATAGCTATACAACTTTGAGCCTGTTGCATCACTTCTCTGACATATTATTTATACGTTTAAAGTCTCTCCAAGTTCTAAAATCTGTAAGGACTCAAACTGAGCCAGTGGCAGTGAGAATGGAGAGGAGATGGAGAATGGAGAGGAGATGGTGGTGAAGTAAGTGAGCAGGACCTCAAAGTGTGGTCCCACAGCCTGCAGCATCGGCATCGTCTGGGAACTGCATAAAAATGCAAAGCCCCATCCCAGATCTGCTGAGTTAGAAATGATGAAGGTGGGTCCCAGGAGGCTGTGCCTTAAGAAGCTCTCCAGGAGGTTCTGATGCAAGCTCAAGCTTGACAGCCACTGGATTAAAGGCTGAGGGTGAGGAAGAGGAGAATGTTGAGGGCAGGGGAGGTGCTAAGAGGCACTGGAACTATTGCAGAGCTGGGCTTGCCTGTCTCTAATAGAACCCACTCCCTGACTGAGGAGCTCTCTGAGGGACACAGGAAGTAGAGTGGAGGGAATTAATGTGGGTCATCTACAGGTAGAAAACCCACTTTTACAAGGGACATTAAGTAAGTTATAATCAGGGAGAAACTTACATTGTGATTTCATGAGATGTCCCAACACAGCTTGAAACAGGACAAGGCCCTGGGAAAGGGGATCATCCACGCACCTGTGTCCTGGAGCATCTGGTGATCTCAGACACAGAGAGTCAAACGGCACTGAAGAGACTTAGCTATTTCCTTTCCCCGGAAACATCTTGGGCTTGAGAGATCCATTTGTGCCTGAGCCATCTCTCTCCTAATGAGGAGTTAGTTCAAATAGGCACTGTGCAGTTCCCAGGCATGCTTTTTATTCTTGCCAAATAATCAAACTATTTAATAGGTAAGACCTTGAGGGAATGTCTAAACACAGCCTCACCCATAGCGCCACAAAAGTTTGAACAATAAACTCAACATCTGGTTTCTTGTCTGTGACATTACCATAGGGATGCTGTTGAGACCAGGGAGCCATTGTTGTAAATCCACACAACTTGGAATCTGATGAACTCTCTCTTCACTCTGTACTGATGCATTTTGCACGTGCTTTGGCTATAGTCCTTTTGAGTTTGCTTGTTTTAATCAATATATTGTACATATATATCTTGACAACTGTTATCTGGTTTTTTAACATTCTTTTGTATGTGCTGAAGTTTTTTCAGGGACCACTCATGATCATTATCATCATAATCATCATTGTTATTTAACAGCTAGTGTTCAATGGGATTCTGAAAGATGACACTAGAGAAGCATATTCATTTAGTCACTCATTTAACAAATATTTATTTGGTACCTGTTGTGTGCCAGGCTCTGGGGGTACAGCAGTATTCACAGTTTTTTGAGATAAACAAAGTTCAACTTTCAAGGAACTTATATTTCATTTTTTAATATAGACTATAAATAATAAATTATTAGATAAACATATAAGTCAACCGGAGGTTATGTGTGCTGTATTAAAAAAATTAAGTAGGAGAAGGGGATAGGAAGAGTCAAAGAAGAGAATATAACTGTTGGGTAGTCAGGGAAGGCCTCAGAGATAAGGATCCTAAAAGAAAGGAGGGGGTGGGCCTTGCAGATGTGTGAGGCAGGAGCTTACCAGGCAGAGGGGATGGCAGGCACAAAGGTTCTGAGATAAGATCTTGCCTAGAGAATGGAAAGGGCCAATGTGGCTGGAGCGGAGGAAGCACTGAGAGAATAGAGAGAGGCGGGTTTTGAGCACGTGTGAAGAGCCAGATAGAGCGGGACTTTTTAGGTCACTGTAATAAATTTTGCCTTTATTATGGGCAAGGTAGCAATTATGGATTTTGAACTCAGAAGTTATATAATCTGGCTTCTGGGTTTTAACAGGAGTACTGTGACTGCTATTTGAAAATAACAGTAGTGGGGCAAGGGAGACCAGTAAGGAGGATCTTGCAATAATCCCTGTGAGAGATCAGATTTGATTCAGAGAGATAGAAGCAGAGGTGGTGAGCAGTGAGGATTCTGGATCCCTTCTGAAGACAGAGACAACAGGATTCACTGATGGAATTGAAGATAGGGCAGAGAGAAGGGTAGAGTCAACTCTGACTCTAATTGTTGGCCTGGGCAACTAGATGGATGGAATTGTCTTTAACTGAGAGGAAACTAGAGGAGAGGTAGGGAAGCACCATTGGGGGTTCAGTTAGAAGAAGTTAAATTTGAGAAATTAATTACACCTGCTGAGGCTAGAATTTAGAAAGACACACTAATGAATTTTTTTTTTAACTCAAAGACAATATAGAAAACAAAGCTTGTAGTGATCCTGTGAAAAGTAGACTGGAGGCGAGGAGACTGAAGGCAGGGAACAGGAGGCTGGGACCTTAGAGTTAATGAGGAGGCCCCAAACAAGGACAGAGGTGAGTGAGGAAAGGAAGCAGAGTTGAGAGATATTTAGGAGGCAGACTCACTTAGACGAGGTGGCAAGATTAGATGACAAGGCCAAGAGATAACTTCCAGTTCCAGCCATGTGCCCAGCAAGATGAGGTCATGAAGATTCACAACCCATTACAACACCCGCTGGAAAATAAGTTTTCACATTCTAGTCAGTGGTCCACTTCTAACATCATACCCAGAACATCAAAACTAGAGGGTCACACAGGAGCTGGGGTGGTTATTTCAAGTGTAGATAATAGGTAAAATACATGAAATGTTATTCATCTGAATTTTAACTAATAGCACTCAAACTTTAATTTAAACACTCAACCCTCTGTATACGTAAAAATTGAGCTGAGTTTTGCTATTACTATACTGCAGCTCCACCATTGTCTTCTTCTGGCAGTGACTTGCTTTCCTGTTAAAACTTTTAAGCAATCTTGTGCTGTATTTATTACCTAAAGCAATACATAATGGACTAGACAGGATTATTGGCCCAAATGACAAAACCAGATGTAACATGGCAGAGTTTTTCCTATAATCACACATATATCTTTGGCCTCATATAGCTGTTCATTGTAAATAGGAAGATTCACACCAGGGATTCCAAAATGGGCAAGGAGGGGAGCAAAATCACACATCCACATTCCTTTGGGATGAGGTCTCAGCTTCTGGCCCTGGGAGCCTTACAGGGTTGCCCACAGCAAGTGATGATTTTCAAATTGTGAAGGGACCTCTTCTGGGAGACAGCCTGGTGGAGAACCAGTCTGGAGTTGGAAACCTGGGGCTTAGTGCTCCTCTGCCACTGCCAAATTCTAAGATTTGGGTCAAGTCATGTCACCACTTTGAGCCTCCGTGTCTTCATTCATGGAGCTGGGCTAATATAGTCCTTTTCTTAAATGTTTTTGTCGTGTTTTTCTACCTAGATTATGTAAGCCCCATAAAATAAATTGAGAAATGGAGTTTTCATGTCCATTTTTCTAAAAGAGTTTATGTAAAATTGGTACTATTCATTCCATAAATGTTTGCTAGAACCCACCAGTGAAACCACCGAGGCCTGGAGTTTTCTTTGTGGAAATATTTTTGACTAAAATTATCAATTGAATATTTTTAATTGAAATTGGACAAAATAAACTGATGAAGAAAATAGGTCCAGAGACATAGAAGCATGGGACAGACTGACGAATCTCAGATGAAAGGTGGGAGTGGGTGGGTGGGGAGAGATTAACCAAAGAATTTATATGCATATATGCATAACCCATGGACACAGACAATAATGTGGTGAGGGCTGGGGATGGTGTGTGGGTGTGGAGTGAAGGGGATCAATGGGGAGAAAAGGGAGACATCTGTAATACTTTCAACGATAAAGATAAAACTTTTAAAGAAGACATTGGACTATTTAGATTTTCTATTTCATTTTGAGTCAGCTTTGGTAAGGTATGTTTTTCAAACTTTGTCCACTTCATCTAAATTACTGACTTCATTAACATAGAGTTCAGATTCCCCCATGATCCTTTTACTGTCTACAGAATCTGTAGGACAACGTTTCTTTTATCCTCAAAATTAGCCATTTGTGTTTACTCTCTCTTTTTCTTGATTGATCTTAATAACAATATTTATAAATTTGATTAATCTTTTTAAAGAACCAACTCCTGGCTCTGTCAGTTTTCTCTATTTGGGGGTATGTGTTTTATTTTGTTGCTTCTTGCTCTTATGTTTATTATTTCTTTTCTTTTATATCAGATTTAATGTGCTCTTTTTGTCTAGCTTTTAAAGATAGAAACTTAGATCACTAATTTTAAACCTTTCTTCCTTTTAAATATAGGTACTTAAACTTTAAATTTCTCTCTAAGCATTGCTTTAGTTGTATATCATAAATTTTGATATATTATATTTTCATTATCAGTCACTTTAAAATTTTTCTAATTTCCCCGTAGTTTCTCCTTTGACCACGTGTTATTTAGAAGGCTGTTATTTAATTTCTAAATATTTGGGTGATTTTCTACATATCTTATTGCAATTCATTTCTAATTTAGTTACATTGGTTTAGGGAACACATTCTATAACATTTCATTCATTTAAACATATTGAGATTTATATTATGGCTCAGCAAATCTTTGAACTTGGTCAATATTCTAGTTGCAGCTGAAAAGGGTGTGTATTTTACACTTACTGGGTGTAGAATGTTCTATAAATATCAATCAAGTCTTGTTTGGATCTATTTCTTACTGTTTGCTTTTTTGTATACTTGTTATATTTATCACTCAGGGAGGAATTCAGAACAATCTTTTTAAAACATAAATCAGAATATGTCCTTCCCTGTGTAGTTTTCAAAGGCTTCTTAATGTGTTTAGAACAAAATCCAAACTCCTTTGGATCTGGAAGAGACTGAGTGATCCAGTCTATTCCTTTTTCTTAGGTCTCCCCTAGTGCTCCACAGCACCCCTGCCCCCTCCATTAGTTACACTCCACTCACTCTGGCCTTTTTCTTGTCCTCTGAACCCACTAGACTTATTTCTTCCTCAGGACTTTTGCATCTGCTATTCCCTTTGCTTGAGATTATATCTTCACCCAGATACTCACATGCTGGCTCCTCCACACCCCTTCAGTCTCAGCACAAATGCCACCGTCTTATAACAGGCCTTCCATGAGCTCTCTAGCTAAAGCATTCTTGATCGCAGCACCATGTTTATTCCCTTTGTAGAAGTTTTCACTATTATAATTCTCTCCCTTTATTAATATTATTGTTTATGGTTGTATGATGGGTCTGTGGAGTGTTCCATCCCCAAAGCTGAGACTAGAGCTGGCTTAGAAATGGATGGTGGATGGAAGGATGGTTAGATGAACCATCACCATTTTATGTCATTCAACATTGTCTGTCTTATTTCCTAATCATTTCTATCTGGGTGCTATGACTGGACTGTGAGGTCTTTTAAAAAAAATTTTTTTTTTAATTGAATTTTTTAGAGAGAGAGAGGAAGGGAGAGGGAGACAGAGAGAGAAACATTGATGTGAAAGTGAAACTTCAATTGGCTGCCTCCTGCATGCCTCCTACCAGGGATCAAGCCCACAACCCTGGCATGTGCCCTGACTGGGAATCAGACCAGCCACCCCTTGGTGCACAGGATGACAACCAACTAAGCCACACCGGCCAGGGCTGAGGTCTTTACAAACAGGAATTCATTCTTCTTTACCTCTGTGTATCTGACATAGCACAGCAATTGCTCAGTAAGTAATTATTGGACAGAAGCATGGATGGCCCTTTCAAAACTCTCTGTGTATATCCCCATCAGCAGTCACTTTACTGCATCTTCCTTCTCAGTCAACTAAACCAGAGTTTGGCACAAGGCCTTGCACATAAGATACGCTCAATACATGTTAGTGGACAGAAAAAAGAAAAGCAGAAAGAAAGGAAGGAACTTGTCACAGCTCTGATGGATACACTGGCTGCCAGTTTCAAATCTGGGGCCCCACAGCCAAAATGTCACAGAGGATCTCCTTGCCCCTTCATTATCCGGGGAAGTGAGAAGAGCCTCAGTTCTTTCATGGATGGTCCACTTCACCCCCGATCACAGGCATAGGAAGCAAGGATGTGGAAATAAGTTGGGAAAGTCAAGATTCTGTCCCATGAGCCCTGTAGTATAGAACAGATGCCACAGAGGTAGCCCAGAAAAATGGTGACCAAAGCGTGTCCATGGGCATCTGTCTGATGAGCTTTGAAGGCTTAATTGTTTCTTAAAGCTTTGTTGGAAATGAATACTTACTGGTGGAGAAGAAAGAATGAGAAATGTGCAGCATGGCCCATGAATCCATTTTCCCCCAACTGTAGAACGTCCAGTTTCTTCTCCTTTGAAGGATTCGAATTAACCTGGGAATTTAAAATTGTCATCACTGTTCTGTGTAATACTGGGTTCAGCAGAACTCCCAGAACTTCCCCTCACTGGACTGCAAACCCCTCGTCTATACCAGCATATTGCCTTGTCTGCTCTCATGCCCAGACACCTGCTTGACCCCAGGTTATACTCAGCAAGTGGGCCTTGAGTTGACAGGGTGCAGACTTGGCACCTGCACTGTTTTTACCTGAGGTGCATAAATGTTGAGATGATTAGTCAGCCTTTGCGGTTCACCTGTCCCTCCAACATACATTCACCCAGTACAGCTCTGCAGATCCCACAGAGGGGCTGCCCATGTTGGTTCTGGACTTCACTTCATTCATTTTGTCTCTAATGTGAGGGACAGCAGGGGTTAGGTGGGGTTTTGACATATGGTGTTTCTGTTTCCATACAGTAACCAGCCAAACCATTACAGAATATTAGGTATTTTAAAGAGTGGAAAATCTACTACCATTTGGCTTCCTTAGAGATATATAATTCTGGAAAGGTATGACATTAGGACTAACCTATTTTTGGACTTAAAAACCTGTATTAAATTCCAGTAATAAAAATCAGTAAATGCTATATGTAGAAATGCCCAAACGCCAGGGTGAAAACTGACTATGACTGGGGAGCTAAATCAGAATTCAAATGTATATAATTCACCCATCAGATCCCAATGTAATACTACTGCAGGATGTGTAAAATCAAAATCTCCGACTTTGCATGATAAAAAAGGAGGTTTAGAATAAAAGTTTTTAAGATTAAGAAACTGGAGATATTTCCTGTCCTATATGACTTTCTAAAAGGCATATTTTTAGGGTATAATATGTATACCTATGATGTATATTAAAAGCATTTGGATTCACCAACTTATTTTGAAATAAAAAAGAATAATCTATTAGAAAAATCAGGACGAGAAAGGGCCTCTATTATCAGATGTCCAGCATGTCTGTAAAATAAGCAGGTTGGTTGACAGCAGAGGGTCTGAATGCCACTTCCCGAGCTGGAACCAGGCCCTGCAGGGCATTGCATCACCGTGCAGGCTTAGTAAACAGGTGGCTTGTTGGGGCTCTCCATGGAGGTTCTGAGTCAGCCAACCAGGTCTAGGAACCACTCTTCCAAACAGGACATTCAAGGACCCTGCCCTTCATCACCAAGGTAGTCAGAGTGAAGGTGGAAATAGCATTAGGGTCCATCTTCCCTGGAACTGGGCCTCTTGTTATAAAGTATTTTGGGTCCCCAATAGGTGTTCAAACCCCTCAGTTCATAGGTGATACCCTGCTGGCTGCCAACTGCAAACCGATAGCTTTAGCAGCACCAATTTCATTCATTCATTCATATCACAGATAATTACTGAGGACCTGCTGGGGATGCAGCAGTCAATAAGTACAGGCTTCTCATGACTTCATGAGGATGACAGACAAGTCAGTGATTCCAGAGACAGCAGGCTGTTATGGAGCATCTGGGAGTGCACCTCATCAGATTTGGAGGAGTCAGCTAACGCTGATGGATGAGTGGAAACTAGTCAAAGTGAGAGGGAAAGACCTGTCTTGGTCTATCCTCTGAGGATGACTGTATTTCCCCTTCAAGCTAAAAAATATATAAAAGTAAGAAAAACTATTCTGAGGAGGCAGGTGGGGGATCAGGAGTATCTGTCACAGAAGCCATCAAAATCATTCAGTACACAATGTTAGTTTCTTAGTTTTGATCACTGTACCATGGCTATGCAAGATGCTAACATGAGGGAAGCTGGGTGAAGGGTATACAGGAACTCTCTGGACCATCTCTGCAACTCTTGTGTAAATTTATTTCAAAAATAAAAGATTTTAAAAATAATCATTCAGGATTGAGAAAACAGGGGACAGACTCAAGGTAGTGACTGTGGGAATGGCTGATGCAGGCAGATTTGAAAGATATGCATGAGATAGAATAAAGAGAATTTATGGATTGACTAAATGTAGTGACTTTGAGGTGTTTGTGGTGAGAGCATTGGGTGTCTAGGTCTGGGGTTCAGAAGGGAGTCAACATTAGATATAGAAATTTGAAAATCAACAAGAAACAAATGAGAAAAACATGACCAAGAAACTAATTGAAATAATTGGGGTAGATGGAATCTTCCTAAAGATGATATGTAGAGTGACAAATAAAAAAAATGGATAGAGGGAGGAATCTTCAAGAAGGAGTTAGAGAAATAGTGAAGTGAAAAGAGCATTCAAAGAGGAAGGAAGAACACCAGTCCAGAGTGATGGCGTGGAAGGCAAGGGAGGAGCGGTTTTCAAGGAGGAGGCAAGATCCCCTTCAGAAAGCTCAAGCAAGGTGGCAAGGCACTGACTGGGTTGTTGGCCACCTTTTTGAGTTTATCTATTTTTTCATTAAATGTTTTTGATAGTGCAAAAGCAAAATGAAAAAAATCAGTGAGTATTTTCAAGTGCCTACTTTGATAAAACAAGCCCTGAACATTAGCCAGCCTGGTATTGAGCTGAAACCATGTATGATCTTGGGTGTCAGGCAGGCCTAAGTTCTAGCTGTGGCTCTGTCACTTGCTAACTAGGTGAACTTGAGTGAGTCGCTTAATTAATCTCTTGGACCTCAGTTTCTTCATCTGTAAAATGAAAATATGCATCATGCTCTTTGAGGATAAAAGAAAATATATATAAAGCTCCTACCATAGTGTCTGGCACATAGTGGGTGCTCAACAAATGGCAGCCATTATTATGGGCCTGTGACCTTTTTCTGGGCTCTAAAGCACCCTGTGCATTCATTTACTGGGTCACTGACCACAAGGTACTGAAACAACTTGGTCTTTATGACTTTCTCCCAAGCCCAGCCCCCACCAGATTGCCAGCTTCTTAAGGGCTTCTTATTCAACTTAGTTTCCCCATCAATCATCACAGGGCAGACATCCTGGATAGGACCTTCATTCTGCAGGATCAGAAGGAAGCATGGGAGGAAGGTCCTGCCCTCAGAGATGTCATGGGAAGATTTGCTCTACTGAGATGGCATTGGAAGTACCAGCCTGAAAACAAGATAGTCGCATGCTCACATGGGTCTGTTTGTAGCTGAAGGTTATTTTTCAGACTTTGAGAGCAATCTAATTCTGGAAATCTCAAGGAAAAGATGGTGAATCAGGAAAACTGACGAGGATGCTTGGCACTAACAATCTGGCTGATTCATCCAAACTCACATAATATGACTCTAGAATTACGGAGAGTATATTTTTCTGAATCAAAGAAAAGCACATGAAAATCAGGATACACAGTCTGATTAAAGATTGTGGGCAGTTATCAGGTATAAAGAGAGATCTGGAGAAGTAGAAGATTGGATATCAGGGCATGGGAATTGTCAAATCATTTGAATAGTTCCATGAGAAGCACCTCTGAAGTCAGGGACATCCTAGACTAATAACAAATGAAGGCTCAGCATGGTTTACGTGCCCACTGCATTAGTTTTCCAGGTCTGCCATAACAAATTATCACAAACTTGGTGGTTTAAAATAACAGAAATTTATTATCTCTCAGTTCTGAAGGCCAGAAGTCTGATATCAAGGTATCTGCAGGGTTGATTCCTTCTTGGAGATTCAGAGGGAGAATCTGTTCCCAGCTTCTGGTGGCTGCTGGTAATCCTTGGCATTCCTAGGCTTTTAGATGCATCACTCCAGTCTCTATCTCGGTCTTAAATGGCATCTCGCCTGTTTCTGTGTCCAAATTTTTCTCTTCTTATAAGGATACCAGTCATTGGGTTAGCAGCCCCAACCCATGACCTCATCCTAACCTGATGACATCTACAAAGACCCTATTTCCAAAGAAGATCACAGTCACAGGTACCAGGGGTGAAGACTTCAACATATCTTTTTTGGCGGGGACACAATTCACCCTGCAAAACTTCCAGGCCCTCCTGCTGGCCCTCCACTGTTGCACACTGTTCCCGAGCCCCTGAGAACTACTTGCAGTTCTTCAAACTCTCCATATTCTCCCATATCCTTGCCGATGCCTGTGCTGGGCCTTCAGCCATGAATGCTTCTCTCCACCTCTTCTCTTCCACCTGGGCAATTCACAATTATTTTTGAAAACTCAACGGACGTTTCCTCTTTTCTTCAAAGCTTTTCTTCCCTCTGGCCATCGCCATCTCTTAGAATCAGTTATCAGATTTTCAGTGCTCCCCAGACGCCTTTGCCCATCTTGAGTGTGACATTTAGCAAGGCAGATTGTGACAAATTGCTGGCATGCCTGCTCTTCCCACTAGACTGCAAGCTCTGTGAAGACAGAGACCGTATGTTTATCTTTGTATATGCCCTGTGCCTGCTACACAGTGGATATTCAACTGCATAATGGGAAGCACTTGTTAGGAAGCTTAACTCAATGCTCTGTGGCTTTCCATGGGTCTGATTGAACAGGACAGCCCGGCCAAACTAAATTGTGCCATTTCTTCTAAGCCAAATCAGCACTTTCCATGGGGTCAAGGATGGGCTGCCAGTGAATTTCCAACCTGATTTCCTCTGCTCGCAGTCTCCCTGGGAGGTCTCCATGCTGGACTCAGTCAGGCCAAGCCTGGTGAGAGCTGACATGCTGGGCAGGTCGCTCCCACAGTCCGCTTTAATGGAGGCTGTAAATAGGGGCCGTTGGTCCGTAGGTCCTTGTGCCACAATGCAGCATTCAGTGGCTGCTGTGGGGTGCCTCATGTGTGTGTGGGCAGCTCATGGTCCAAGGCCAGCAAAGCCCCATAAATATGTCAGGCCCGTGCAAAGGCCAGCACTCTTTGGGCTTTTTTTACTCCTTGCTAGTGGTTTTCTTCTTAGTCATCTGTCTCCTTAAAATAGGCTCTTCCTCTTCCCATCTGGGGTTCCAAGCACAGCAAAGCTGAGGTCAGAAGAGAAACTGCACAGATAGTAATGGCATTTCAGAGCTTGAACGTGCTCTAGAAAGTGGGTGTTATTTGGTCCAATCCTTCTTTCCGTAGGTGGGGAAACTGAGGCCTGGGATGGGAGAGAGACTTGCCTAAGATCTTGCAGAAAACTGTCAAGAAAGAAGGAGAGAGACTAATTCTTGGACCCCAGACCATGACTCTTTCTCTCCAACCATGCCATCTCTGCCTGTCTCCTCCAAGAATGAAAGGAATCACATTTTAATTGTCATTTAGTAGCAGAACAAACTATGGAAAAGTTCTCTTGAACCCATTCTCTGCCTCTATCCACTTATTAGGGTACTAACTATTCAAAGAGGCACTGTCCCCATTCTTAAGGAACTTCTGCCCAGGGCAGAATGGGGACAGTATTTGCTCTCCAGGGTGGTGGCATCAAACATCATGGTTATTGGAGACCACACCGCATGGAGTATTATAGAGATAAACATGGACTTGGATGTTGACAAATTCAAAATGAGCCAATTTAAACCTCTCACTAAAACAAAACCCGGCTCATTCTTCACCATTTATTTATAGGGCTCAACTGCTCACCAATTACTATTTTAAAAATAAGGGGAGGGGGGAGGACCCTTGGATTCCTTTGAAACTCAAATCAACAAGAGCCAAATTAACTCCAGCTCTCCATTTGTGGGCGTTGATTCTGTCACCACTTTTCTTCAGCTCCTCCCCTCCCCACCATTCCCCAGTTGGAGCCCTAATACTGAGATAAACAGAAGTTCTCATTTGTCGGTGTAGTTTGGAGGCCCCCACCCTAGCCTGCCGCCCATCCGCCCTTATCTGCTTCTACTTCTACTCCTGTGCCCCCAGCTTGCCCTATTGACACGCGTTCTGCACTGCACCTTCACTGCCTCTTTCTCTACGTGGAGTCCCTCTCTTCCCTTCCTCCCCACCCACACCCCTCCGCCTTCTGTCTCCATCTGCCCAAATGCTAAATCCACTCTCAGTCCATAAAACAATATTGCATCTCTCCAGTCTAATATTTTCTTCATGGAATGTTCAAGGCACTTGATTTGCCTTTTCTATGAAACACTCGGTTTCCTGCCTTGTGATGGACTCTCCATCCATTCGTGTGTCCATCTATCCATCATTCAACCATTTTCTGAATATATTCTATGTGCCAGCCACAGTGGAACTCACATCCCACTGTGGCAGACAGAGGACAATTATAACAGAGTTGCCACTGCCATGAGATCTAAAACTTATTCTGAAGGCAATGGGACATCATCGAAGGATTTTAAAGAGGCCAAGTGGTTAGAGGAACCGATCTGCATTTTAAGGACTGTTCTTGGAGCTAATGCAGAGGAGAGATTTGGTGAGGGTGGAAGTGTGGGCATGAGGGTAGTGATGATGCCAAAGTGAAGGTTAAAATGCTAATTAGGAGGTTATTGCAATAATTCCAGCAAAATACTAAAGCATGCCCCAAGGGAGTAACAGAATTGGAATACAGAGGAGGAGAAAAGTGGGGTAGAGCTGACAAGAAGTAGGGGTTGTAGGCAGGGACTCTGTACATCCAAGACCCCAAGGTTTCAGTCTGGGGTTCTTGGGTGGAACAGAAACTGTGGGAAGGGCCGAGGCACTCACTCCTGCACATGTTGTGGTTAAGGAGAGTGGGGACAGGAAGGTAGAGATGTAGGCAATGACACCTACCATGTGGAGCTGAGGTTCTTAGCAGGCTGTAGGTACTTATGGACATATTTTCGCTATTGGCCCTTGAGGTCAGGAGCAGGGACTGAGAATTACTCCTGTGTTGCTGTTTTTTTTCTCTCTTGAGTATGCTAGATTCTCACTCACTCTGCAAATCAATGAAGGATTGAAACTCTAAAATAGATGATACAAGTGGAGAGATGCAGCTGTTTATGGAGCAGAGTAACCAGTGAGAGTATAATTGCTCTCGCTTGCCACTCACAACAGCTCTCTGACCCTCGTTTCTTCACCCTTACTATGGATGCTGATTCCTTGGACACAGGACCACTGTGTGGCCATGATGTCAAATATTCTCATCAGCGTGCCCCATGAGTCTGTGGAAGAAGCACTGGCATCAGACTTGAAGGTTTCAGTTGTGCTTCTGGCCATGCCTTTGGGCGAGGTTACTTCCCTTTACTAAATCTTAGTTTTCTCTTTTGTAAGGAGGATTGACTGCAGGATCTGGCAGGCTATCTCCTAGTTTAAGATTCTACATCTCAGAGATACCATGAGCAAATACTGATATAGAGAATTGTAATCACACTGGACATTCCTCCAGGCTCACTAGATGAGAAAAAAGATGGTGAAATGTATCAAAGGTCCCTTAGGACACTAGAGCTGAGAGGCTGATTCACTGATGTCTGCTTCTCCCCAGGAGAACACTGGTTCACATTTTCTTTCCTCCACAAAGAGATTAAGGGACCTCAGCACTGGGGGTGTCTATGCCTGCAACAACAACAAGAAGTGAAACATATCCACCTCTCCTGTAAAACAGTTCACTTTGTGCAGAAAATGCCAAGACTTTGTTGATGTCGGAGGAGGAAGGACTGAAGCTTTGGGCGAGGGTGGGGCCTTGGTGAAGACACCGAGTTGATCTGTGGATTCTGCCATGATTGCGTGTGTTGTAGTGGAGAGGACATGGGACTGAACCCCGGTGGGACTTGGCTGGAATCCTGCCTCTGCTACCCACTCATAATAGGACCTTGGGTAGTCACTCAGCCTCTCTTAGCCTCTGCCCCCTCATCTGCAGGATGAGAGTAATAACAACAAACCTGGACAGTGGTTACAGGACCCAGCAGAGGATGAGGCCAGTGAAGTTAGCGGTCTCTTTAGTTTTAGAAGCATTACTCTTCAAATTCCACTTTCCAAGCCAAGTCCAGGCTGCCAGTGGGTGGTGGGTGGGCCATCTTGGGGTCCTCTGGCTGTGGTAGGGATAAGAGTGACTTCTTCTGTCCACACAAGAGAGAAGACTTGCTTCCCTCAGCCCTGGGGAGCCCTTTCATATGCGTCTGCCGAGGCGAGTGGATTAGGCAAATACAGGCCACATGTTGCCAAATAGCATCTCTGTCCGGGCTTGTTCAACGAAACTTCGGTGGGGGCCCTTCTTAGCTGGTGAGACTGCAGCGCTGATGTGAACACTTCTCCATCACGGATCAACTTGTGGACAAGAATGAATCCTGTTTGCCTGATCCTTCCAGGGGTGGGGCACTACTTCAGATGAGCTGGGGTTTGGACAAAGTCCAGGATTTTGTTTTCCGATGTGGAACATAGCAGGAAGGTTTCTGTGTTTAAATTAAGCACCCCCCAGACCTCTTCCATCAGAAGGCTGAGGTGGAGGTGTCAGAATGTGTGTTGGGTGGGGGGTAGGCAGAGGTGTGAGCGCAGAGAGGGCTTTGTATTACCCCAGAGCATAAAAGGATGAGCTCCAGCCGGGTTTTTCAAGTCAACATTCACTGACTTCTCACCTACGTTTGGTGCTAGACACAGGCGGAGCTGAGGGAGAGGCAATGAGGGCTGTGGGGTTTTGTTTCCAGACACAGAAGCTACAAAGGAGGAGTGGGCTCTGCATAGCTATACTACAAAGCAAAATGCAAGCACCCAAAGTTCAGAAAAGTGCTGTTATCCTGGCAAATCAGACTGTGGTTCAGGCCTCTGGCCCTCACAAGATAGCCTCAGGGTTTTAAAGACAACGTAGCTACTTTCCTGAAAGAGTCTCTACCCAATGCACCTTAGTCTGGAAGGAAAAGCAAAGCCAGCACCTGCCTGAGAGAGAAGCTGAGTATATTCATATCTCTATCCATTCTCTCAGCCGCAATTTGTGAAGTTTCAGCAGAACTGGACCTTGTCTGCTGCTTCTGTGATTTGTCCTTGACTTTCATGGTGACCTGGCATAGAAGAGACTTCAATTAGAAGCTAACGAATGAATGAATGAATGAATGAATGAATGGGTAACACAAAGATGAGCATATCTTGGCCCTGTTGCAGAGGGACTCTAGGGTGCAAATCTGCAGTCTTGAATCACACAGTCAACCACCTACTTGAGCAGAGTCCGATCGACGTCCAGGCTTCAAGCACTGTAATTTACTCTGCTCCACAAATCCCACATTGGGACAGAAGGCCAGCCTCCTGCCTGGGCAAGAATGGAACTCAGATTCTTGAGTTTGCACTTATGTGGTGGCAAAAATTACTGACAGCACAAACATATCTGCCTTTTAGGCAGATCAGAGAATGCACCTGAGAATTTAACTGTGAAGACCCTGGTGTTGAAGACCTCACACAGTCTGCCTCCCACCTGCTCTCTCCTGCTCCCTCCTCAGAAGGCACTGCTCTCACCCTGACTGCCACCTGATCTTATCACACCCTTCTCAACCACTCCTGCACTTCCCCACCTCCTTGATCTGGCTCAGGATGAACTTCCATTATCTCTGCCTGTTCAACCTTTAGCCAGCTATGGCATTCCTCACCGTTGACGCGCTCCCCAATCCCTCCACTAGAGATTAATCTCTGTCCACTGTGTTAGCAGAATCTGGTGACTGTGCTTCTGTCAGTGAGAGCCTTGGATGTGGAGTGGGGCCAGTGGAGCCCACACTGAAACAGTGTCTGGGTGGGTCAGAAGAACAGGTGAGCCGGGGAGCTCCTGGCATCTACGTGGACCAGCTGCTTTGCTGGGGTTACTGGGGCCCTGAGTACTTTGGTTCCTGGGCATGTTATTCAGATGAAGACAAAGTGGTGTTAACTCAGGAGCCTGCTCTCTGTGGGGGGAAGCCTGGACAGTGTGAGGGACCGAAGGACTGAGAGTGTTCCACTGTAGCCTTCCCATGTGCTTGTCCCACACTTGTTCCTTACACTAACGGTGTTCGGGTTGATTTTCTTCCAAAACAGCCAGGTGAAGCTGTGTGGGGAGCGCACAGTACAAGGGGCTGAGCATGAGATGAAACCCAGGCCACCCTCCACTTTCTCATCTGGATTCTCCGCTTGGGTTTCACTCATCCAGAAGAAGGGATGCCTTTTCCTAATCTAGTAAAGCATGGGCTACACGCCTGCCCCCAGCGTTTGCAGGACCCAGGGTGGGAGTACAAATGGAGGGCTATATATTTTACAGCTATTATATAAAACTTATAAAATAAACTTCAGGCCATTCATTAAAATACATTCTCTCCTCTTACTTTGACAAATAGATCTTACCAATGACCCAAAGGCTGAATTCTAATTTAGAATTTCCCCAAATCTTGGAGTTTTGGGAAATTCTAAATTAGAATTGCCAGAACTCAATAGCAGATGAGCAGTTAACCTTGCCCTGCCCCCTTGCCCTCCTTTCCCCAGCAATATCCTTGTCCATAAGGATCTTTGCCCGAATCTGGACACTGCGGCTCAGATCACCACGTTCTCGCCAAATCCCTTGGCTGCAACTGTTCCTTGACTATGCCTGGCCTGGAGGTGCACATACTGGCAATGTGTCCATTGGAGACCCATGAGTGTGTCATGACCCACACTCAGGAGGACAGACATGGGGAAAGTCCCATGCAGGCCTTGAAAGTGGCTAGTGGTGTTTTGGCTGGAAATTAGGGAGTCCCAGGTAGCCTGTGTAAGGTCTAGAATAGGGAGTACAGACTCATGATAGCCGTGTGCTCTTGGCCTCTTGGACTCCTTGCCCCTTGGAGATGAGTGTGGCCCTGAAAAGTGTAGGACCACCTGCTGCACAGGCTTAAGGGAGGGTTGCTGGACTCTAGCAGCTCTAGGGGCTAAGTTCCCCAGCAGGGCAGATAGAACCACTGAGCCAGCAAATGTGGGCCTTCCTCTAAGGCCGCCTCATCTGCCCAAAGCCAGATGGTGACATCCAGGTGGAACATGCTGCCCTTTCACCCAGCCCTTTGATGACAGGCATCCTGTCTTCTCATTTATACTCTTGATAGCAACTAGCACTGTCCTTCAAGGCCTGAGTGTCAGGCGCGGGTGGGGGGCAGAATGTCCATTTAAGATTTGCTTTGTATGTGCAGTGAAAACAATGCTGAACTTGGAATTAGGACACCTGGATTCTCTCCCAGCTCAGCCACAACTCACCCTGTTGACTAGACCGATCAGGTTCCTTCCCCAGGCCTTACATTTCCCCATCTATAAAATAAGGGTGCTGAGCCAAACAATTTCAAAGTCCCCTTCAGACCTGAAGGCCTGTGGTTTATGACTCCTGCGAGCTACGTTTTCCCTTATCTGTCAATCGTTCTCAACCCTGGTGCTCATTAAAATCACCTAGGAAGCTTTTAAAAAATACCAGAGCACAGGCCCTACCCATTGGAGGTTCTGATTCAGTTGTTCTGGGGCAGGGCCCAGGCAATAGCTCCCCAGAGGATTCAAATGTGCAGCTAAGTTGAGAACCCCTGTTAGAGTAGGATCTGAGTCCCCCCCACCCACTACCCACACACAGGCGAGGAAAAATGTAGCAGGACAGATGCCTGATGCTCAAACAGAGCAGCTGGAGGCGAGGCTAGACGCCGGGATCCCGGGGTGGGGGTCTCCTGGCTACTCTCAAGGGAGCTGCGGATAAATAGGGCCAATTTCCTGGCCTCCCCTGTGTACCTCCCATCCATCTTCCCATCCTCCAGCTGAGAATCGAGGGGGAGGAGGAGATGGAGCCGGCAGCTGCCTAATCTGGGGAGATTTTCTCATGGGTGGGGAGCGGCTGACTTTTGGCTCCAGCCTTCCGCCCCCCTCCCAGCTGGAGCTGGAGCGGCCAGAGTAGCGCTGGGGCTGGGATCCCAGCTGCTGGCAGTTGTTCCCATGTTATCTCCCTGACAGCTGCGAACCTCCTGACGTGCTGCTTGTGTGCATGTGTGTCCACATGTAAGCATGTACTCTCTAGCAGAAAACAAGATAAAGGGATCATGATGTTACTATTCTTACTAGACTTCAAGACACCCCTTAAGCCTTTCCCGACCCCGCTTTCCTCTAGCCCGTGATGCCCTCTCCTCAGTGCTCCCCTGAGAACCTGGTGCCTCCGCTCATTGAGATTCCATCCAGCAGCAGCTCCATACAACAGCTATCATCTGCTGAGTGCGTACCAGGTGCCAGGCATTTTCCTGGGTGTTTTAGATCAATGATTCTTTTTAACCACCAGAACAACCCTAGACAGCAAGTACTCTTACTATTCCTATTTACAGATGAGCAAATCAAGGAACAGAGACGTTCATATTTATTTCAAGATCACAGAGCTGCCACGACTCAAAGTCAGGAAGTCTGATGCCAAAACTTCAGCTATTCCTCCCCCTGTCGGTAACTGATGGTGGATGAAGCTCTGTTTGAATAAAAAGTTCTGACACTCTAACAGTGGTGTTGCTCAGAGTGACATACGTTTTATACTTTGATATCTTGTTTAGATTGGGCTTCTTCTTAGGCGACATTGGCTAAACTCGTAAGCCACAGAGTCGGAAGTACCTGTTGTCGCCTCCACAGGGCCATGCTTCTAGGAGGACTGTAGGAGAGCCCCTTGAGAGGAGAATGGTCCAGGGAAGGCAACACTGTCTGCACTGGGCTCCAGGGACCAAAACACTGTTGAAAAACCACTGAAAAGGAGAACTCGCAGTGATGGTGCAGAAGGTAGAGATCTGCACCCTCCCACCTGCAAAGACTTCCACTCCCTGGCAGCCTGTGTGCGCTGGGTCGTTTTCCCTACAGAGGAGCGAGGTGGTGTTGAAATCCACATGCCACTGTTCTCGGTGATGACTCATGAGATGCATTTCCAAGACGGCAGGCCAGGGCCTGAATCCTGCTGTGGCCTGGTGTCCGTAAAACGTTTTGGTTTTGGTGTACTGTTTTTGCTGAGCTTACTGACCTAGTATATGCATGACTGTGGGGATGGGGCGACCTACCGAGGGAAGATTGACAATGAGAGCAGCCAAGATCTTTACCTCCTTAGTCCATATTCTAAAGTAGGAAATGATCAGTTAGATGAAAAAGGTAGACCATTCACTGCGTTGCTCCACTGATGCCTCCCCCCAAACAATCTCATTTTAGCTCCCAAATTGCTTTTTATGAATGGAAGACCCATTCTCCTCTCTCTTTAACTAGATTTTTTTCCTCATTTTCTTAATTATTTGTTGTATGGGCAAGTCCTTCCATTTTCCTTGACTAGGTTTTAAATTTTCATTCACTGCCACACACAAAGAAATTAAAGCTTTTTGCGAGAGAGAGTTGAATCTTGCTTTAGTGAAGTTCTTTCTATGGTGTAAGGCAATGCTCCTTGAACATTACCTAAGAATCCTCTGGTTGTCTTGTTAAAGACGCAGATTCTGGTTCTGTAGGTCTGAGATGGGTCTAGGATTCTCCATTTGTAACAAGCAGTCAGGTGATGCCATACTGCTGGTCCCAAGGCCACACATTTTTTTGGTAATGTATATAAAGCATTAAAATTTCTTCCAGCTTTATTGATATATAATTGGTAAACAATGCTGTGTAAGTTTAAGGCGTATGATGTGATGGTTTGATATACAGGGTAGGGCAAGAGTAGGTTTACAGTTGTTTGTATAAAAAATAATACAATAATTAATAAATACTAATACAGAATGAACTGTACCTCATGTACTCACAACTGTAAACCTGCCTTTGCCCCATTCTGTATGACTACATTGTGAAATGATGACAATAGGGTGAATACATTCATCTTCTCACATAGCTACCATTTGTGTGTCATTTGTGTGTGTGTGGTGTGTGTGTGGTGAGAACATTTAAATCTCTGCTAGCAACTTTCAAGTACACAATACAGTGTTGTTAACTGTAATCACCATGCTATACATTACGCTGTCAGAACTAATTCATCTTATAACCGGAAGTTTGAGCCCTTTGCCTGCCTTTACCCTATTCCCTGCCCCTGGCAACCACCAATCTACTCTCTGCTTCTGTGAGTTTGGTTTTTTGAGGTTCCACATAAAGTAAGATCACTAAGTATTTGTCTTTCTCTGTCTATTTCATGTTGCATAATGCTCCTAAGTTTCATCCATGTTATTGCAAATAGCAGAATTTTCTTCTTTTTATGGCTGAGTAACATTATATATATATATATGTATGTGTGTGTGTGTATATATATATATCCCTGTCAGACTGCCCTTACACCAGGTCCATATAACTAGTAATTAATCTATGATATATGATAGATATTATATATGATAGGTATATGATAGATACATCACATATCTATCACATATATATCACAATTTCTTTGTTGAAAAATATTTGGATTGTTTTCATGTATGGCTATTGTAAATAATGCTGTAATGAACATGGAGGCACACATATCTCTTCGAGATAATAGTTTCCTTTCCTTAAGATGTATACCCAGAAGTGGGATTGCTGGGTCATGCCCAGACCACACATTGAGGTACAAGTTGTAGAAAGCCTGTGAGACACACTCATCCAATTAATCATGATACAGGAGACTGGAGGCCCAATAGTAATTCAAGCAATGCATCTACAGTCTAAACAGCCCATTGGCAGGTGTGTAATGCGGCCCCATCCCTAGAGGGAGTCTTATAAGCCTCACGCAGCCTCTTTTTCACATGTGCCATCTCCTGTGAGACTGTCCTTACACCCACATCTCTGCTCCTGTCTTGTCCTGAGGCCCTGAAGCCATGTTTTCCAGAGATGCTGGGCTGGCTAGAGAAATCTCCTTCCATCTCTGACAGGTGACAGCCCTCCCTCCTTCCAAATCAGGCTTGTTTGGAAGAAGCCCTGGCAGTGGGCAATGATTCATGCGCGCGCGCGTGCGCGCGCGCACACACACACACACACACACACACACATACACACAGAGCTTATGGGTTTTAACTCTCTGCAGGTTAGGATGCCACGGGCTTTGAAAAGGGAGCGTTGAATAAGGCAGGCAAAGTGCCGTAAAGACGAAGAGAGCAGGGTAGAATGAAAGAGAATGCAGGGAAATTATTTTAGATACGCTTCCCCAGAAAGGCCCAAGGAGTGAGGTTGGAGTTGGCACCTGAATGAAGTGAGGGACTGAGCTGTAAGAGATCAGGACAGGGCATGGAGGGCAGAGGGCTTGGCAAAGGCAAGCCCTTTACAATAGGAAAGAGTTTTTAGGTTCTGGGGCAGAGCTTCTCACACTTTAGTGTGCAGAGATGCCAGGGGATCCTGCTAAAATGCAGGTTCTGATTCAGCCGGTCTGGGGTGAGCCGGAGATTTCTGCATTTCTAACAAGCTCCCAGGTCCCATGGCCATGCTTTGAGCAGCAAGGAAGCAAAGTCCCAGGAACAGAAGGCAGAAGGGCATGCCAGGGGCAGAACCGGGAAGGGGAGGCTGGCGGGAGATGAGGCTGGATGGGGGCAGAGCTTTGATGGCCATTGAATAGAGTGGAGTTCCTTCTACTTGCCAGGAAAAGTGGTTGGAGAGTTTTGAGCAGAGGTGTAACAGAATCTGATTTTTACTTTAAAAGTTTCACTCTGACTTGTGTTAGGAAAATAGACTGGGGAAAGGGGGAGGAAAAGGACAACTAGGGAGGAGAGGTAAGTGGCTACTAAAGATCCAGGGGAGCGAAGGTGGCTGGATCTAGGATAGTGGTATCAGAGGTAGAGAAATGTATAAATAGAACTCCCCTGTTTACACCCTGGGAACCCCTTGGGAAAAGGGACTGTTTCAATCATCTTTTTCCTTTTCATTCAAACTTCATGAAAGGAAGCACCCCTACTGTTCTATGGAAACTGCTCTCCCAGAGGCCACTGGTGACCTTCCAATAGTAAAATAATTCCATTTTCAAACTCTCTCTCTCACCACTTCTATTCAACATTGTACTGGAGGGAAGGGCCAGTTCAATAAGGTATTTAAAAAGGGCATACAGATTGGAAAGAAAGACGTAAAACTATCTTTTTGTGAACTATGTGATTGTGTATGTAGAAAATCCTGTGAAATCTCCAAAAAAGCTACTAGAACCAACAAATGAATTTAGAAAGGTCACAGGATATGAGATCAATATACAGAAATCAATTATATTCTATGTGATAGCAAAGAGCAATCCAAAAAATAAAACTTCAAAACTACCATTTAGAGTAGCATAAAAATACTTAGGAATAAATGTATTAAAGATATTTAAGACTTGTACAATGAAAACTATAAAACAGTCCTGAGAAATTAAAGATCTGAATAAACAGGAAGATTTGCCATGTTCATGGTTTGGAGGTCTCATTGCTGTTTATTAGAGAAGGCAATTCTCCCTAAATTAATCTACAGATTCAGTGAAATCCCAGTAAAAATCTCAGCAGGCTATTTCATAGAAATTGACAAACTGATTCTAAAATTTATTTGGAATACAAATAATCTAGATAAAACAAAACTTATTTTTTATTTTTAATTGTGGTAAGTGCACATAAAATAAAACTTATCATCTTAACCACTTTTTAAATGTAGAGTTAGTAGAGTAAGTGCATTCACATTGTTGTATAACCAAGTTCCAGATCGCTTTCATTTTGTGAGGCTAAAAATCTGTACCCATTGAACAATGACTCCCATTCCCCCTTCTGCTAGCTCCTGGAAACCACCACTCTACTTTTTGTCTCTATGAATTTAACTATTCTAAGTACTATATAAGTGGAATCATACAGTATTTGTCTTTTTGTGACTGATTGATTTTACTTAACATAATGTTCTCAAGATGCATCTATGCTGTAGCATGGCTTATAATTTCTTCCTTTTTAAGGTTAAATAATATTCCATTATGTGTATATACCACGTTTTGTTTAGCCACTCATCTATCAGTAGACACACTTGGGTTGCTAACATTTTGGCTGTTGTGAATAATACTGCTATAAACATGAGTAAACAAATATCTCTTCAAGATCCTGCTTTCAATTCTTTTAACTTTTTGAGGAAATGCCAAAATATTTTCTATACTAGCTGCACCACTTTACCTTCCCACCAACAGTGGCAAGGGTTCCAATTTCTCCACATCTTTGTCAACATGTTCTTTTGTTTTTTTTGATAATAGCAATCCTAATGAATGTGAGATGATATCTCATTATGGTTTTGATTTGCATTTCTCTAATGTCGATCAACTTTTTATGTGTCCATTGGCAATTTGTGTCTCATCTTTGGAGAAATGTCTATTCAAGTCCTTTGCCACAAAACAATTTTTTCAAAGAGCAAAGTTAGAAGACATGTAATACATAATTTTAAGACTTACTATGAAACCACAGTAATTAACACAAAATAGTATTAGATAACAATAGACTTAGAGATGCTTTGAACAAAATTATGAGTCCTGAAATAGACCTTCATATATATATATATATATATATATATATATATATATATATATATATATATATATTTAATTTTGATTAAAGGTATAATCAGCATAATTCAATAGGGAAAATATTAGTCTTTATAAATGGTCTTAAAATAACTGGATAGTCATTTTAAAAAGATATTAACCTTGACCCTTTTCTCACACCATACATAAAAATTAATTCAGTGGATCACAGACCTGAATGTAAAAACTAAAACTATAAAACTTCCAGAAGAAAACAGAAGGAAATTTTTGTGGCCTTGAGTTAAGCAAAAATTTCTTAGATTTGACACAAAAGTACAAATCATAAAAGAAAGTTTTGATTCATTGAGTTTCATCAAAATTTAAAAATTTTTTCAGTGAAAGAAAATGAAAAGGTAGACCACAGGTTGGGAGAAATATTTGTAACCTATCTGATTAATATTCAGAATACATAAAAAACTTAACACTCAATTATAAGAACACAAACTACCCACTTAAAAAATTAACGAACACTTTGAACAAATATTTCACCAAAGAAGACATATGAATTGTCTACAAGCACGTGAAAAAAATGTTCAACACCACTGATCATTAGGGAAATACAAATGGAAACCACAATGATATACCACCCTATGACCACCAGAGTAGTTTAAAAACCCCAGTAATATCAAGTGTTGATAAGGGTGTAAAGAAACTGGAACCTTCATCAGTTGCTAGTGGAAATGTAAAGTGGTATATACCCTTTATAAAACAATTTGACAGTTTCTTTTAAAAGTAAACACATGCTTACTACACAACCCAGCAACTCTACTCCTGGGTACTTACCCAAGAGAAATGAAAATATATGTCTTCTTAAAGAGTTGAAAGTAAACATTCACTGCAGCATCATTCATGATAACCCCAAACTGGAAATAATACAAATGTCCATCAGCTGGTGAATGAATAAACAAAATGCAGTGTATTCACAAGTGGAACAGTGCTAACTATAAAAAAGGAATGAAATCCAACTATATACAACAATGTGGAGGAATCTCAAAAACAGACTAAGGGAGAGAAGGCTGACACAAAAGACTATATGATTCTATCTGTATGAAATTTCTAGAAATGGCAAAACTTTAAAGACAAAAGCATATCACTGGTTGTCACGGGCTGGACGTAGGATTGGAGATTGATGGCAAAGGGGCCTGAGGGAAATTTTCGCAGTGATAAATATGTTCTAATGTGGTAGTGGTTGCACAACTGTGTAAATTCACCAAAACTCATTGGTTGAACCACACTGGCCAGGGTGGGAACATATTTTGGGGGGGCTAATATCTAGAAGTGAATTTGCTTGGGCATAAGACAGATGCGTATTTAACTCTAAAGGAAACTGTCAGACAGTTGTCCAAACTGTTTGTACCACTTAACTCTCCCACCAGCAGTAGATGAGCGGTCCAGTCTCTCCACATTTCCAGCCCTTGAGATGGCCAATCATTTCGATGATAGCTATTCTGGAGGGTGTGACGTAATACCTCATTGTAGTTTAATTTGGATTTCCCCGAGAGCTGGTGGTGTTGAACACTCTTTCATGTGCTTACTGGGCACTCCTATATCTTCTTTTTTGTGAAATGTCTTTTCAATTCCCTTGCCCATTGTTTTTTGGATCATTTGTCTTTGTAGCTTTCATTTGTCAGACAGACTTCTTGATTTTTTAATTCTAAATATTTCTCCTTTTGATCTCTTCCTTACATTCTACTCCAACTGCACGAGTTCAGGCCCTTCCCACGCCTCAACTAAACCGTTAAAGGATGCCTTTGACACTAGTTCTCCCTCCCTATAGACTGTCTTTGATGAAGGCAGAAAAGTCACTATAAATCAACCAAGTCGCACCTCTGTTCCCTGTAACTACAGGAGAACATCAGGCATCTTAGAATAACCATGAGGCCCAGACTGGCTCCTCGGCTGCATCCCCATCACTCCTGTTCTCCTGATTTGCAGACTAGCAGCATCGTGCAGTCACTGTCGCGCAGTTTCACGCTGCTGGGCCTTTGCTTGGGCTGTCCCCTTACCTGGACTAGCCTCCCCACTTCTCTCTCTCTCTGACCCTTCTTTTAAGAGTCAGGTCAAATGGCATCTCTCCTGGGGAGCCTTCTGCAAACCTGCAGACTGAGTCGGGTCCCTCCTCTGTGCTCCCATAGCAACAGGACATCCATCCATCTGAGTGGCCCTAGTCGTGTTGACATGCTTGGCTTCTGCCGCCCCCTTTGCTCCTCTTTGCTTTGGTCCGGAGGCTGTCTTCTTTATCTTTGAACTTACAACTGTAACCCATGAGAGGAGCTCAGCAAATGCCTGCTGACTGAGTCAATCAATGGAAATTCATTTGTTTCTTAGACACTGATATCAGGAAAAAGTTACTCACACGAGAGAGAGAGAGAGAGAGAGAGAGAGAGAGAGAGAGAGAGAGAGAGAGAGAGAGAGAGAGAGAGAGAGAGAGAGAGAGAGAGAGAGAGAAAGAAAGAAAGAAAGAAAGAAAGAAAGAAAGAAAGAAAGAAAGAAAGAAAGAGAAGAAGAAAGAAAGAGAAGAAGAAAGAAAGAGAAGAAGAAAGAAAGAGAAGAAGAAAGAAAGAAAGAAAGAAAGAAAGAAAGAAAGAAAGAAAGAAAGAAAGAAGAAAGAAAGAAGAAAGAAAGAAAGAAAGAAAGAAAGAAAGAAAGAAAGAAAGAAAGAAAGAAAGAAAGAAAGAAAGAAAAGAAAGAAAGAAAAGAAAGAAAAGAAAGGGAGGGAGGGAGGGAGGGAGGGAAGGAGGGAGGGAGGGAGGGAGGGAGGGAGGGAGAGAAAAGTGTGTGTGGAGGGGTAGGAAGGATGGCATGAGATGGCGTAATTCCCTCGGTTTGAACAGCAGGATCCCCTCTGCTGGAAAGCTGGCTGTGGAGAAGAGCTGGCTTGCTGTGCCCGCCCCATGGAGTGGTGCCCTGTGTACTCGCACTGTCCTGCCAGTGAAGTCCCAGCATCGCCCGCCCTAAAGGGCTGGGGGAGCTGCAGGTGATGGCTGTCCATTCTCTGCCTTTTGCTCTCATGGCTTGTCACCTAGCAGAAGACACAGCAAAGAGACTTGCCCTCCTCCTGCAGAGCGGTTTGTCAGCTCCCAGAGGCACCGGGCAAGGTGGAGGCTCAAAACCCACTCAAAATCCCGTCTTCGGGCCTGCAGAGATTCTGTTGGCTCCCTTTTCTCTCTCTCCAGAGACCCCTGTGGGCGTTCGTGAATTTCCCACCTGCGGTGCCAGGCCCCCCACTCACACCCAGGAGTGTTTGAGTTAGCGCCCAGGTGCTGGCCTTAGCAGCTTGTTAAATTATAGTGGGAGGGAGGGAAGCATCCAAGGCTCTTGTGCTGAGGATCAACCCCTCCTCCTGTGCCTGGTTCTTCTCTACAGCATCTCTGTCTGGTGGGATTTTCATGCCAACTTAAATCCTCCAAACATGGGAATTCTTCACCTTCTGATACATCCTGTTCTACCTAAAGATAGCTGTGCTAGTCAGTACTCTCAATTTTGAGCTACAAATGGTGCTCCAGGACTCACCTCCCCTCTGCTCCCCATAAAGCATGGTCCACCCTCCGGGTGCTCCCATGACACTGTCAGATATGTGGAAACAGTGCTCCTGCTCCCCAAGTCTTTTCTTCTCCAGGTCAAAGGTTTCCCATCCTACAAATCTTCTCCGTGTGACATGGCTTCAGGTTCCCTCAGCAACCGTCCTGCTGTTACCATGCCATCTGCAAACGTTCCTTGGCCTCCAGAGGATTCAGAGCTTGGCCATTCTCCTTACCCTCCCAAGTCCAGTCATCTCACCAAACCAGCTTTTTTCTTGTTTATATTTATTTAGTTGGCCATGCTCTTGGCAAATAGACACAGGGTGTAAGCTTACTCAGCTGCAGTAGCAGCAAAAATGATCGTGTCCCGTTCATCTCTGTCTCCCCATGGTACTCACTCCAGTCCCTGGGAAGGGGTGGGTGCTAAGGAAGTGTTTGTGAAAGTGAATTGAATTAAGAAAGCTATCTGGAACCTTAGAAAAGATTATAATTACGTGGATTATATTCTACATAACTGATCAGATGGATTTTTTTAATGCCTCAGCTCTCATCACCAACATGATCATTCCCTAGGTGGGGAAAGGATGGTGAAGAAGCTGCTTTCTGCTAAGGCAGGTCAAGGGAGTGCCTGCTATGGGCCAGGTTCTGTGCCAGATTCTACCCCAGAAACAGCTTTTCACCTTCCCTTTGTCAGGGACGGCACAGGATCTACACTTTGTCTTCTTTATCTCCTTCTTGAAGCACATGTCTCAGAAAGCTTTTATCTAAATCAGTTTGGAGAGCCCATTCTTGTGTTTCAGATTCACATGCATGCTAACAGCCCAGTGGAAGGGCAGGAGGTTGGCATCTACCTCCCAGAGCGGATGGATGCTTTCCCAGGAGAGCCGTGGCTTGCCTGACTTAGCCTACAAGGCTGCTGGCCCTGGGCCTCCCCTGCTCTGGGCTCTAGAGCTTGACTTTCTCTTCAAAGTAAATTGCCAGGAAGATTATCAGTCTAAGGCAAGCCCTCCCAACTCATGGATGAAGGAGAGGTTGTCCCAGCACAGATCCTGAGTCTGAGGTCAGACATGGGACCTGGGCTGCCTGCGTTTGCCATCAATTTCCCTGTGACCTTAGGCCTGTCTCTCTGGAAGCCAGACCTCACATTTGTAGTGAGCCCTAGAGATGCGTAGGAGTTGGAAGCAGTCCCTGATACTGCTTTAGGACACTTCAGTTTCTGGAAGCATTCCAGAAAAAAAACCACACACCTCATTGCCAAGATGAAAATTTTAGAATCAAAAGTACTTTCTTGTGTATTTACTTTTTAGTCTTAAAGGTGTGGCAAAGATGACCTTCTACTTCCGCAAGAGTTACAAAGCCTCAGATGCTAGAGCTTCTTGCTCTGAAAAAGATTTTCTTTTTTCTTTTCTTCTGTTTCATTTTTTCCTCTTAGCTTTATGGGGGTATTGGGAAAAGTTACTGAGTTTGCACACTGTAGTGCACCAGAGTGTGAAAAAGATCTAGGGAGACCTAATTAAAATATAACACAGTTATAAGACAAAAAGCCTATGCAATTTCACGCAAGGCCTTCAGTGCTAAGACTTGATGCTAACCCATTCTCTCAGCAGACAGTGATCTTCCTGAGTTTCACAGATCTGTGGGGGTGAGGGACCTGAGGGGCCTGAGCCAACCAGGACCACTCAGCAGAGAAAAATGCCCTTTGTGGCATTCAGGTTGCATTTGTCTGGGGTTCCCACACATACCCATGGAATCTGGAAGATTAACAGTGAAAAATGACCTATTTTAACAGGTGCACACTTGTGTGTAAGTGGAATTCAGCCGAGCGTGGAATTATTTTAACATGGAAATAAGTTGTGGACATTCAGAAACATCACTCTTCTGACCACACAGGAATCAGACACATGGTCAACATTTGAGAGTTTCTCAGGACTGGAAACGGATGTGTCGGCTGGATTTTTCCAGAGGAAGCTACAATATCACAGGGGCGTAAACATTGATGTCTACAAAACATGACGGTTCATGTTTGGATTCCTTCTTCAAAGCGTGTCCCTTTTCTCAGGGGAACAGAGAGCAAAACTCTCAGTTATTAAGTCTGTTTAGGAAAGATAATGTCAGTGATACCCAAAAGCAACATGTAAAGTAAGGGCACATTCTCGGCGCATTTTATAAGGCTCAGTGGTCCAGAGAAGTTAGCCCTGGTCAGGGCGAAGACTTCGTATTTGCAAGAAGCCTGACCTGTGGCAAGATGCGGACCTGCTCTGTGCCTTGACTTTCTCTGTTGTAAAATGGGGAATGTCAGCCTGCCTGCAGCCCCTCACAGGGTGTTGGAAAGAACAAGTTAGCTGATGAATGGGAAGATGCTCTGTGAATGTCAAACACTGTCCACGTGGCTGAGGACTGTCGTGGTCACTGACTACGTCATTGCTGTGAGCATGACTTGAAGCTGTTAGTGCCATAGGACAGAGCAACACAGGAGGGCTTGTTGGGTCCCGGTGGTGTCTCTAGAAGACAATCATTTTTTTCAGGGTGACAGCTGGTCTTTTCTGTAATTTGACATTCCCAGGAATCTGTTTATTTGCACATGGAGTTCGGGTATGGGAATTCTCAGAGTAATCATGGGGTGGGTGGAAGCATGTTTCCTTAATAGGAAAGAATTGAGACCTGCCTTTTCAAGATAGCCAGATGATATCTTGAAAGAGGAACTTAAATAGCCCTAACGGTATGATTTCAATGTCTCTGCATCATGATGTTGTGTGTGGGTGTAGAAATGCCTCAAAGAAACATTGACTCCTGATCATTTCTTTAGGAGAAATACATTGGCTGTGTGACTTTGTTCAGGTCACTTCACCTTTCTGAGGTTAGCATTGTCTCCTGTAAAAGAAGGAAAATTTAACCCTGCCCTGTCTACTCCACAGGGCTGTGTGTGCATAAACACATAGGATAGGGCAAATGTGGTCACTATGCTGAAAGTGCATTTTTTTCTTTGTCTCTTCTGGTCTCTTCTACACACACCATCTGAGGCTATGGATAAGGTAATGTCATTCAGAAAGAGGACATGGTGTACATATGGAAAATTGGTTTCTGAGGGTTGGCTTTAAAAGGGAGTGGATGAGCCATGTTTGATCAGGGCTAATAATTTCGACTATGTATTTAATGCCTACTATGTCCCATGTCATCATTGTCCCATGTCATCATGTGACTTTTATAACAACACTAGGAGGTAGGTATGTCTCCATGTTGCAAACAAGGAAGCTGAGGCTCAGAGGAGCCCACTGAGTTGCCCAAGGTCACTCAGCAGGTAAGCAGCAGGGTTGGTTTAGTGCTCTGCTCTGTCTCCTGCAGAATCCGGCCTCTTCCTTGCTCCTGCAGCATGGAGAACAGGGGACAGTGCATGAAGCAGGGATCCCCAGCTGATCACAAAGAGCAACAAACCAGTTTCTGAACCCATGTGTCACTTTTGTTTGTTTTGAGCTGTTTTCCCTAGGTCTGTTTTCCCTAGATCACTTAATCTTTAGTCTTTTGTAGTCAGTTTTCCAGTTCTCAGGCTCATAATTCTGTCATTACCCAGCCTCACATGCCACTACAAATGCTCCAGCTCCCCGCCTGCTCCACCCTCTGTGCCCACTCAGCCGTCACAGGTTCCCAAACTGAGGTTGCAGGATCCACAGCAAGGAGCATGGAGCGAGGGGGCCTCGCTCAGGAGTGATGCCCATCAGACTCTGGGCCCCTGCAACAGGGAGCTCCTGGACCCTGGCTCTGGCCACCCAGGAGACAGGGCCTGCCTGGGCAGCCCAGGGGCTGAGAGGTCCTCAGGCGGCCTTGTTTACTGTCGCCCAGACTCCGGGCCTGGCCCTGTCAGCCTGGGCCTGCCTGCGCCCTGGGAAGGATGGGGAGGGGGTAGTTTCAGTCGCTGATGAAAGCCACTGAAACCAGAACCAAACACACATGAAAAGGAGGAAAGAAGAGGCACAGCCAACTGCCGGGTCGCAGGCGTGATTGGGCTTGTCTCCCACTTGGGGAGATGGAGACAAAGACGGCGTCACCCGCCAGAATGAGTGACTGTGCCTGCGTGGGGCTGCCTATGAGCGGCCGCCAGGCCTGGACCAGCCTGCAAGAGCGATGCCTTTGGTTTCGTGAGTCCCGAGCAATATCCCCCCGCAGAGCGGGCTGCTCATATCCATATTCGGGAGTCCTGGCTATTGAGAAACCGTGAATGGTGTAAGCTGAGAGGCAGCACCATCAATTCCTGTCTAGACTAGATTTTTGGAATCCAGGTTCCCAAGATGAAAGGCTACATTATGAAGACAGGACATAAATCTACTCTGCCAACAAGACCCACATTCACCTCGGATTATTTACACCTTTCGCTCCCTCTGCTCGTTGCCTGTCCCACTGCAACCCACTCTCAGATTCTGACATATTCACTTAGTACATCATGCCTGTCAGTAGCCGATCACATATATTTCCATTTTTGAAAGGCCCCTTCTAACTTCTGCAAAGTTTTACCTTTTTGCTTGGACCTTACTGACACCCTTAATGCTAAGTAGGGGATCGTGTTAGTCATGAGCGTGCAGTAAAACCTGGCTGGTGAGAGTCACCGAGTGTGGGTTACTAATTCCGCCTGCACCGCACCCTTGGTCCCATGCCCGGCACCTCTGTGTGGCGGTTACTGAAGGATGTGGGAAGCTGCTGGAGCAAGGCCCCTGACACAGCCCTTTTCAGAACTGCCAGCCCAGGCTCCTTGGCAACCAGAGTTCGCCATCTGCCCAGTCACCCGGGGAGAACACGGAGGTCAGTGAACTTCTGTTCTGGGTGTTGAAAACCAGCCATGGGTTCCAACCAATACGGGGAGCCAGTTCTGCCTCTCGCCCAGTCTCGGCTCTAGCATTCCCAACTGTCTATGGGACATCTCGACCTGGATGATCCCTTGATGCTTAAAACGTAAGAACATGACTCTGGGGCAAGTCACTTTATCTGCTGAGGTCTCCGTTTCCCCATCTTTATCATGAGCAGATTGGACTGGAAGAGTCTCTCAGATCCCTCCAGCAGAGAGCAGTGAGAAAACAGGACGTGTGGGCTATGAAATCAGAAATGTCCACGTGCATACCCTGGCTCTGCGTGTGGCCACAGGCAGGTTTCTGAACCTTTTCTGCCCTCAGTTTCCTCATCTGTAATAATACCTATAGGCCCATAGGTGTAATTATTCCTGGTCTATAGCAATGCTAATGATAGCTAACATCTATTGTCCACTTCCCAGCAGCCGGGCTCTGCTCTAAGTGCCTTGCATATACTGAGTCAGCTAATTTGTAAGAGAACCTCTACAGAGAACCAAGGTTAAGAGGGGTTGCATCTTTCCCAAGCCATCAGGTGCTGCGTCTGGAATTTGAATCCTGTAGTCAGACTTTAACTATTGCTCACTCTCCAAGAGGAACCTCATAAATATCAGTTTCCTTTCCTTTTTCCTTTGTTCTTCTAGCGTTGCACACTGTTTAATTTGGTGTCTGAAAAAAATCTATCTATTCTTTATGTTTCACCACTATCCTTCTTGTCCCACATAGTCACCTGTGTTTCCTGCCATTCTTCCCAACCCCCTTTACTTCCACATTTTGTGGTGTTCCAATGAAAGGGAACAGCTTGTGCAAATGTTGTATGGCAAGAGGGGCCAAGACAGTAAAAGCAGGGCAGGCTGAGCTTGGTAAGCTGAGGGATCCCAGATACTCTGGGCTCTGAGAACCACATGAAGGAATTTTTTCTGTATGCTAGGAGAAATTAGAAACTTCTCAAGGCTGTTAAGCCAAGGAGTGACATGATCTGGCTACCTTTTTGAAATGAAATTTTTGTACTAATAGAAACCTTTTCAACAGCCAGCAATGCCTTCCTATGTTTCAGAGCCAAAATTCCTCTGCCTCACATTTAGGTATCTGTCCAACACCCAATCAGGGTGTGTCTCTGGGTTGGGGGTGAGGTGAGGGGCTTCCTGGATGGGCAAGTGCTCTAGTTGGTGTCTAAGACTCTTTCCTCCCAGGGAGTCCGCAAGTCTGAATCCCATCTCCATCTTTCACTCCTGATGCACAAAGTCCCTCACCCATTCTCCATAGGTGGCCCTTCACCTCCTTCCACATATCACCAAACTGTCTTTCTTTCTAATTTACCTTTCAAAGTGCTTTTAATCCTTTCTGATGAACTCTGGTCTCTATGTTTTCAGAGATCTGTACATATATCCAACCATCCAGTGCTAACAAAGGATATTTCCTAAACACCTACTAAGTGACGAGGGCTGTGCTAGACACTGAGAAGGACACTAGCCCTGCCTTCAAGGTGCTCACATCTAGTTTTGGGGATAGGAAAAATTGTGTTAGCAGATAAGTATTACAATACAGAGATAAATATACAATGTGGTGGGAATTCAAGGGGGGAAGGAGGAGTGACCACTTCAGTCTGCAGGAGGCCGAATTTGCCTAGAGCCTCAGTGGCAGATCTGGATGCTCACACAAGAGAGTAGGGACACTCCAGATACAGGACACAGCAGAACCAAGGCTGGGAGGCAAGGCAAGCACTGTTTGGGCCCAGGGAGCTGTGTGTGAGGGTGGAGCACGAGTTGGCTTGGGCTCCTGGGAGATGAGCCAAGGGGGTTGGGGCAGAGTCCTGCAGGCACCATACCCCTCTTGTCCACTCACAGTTCTCCTCTTGCATCTAAGCTTTTGAGCTACTACAAGACAGGGTTTAGCCACTCCTCTGCCTCTATAAATAGCTTCAGCACGTGGAACTGTGATCTGAACAGTATGGATGCTCAGAGATTCTGAGAGGCCCTCGTGGGCTCTGCCTCATGGGCCCCACAGGAGGAGGAAGGACTTGGGCCAAAAAGCGGTGGCTGGCCACAGGATGTCCACCCTCTCTCCCATTGCTCAGGCCATTCCCACCATCTATGGTTCTTTATACCCATCACTTCCAAATCCTAACTCTAAAGTCTCAACTCGAATGCTACTCTGCCCTGTGCCTTCCCAGGATCTCCAGGAGGCACTACTTCATCAGTGAAAATTGGGAGCTTCCTGAGAACTGTCCCTTGCCTCTCCTGCACCCCTGGATACTGCCACCCCACAAATTATTTGTCTGTGTACTGGCCATTCTGCCTTTCAGAGTGAACGATACTTCAGGCATCTCTCAGCCTCCTTCTTTCCTGAAATCCTCCAAACCCTAACACAGCCCCCATCATTCATTCCCTGGAGCCAGGAGTGCACGTGGCCTGAGATGGTAGCTTTGAAGAGGCACGATCTCTCCCTAGGCCCTGGGTGCTGCCTGCTGGGGGTAGTGCTGGGGCCTGGGTGGGGCCTGGGGCAGCCTCTAGCATTACCTGGAGCTGTACTTGTCTGACTCTGGGCCTACTTGGCAGCTGCCCCCTCTGCCCTCAAGGAATGCCTGTGACTTGATGGCTGAGCGCTGATAAGGTGAGCCATGCGGTGCTCTGCTCACCGACTCCCAGAACAATCAGACCTGCAATCTCTGCCCTGAGTCACTTGGGGGGCACCCCTTCCGCCTTGTGGTTTTTGTGACCTCTCCCTCACATGTATTAAAAGCAGCAGGAGCCAAAATACATACCTGCCAGGGAGCTGGGAGAGCTCAGTGAGGCTGTGGGAGTGAGGTAAGCTCTTTCTTTCCCTGTAACATTTTGGGGCATGTGCTTTTCTTTCCTTTGGGGTAGAATCTCCTCATTCCCAATAAGGTAACATGAGTCATATGATTTTACCCATGACTCTCTGCTGATTTACAAGCACCTCAACTCCTTCACTTCCGAAAACCAGGGCAAGTTATCAAATAATTTTACAAGGCATTTACTGCCAATCTCTATGTTCCCAGTGGTGTTTTAGGGTTTACAAAAGAATTACAGCCCTAACCTGCCATGTAAGCCTCAAGTCCAATCGCATCCCCAATGCCCAAGGCTCAGGAAGGGGTTGGCAGCAGTCACAGGGGCTGCCATCTCTTCCTTCCTTTGGTCTATATATTCGCAAAGCCAACAGGCTTTTGCTCCAACTGTTTCCTCCAGCTGGAATCCCCTTCCACCCCCACTTGTTTATGCATTTCTGCTTACCCTTTTCAGGCCTGGCTGTAGGTGAGCAGTCACCAGGAAATCAGAAGTATCTCCCCCCAGTCAGAATTCCTGTCCCCAGCCTCCTTGCTCTCAGGACAGATGTCCATGACCCTCTCACAGCACCACTTGGTGTCTCCAGCCAATGCTGTCTCACACACAGAGGATTGCGTCAGTGCTGTGAAGAGACAGGCAAATACCCAGAGGCCAAGAGATCTGGGTCCTGGTCCAGGCTGAACCTCGTGCCTGGGTTTTCCTCTTTAACATCTTCTGAGGAATGAGGGGCCTGCCCAGAGCAGGCTCCCAGTCCTGGCTCGGCCCAGCCCCATCTCCTGGGACACTTGTCCAAAATACAGATTGTTGGGTTCCCTTCCCAGACTAATGAAATCAGACTTTCAAAGGGTGCAGCTAAAGTCTATATTTTTAGAAAGCTTCCCAGGCAACCGGTACATAGTTCATCTGATTTCTGACTCAGGACTAGGGTTGAAATACATAGCTCTAGATGCCTCCTAAAATGCTACAACCCTGTGCTTTCTTAAACAATGAGTTTTCTTAATTTGATGCTCCTTGGAATAAGCTACATTAACACCACCACCATGAGAATCAGCCTGGTGCATGAACGGGGAAGCCCTGGGTCATGATTCTGTTTTCATGTCTTTCAAGGGGCTACTAGTTTTTGTAGAAATTTCAGGTAGCTGAAAGCACATAACTATCACCAACCCATTTGTCTTAGTTACCTCAGGCTGCCAAAACAACATACCATAGACTGGTTGACTGAAACAGCAGGCATTTCTTTCTCACAGTTCTGGAGGCTGGGAAGTCTGAGAGCAAGGTGCCAGCAGATTCTGTTCCTGGCGAGGGCCCTCTCATGGCCTGCAGAGGGCCTCGCTCTTGCTCTGTTCTCACATGGAGGGGAGGGAGGGAGATCTGGGGCCTCTTCCTCTTCTTACAAGGGCACCAACTCTATCAGAGGAGGGGCCCACCCCGGCTGCTCCCTTTAAATGTTATCACTTCCTCACAGGTCTTATCTCTAGTCACAATGGGGCTTAGGACTTTAACGTGTGAATTGAAGGTGGGGAGGGAGCAAACATTTTGTCCATAATACCATATATATATGCCTGATGCTTTAGAGAAAGCCAAGCTGGCCTAACAAGGCAGATTGGAGTCTAGATAAATTTTATTACCTATTTTCCTCAGTAAGTTCTTGAGAAATAGCTGCTGTTCCCTCTGTTGTGCAGGTAATTCAGCATTTACAATTTAGAAAGACCATGGTTGCTCCTCCCTGGTGGTGGTGTGGGCTCCATTTGACATCTGTGTGCCCTCCTGCTAGGCTTCTGGACACGTTTCAGGTGATTCTGCCTGTCTGAACACTCCTTGCCCCACCTATTTCTCAAGCAGGGTTTCCAACTTTTCCCCCCAGTCCTGTGATCAGCTCCATTTCTTATTAACAACAATGCCTTTCTACCTAAGTCAGCTAATGTTGGTTTCTACTGCTTGCAACTCAGAACTCTGACTGACACATATATCATGTAAGGAACGATTAAAGTAGTCATGAGTGTTTGGTTTGAAGCAGGGAAGTCTCAGGGAGTTGCTATTTATCTACAGATATCTGAAGGGCTGTCCTGTGGAAGAGAAACAGACTGCTTCTGTGTGGCTTCAGAAGACAAAACTAGACAATGAGGAAAGCTCTGAGGAGAAATATTTCAACTCAACACAAAACCTTCCAAGATAGCCCTCGGGAACACGATGCCTGGGGATGAAGTGAGCTTGAGCTGGGTCACTGTTGGGGTTAGTGGAGGCTGGACCCTTAGTTAAGGGTGCTGTACAGAAAGGATCTGTTCCCTGGAGAAGGTGCCTCTGCTTCTAAGATATATCTCCATTTACTTGCATTTCAGGTTGATTCAGGTGCCATTTTAATAACTAATCTGCCACAGGAGGAAAGAAAGGGAAGGGAAAGAAAGGAGGAAAACCATCAAGTCTCTTACTTAGTCATTTTTTATCATCTTACTTTTCATGATGATAAGAGGAAAAAGTAAACCATGTACAATAAAGAAAATTTGGTAACTATAGAAATGTTTAAAGTAAAAAATGCATATCACCTATAAACCATCACACATTTTGAGGTATTGATTTCTAGTCTTTTTATGTCAATAAATACATTAAAATTTTTTGTAACAATTTTATTGAAATATAATTCACAGACCATACAACTCACCCATTTAGAATGTGCACGTCAATGGTTTTTAGTATATTCACAGAGTTGTGCAATCATCACCACAAATTTAGAATGTTTTTCTACCCCCCCAAACCCCTTACCTTTTAGCAGCCATCCCTATTTTCCCCCTTCCCCACCCCTCACTGGCTCCAAGAAACCATTAATCTATTTTCTGCCTCTATAGATTTGCCTATTCCAGAACTTTATATAAATATTATATGTGGTCTTTTTACTTATAATATTTTCATGGTTCATCCTTATTGTAACGTTGAGTCAGTACTTCATATTTAGTGCTGAAAAATATTCCAGTGTATGGATATGCTATATTTTTTATCCACTCTTAGTTGGTTAATATTTGGTTTGTTTCCACTTTTTGCCTATTATGAATAATATTGTTATGAATATTTGTGTACAAATATTTGTATGGCAGATGTTTTTATTTCTCTTGGGTAAATACCCAAGTAGAACTTTCAGGTCATATGGTAACTCTATGTTTAAATCTTTAGAGGAATTGACAGACTGTTTTCCAATGTAGTTGAACCATTTTACATTTTCACCAGCGGTGTATGAGAATTCTGATTTCTCTACATCCTCAGCAAAACTCAATATTATCTTTCTGATTATAGCCATACTAGTGGGTGTGAAGTGGTATCTCATTGTGGTAGTTACACATTTCCTGATGGTTAATTACTCATCTTGTCATGTGTCTATTGGACATGGTATACAGTCTTTGAAGAAATATGCAGATTCTTTCCTGATTTTTAAATTATGTTATTTGTCTTTCTTAATATTGTTTTAAGGGTTCTTTAAATATTCTAGATACAAGTCTTTTATTAGACATATGATTTTAAAAAATTTTTGCCCACTCTTTTGGTTGTCTTTTCACTTTCTTGATGGTGTCCTTTGAAGCACAAAATATTTTTAATGTTGATGAAGTCCAACTTACCTATTTTCCTTTTGTTGCATGTGCTTTTGGTGTCATATCTAAGAAACAGCCTAATCCAAACTGATTAAGATTCACCCGTTTTCTTCTTAGGGTATTACAGTTTTAGCTTTAAAGTCTTTGATCCATTTTGAGTTCATCTTTGTTAATCATCTGAGGAATGGGTACAATTTTGTCCATTTGTATGTGGATATCCAGTTGTCCCAGCACCTTTTGTTGAGAATATTATTCTTTCCTCATTGAATTATTTTGGCACCTGTGTCAAAAATCATTTGACCATAACTGTGAAAGATTACTTTCTTTCCTATCACACCAAACAGAACTGGGGCTGTTCTTTGGAGCTCAATGAATGCAGACGGGGCCCATTGTCTCACTTTTAGAAGTCACAGGAGTGGCAGTGGTGATAGGGAATATTATTGCCCCAGAATCCTGTGGCCAAGGTCCTGTCCAGGGGAACTGGAGAGTGGAGTGTGGAAAAGAGGATCACACTGGCTAGACTGTGGGGCCCTTGAGAATCTGAGTGAAAGAGGTGTCACCCCACCCCATTGGACCTTATCCATGGCCTCTTCCCTCTGGAGGGCAAAGGCTGGGGGCAAAGAGGAAAACAGAATAACACCGTAAAAGCTTCTGGACCTTTAGCCAAGGAACAACTAGTCCCAAGCAAATGTACACAAAGTTGTTTGAAGGGAAGCATGACATGGAAATGTAACAATAAATAGCTGTGTTGGGCCACGCCACTGCTGCCACGGAAGAGCAGGCTCCGGAGCTGATCTCCTGGGAGGAGCCCCTTGGGCAGAACATTTAGTCACACAGGAAGAGCACATGCTGGTGGGGCCTTCCTCCCTGCAGCACCATCTGGGTGAAAAGAAGGTCAACATATGCAGATTCGGAAGCAGAGGTTATGACATGGAATATGCAGGGACTTCCCTCTCTGAAGCCACCGTTTTCTCAGATTCAAAATGAATGGCAAATTTTTGCCCACTGCTTTCCCCCGTTCCTGTAGCGTTCCTTACCTGATTCAGTCCGGGGCCCTCGCCCAGCCAGAAAGCCCTTCAGAGCCTGGCAGAGAGAGCACCGCCTCCCGCCCTCTGCACCCAGTACCATTTGGAGAGTGGTTGCCAGGGTAAGCCCCACATGCTAAAAACAGCTTGTGCTTTGCCCCTGGAAGGACTGAGAGCCACAGTGGCTCACAGTCAGGAGACTTGACTTCAGCTCTGTCACTCACATATTTGGTGGCTTGGGGAATGCCATTTGGCATCTCTGGGCCTGAATTTTCTCTCTGTGAAATAATTCAGGATTCAATGATATTTGTGTGTTGCAAAGCTCCTTGGGGATCTGAGCCAGGGGTTCTCAAGCTGCAGCTTACTGGCCAGTGCTGTTCACAGCCTGTTTTTGTAAATAAAATTTTATTGGAACACAGCCACACCCATTCATTTACATACTGTTTATGGTTGCTTTCGCACTATGTGGCTGAGTGGGTAGTTGAGAGAAATACCAACTGGGTAGCTCACAAGCCTAACATATTTACTATTTGGCTTTTTATAGAAAAAGTTTACCAACCACTGCTCCAGGCCAACCTGCCATTTTCACAGCAAAGAAACTGAGGCAAGCAATTTGCCAGAACTCATAGAGCAAGTCAGAACAGAGGCCAGGAGAGCCCAGCCTTCCTGATTCACGTCAGCCCAAAGTTGTCAGCTGGCCTAAAGCTCTCCATCCAGTTCCAGACATGGCGTGGGAGCTGTGTTGGAGATGGAAGGGGATGGTCCCGGGAGAGAAGCCTGTGGAGTTGGGGCAGGGCCCAGGGACTTCCATGGCAGGGCGATCCTGGTGAGGTCTGCATGGAGGAGAGGACATGGGTCAGTACTGGGGCCGCTGCCACCGGGCTGCTGTGCCCGAGAGCAGAGCCAGGTGGCTCCCTTGAAAGGCACCAGCATTTCAGGTGGGAATCAGATGAGGGTTGGCCTCTGAGGACATTTTAACCACAGGTCACAGATCTTAGTAAACTTTACTTGGCTTTTGAACCACAGGGAGACATTTCTTCTTGGCTTCTTACTCACTGGTTACTTCCTCCTTCTAGAATTTATTAATCCGACTGGTTAACCATTGACCCCAAATGCAGCCTCCTCTTGTTTCAAATCCTGTTCTCCCTGTTGGCTTCAGAAAAGAGCTCCCACTAAACAAACCTACTTTTCTTCTCTTTCTTTTCACAGCCAGAGTCAAGTGATAAAGGAGGTGGGGTCAGGGGTGCCATGTTTGCTATAAAAGACACACCCTGAAACCTGGGTCCGGGGAGGGGAGGAGGCCCTTCTGATGCAGGCTGGCCATGCTCGGAAAGAAAGTCATCAGCCACAAGAGAAAAGCAACTTAACTGAATGGGTGGGGGGCATTTTAGAAAAGAAATTTGTAAAATTGTTAATGTATTTGATTTCTTGATTATTGAAGAAAAGGTCATATTTCCTGCTTCTAAATAATTGCTAGTTTGCTTTAATCCCCCCAATTGCAGGGAAATGGTTCAAGAAAGGAGAATCATTAAAATAGAGAAGAAATGGAAACGGCTGCTGGAGGAAGTGAGAAGACAGAGGGTCTGTGGCAATTAGGGGGAAGAGCCTTCGGAACAGAAAGAGCCCGTTATCAGCCCCATTACTGCTTTCTTTGAATTGTTAGAATCCTCTAGAATGTAAGCTCCATGAAAACAAGGGTTTCATTTGTTTACTGCTGTGTTCCTAGCACCTAGAATAGTGTCTAAAATGGGTAAGATGTTCAAATATTCCTTGACTGACTGACTGACTGACTGACTGACTGACTGACTGAATGAATGAATGAATAAAATATTAGTGGCCTGATCACTGGTCACAGTCTTTCAGCAGGTGATGGAGGCTCCATAGTGGTTTATTCAGAAGCTGCTCCCCAACTGGGACAGAAGCCACCATGGCAAACTTCACAAAGGATAAGAAGAGGAACTCTCTCCTGAACCATTCAGACAAGCTCCAGAGAAACATACTCCCAAGAACAGTATTATTACCAAGCACCCAGTGACACCCAGACAGTGACCACTACAACCCTTCCATTCCTACGTCTCATTTAAGGGGACGCTATAGGAAGTTATACTTTATCCTAATAAACCACTAGTTAGTGAGCACTGATTTTGTGTCAAGCATTTTACATGTATCTTCTCACTGGATCCTTACAAGAAACTTGCTAGGTGGGTATTATCACCCTCATTTACAGATGAGGAAATGAGAGGTTCACAAATTTTCTCAAGGTCACACAGCAGAGTTTGGAGCAGTCCTAGGCTTGTCTTCCCACCAGCCACACATTCTGCCTCTAGCTATCTCTGTGACCTTGGGCATTTCATTTCTTTCCAGGCCTCACTTGCCGTGTTCTCAAACCTAGGGGGAGGAGTAACACTATGGAGAAATGTTTTCTATGTGTGGGTTTGTGAACAGGTCACTTCATTCCGTAGTGGGCCACAGCATCATTTTGCTTTTGGAATTGAAATAACAACAACCTTTACTAGGGGGAGCTCAAAATGTTTCCTCCCAACTCAGTTTGGGGATGCCATGAGCCAGCCACTCTGCTGAGTCCTGGCCCTACTTTCTTCTCTAAAGTCAAGAGGAGCCCAGCTGGGCTCCCAGCACCAGCCTAGCTCCTCTGGTTGCAGGTACTTATAATGGTCCAGTCTTCTTTTCCATTTGTTCTGGACAAAACTAGGAGTAAGCCGGCCCCTGCAGGGGACTGGACCTGGGGCATCATGCCAACATAGGCGCCCCCGTGTTCTGGGGGCTCTTGCCTTCAGGCACCTGCACACATGCTTCCATCTGAAACTGAGTCACTGGGGAGAGAAGCTGGAGGAGGGCTGGCTTCTGAAGAGGAAGAACCATGGGGAGCCAGCTATGTTCCTGCTGGGCCGTGAGCCCTAATTCTCTTGTTGTCCAACTGAGGAGATAGAGGAAGTTCAGATTCTCAACAATAGAAAGAACCTTAATGATAATTAAATACATGGTTTTCAAGCTTTTATTGGCTGCAGACTCCAGTGTGTAAAACAATTAAAAACCTATCCTTCTGCTTAAATCCTGAGGAGTGAGGCTAACAGCTCTCTTCTCCAATCTCCCCAAAATGTCCTGCTTTTAGGTGAAATCCAGGGGTCTCCATAGAGCACTGTTGGAAATTATTCTATCCGACAAAAATCTCTAAATTTTGCACCCAGAGTTCTATAAGGTGAGCCATTTACTGAGCTTGACCCTCTGGCTGGTGGCAGCCCTGAAGCTCACATTCGGGGCTGGGCCACTGCTTTGATAAATCAGTAGGGGCGTTAGGAAAAGGGTCAGAGGTTGTGCAGTAGATCACTACAAGCCACATACAGTCAATCAATCACCTGAGGGTCAGGCGTTTCACATGGGCAAAGCTGCAAACAGGCCACACTGAGAGTGAGGCAAGCGGTGACGTTCCTGCTTTGTCTGTCTCTGGGCTTTGAGCCTCCAAATTCATTCTCTCACCATGAGTGCCTATTGTCCCAGTGCCTTGCTCTTTACCTTTATTACACCTGTTATGAACCTCATCCGTATGTCCAGGTCCTTGGTTTCCCCATTTTTCCTAAGTCTGTAGCTCTCTCTTAGTTCATTCCTTTCCAGAGCCACCCTGGCCCCTGGGAGCCATCGCTCTAAGCCATCTCTAGCCAACGCCAGGCTCCTTCACTCTCGGGCAGTGCTGGTCTCTGTGCGAGGACTCGGTGTCCAGCATCTCCAGCCTGACCCCTCTCCTATTCCTCCTCGTGACCAGATGCTGAGTGCTGGTTGCTACCGGCCAGCAGGTAAAAGCAACAAGCCCAAGCTCCCCACGGCTGAGAGGGAGGACAGTCGTCAGGAACAACTTGTGTTTCTCAGCCTGGATTTCACACATCACCTAGAGAACTTTAAACTACTAAGAAGCTTGAGCTCCACCACAGACCAGTGAAATCAAAGTCCATGGGGCTGGGGGTCCAGCGCTGGTATTTTTTAAAAACTTTTAAATTTAATTCTAATATACATCAGAATAGGACATAAAATCTTGGCAAATTTTCACAAAGTGAATACCCACATGTTCTTACTACCTACACTGAGGAAAAAAAGCACTACCAGCAGCCCAAAGCCCCAACTCCGCATGTCCCTTCAGCCCCTCTTCCCCAAAATAGTAACATTCATCCAACTTCTAACACCACATATTTGTTCTGCCTGTAACAGAACCGCAGAGTGTGCATGTTTGTGCCTGACTTCTTTGATTCAATATCTCATTTGTAAGATTCACCCATGTTTTGAGTAGCTGTTGTGCCTTGATTTCGATTGCTGTATCGTAGTTCGTTGCCTAACTACACGTAATATATGTAACTATTCTACTCTTGATACACACGGATTGGTGGCAGTTTTTAGCTTTTACAAATAATGCTGCTATGAACATTCTTATACGTGGTTTTGGCACACACATGCGTGCGTTTCTGTTGAGTATATCTCTGGGAGTGGAATTGCTAAGATAACGCCTATTTCAGCTTCAGTGGAAAATGGCCATTTGTAAGTTTGTACCACACTGGTGTTTACAAGAGCTCCTCAGGTGATTCTATGGGCAGCTAGTGTTGAGAACCCTGCCCAAGGCTTACTAAGGGGCAGCAAAACCAGGCCTGCTGCCAACTATCACCCTAAAACCCCTCCCTCATCAAAAGACGGTGAGGGGAAGAAAGGAGGGCACACTTGGCCCTGTCCCAGGGGAGACACTGTCCTTCTCTGCGCTATGAGGAATGAAGGGACTACACCCAATTCTGAGGCCAGGGAAGAGCGGGTCTCCACAAGAATCTCTCTTAGAGACTGGGGTGTCTTCAGGTAAAAGAGACTGACACCTCAGTCACTGGCCACCTGCTTACTGAGGGTGTAACCCGCAGGCCCACCCTGACTGCCACCATCTAAATGGACTGACAAAGGGCAAGAGAATTCCTGGGACAGCTGGCCACACATCCTAGGAAGAAAGGGCTCCACATGAGCGTAGAGACAGTGCCCACTTCTTTTCTGGCCTTGACAGCCTGCTGGTACCAACAGGAATTAGGAAGGAGTGTGGAGCCCGCGCTCACGAAGGGAGAAACAGGCACCTCCTCCCAGTTTCCTGCCACCTTCGGAGTGTGTCTCTGGCAATTCCTGCTGCTCCCGGTGAGCAAACACAGAGCCCAGGAAGGGACAGTAGCCACAGGACTGTCCAGGGGCTGCCAAGTGAGGGAGGCCCCTCACAGGGTGAGAGCTGGGGGCATAAAGGCCAGCAGGGCCCTGGTCTGAGGGGTGCTCTGTTATAAGAGGGATCAGCATGAAGCTGCAAATGACATCCTCACTCTTCCTAGAGAGATGGCCGTATTGGTGAGGCCACCAAAGCTCAAAGAGCTGGAGTGAGGCCCCTACGCCTCCCTACCATACATGAGGCCAGAAGCACAAAATGACTTCGCTTCCCTGGCCCGCTTCCTGCCCCAGGTCCTAAGGAAGGGGTCCAGGACCGGAAGCGGGAGGCGAGAAGCGCTAGCCCGACGCCTTTCCCGCCTTTCCCACACGCACCCTTCAAGGCCTGAGGACAACATGCCGGCGGGAGAGCGCAGCTCTGAACCGGGAGGGAGACCGGTGAGTTAAAGGAAATTTGACTGATTTTTTTTTTAAAGACAAAAACATAAAATTCACCACTTCAAGCATTTTAAATGTACAATTCGGTGGCTTTTAGTACATTCACTTGACTGAGGTTTAATTAACAAAATGAGGAAGCCTTTTCACGATGCCATTAAGGGCTAGGAGGAAAAGCAGGATGTAAAGGACAATTTTATGACAATTCTGTGAACTTTTATTAACCCTAAGCATCTCCACTTGTATATCTCACACGCGCTTCAAATCCATGATACCCCACAGGTTCTACTCCAAGAGCCCCGCACACCCGGCACCGCCTGGCACTCAGGTGTCAGCATGGGCATCGCTTCTGTGGCAAGGCCTAGCCTGGCCGCCACCACCTGCCTGCCCAGGCACATACCACCATAGTTTAATGTCTTTATTCTACTGGCTTTATATTTTTCACACTGCTGATCACTCTCTTGCTGATTTACTTGTTTGCTGGTTGATTTTCAATATTCATTATTCATCCTTTAACCATAAACTATAAACTCTGTGAGGGCAGAGACCTCCCGTGCCTTGTTCTCCACTGCATCCCCTGAGTCTAGAGCTGCCCTACTGAGTACAATACCCACAAGCCACGTGTGTGTTGAGCTTTGGAAATGTAGCTAGTCCAAGTTGAGACATGCTGTAAGTGCAAAATATACACCAATTTTGAGACTTAATAATTAGATAATGTAAAATATCTCAATAATTTTAATATTAATTACCTGCTGAAAGAATACATTGGAACAATTGGATTAAATGAAACATATTAGAAAATTAATTTTACTTGTTACTTTTTCCTGTTTAAAATATGGCTACTAGAAAGTTTAAAATTATATGCTTAGCTCACATGGCACTTCTATTGGACATCATTGCTCTAGAGTCTAGACCATTACTAGCTCATAGCAGAATCATGAAAAATATTTTACTTTTCTTCTTTGTGCTTTTTGTATTCCATAAGTTTCATATAGTGAACATGTACTATTTTTATAATCAGAAAATAAAATTAACAGCGAACCAAATCCCACTGGGAGATTGGGGATACATCATGGTCCCAAGGTCCCCCAAAAGCCTTTTACCTGAGGGTTTCTAGGGATCAGTATAATCATTAGTGAGGCCTTATCAGCTACTGCCTCAGGCCAATATTGTATGGTCTCACATGAGTTTCTTAACTTTGCTAAACTTTGAGTATCTACTGTACAAAATTAGAGGGTTGGCCAATAAGATTAAGTCTGTAGAACTTCAGAATTTATTAGTACTTTCCTTTATCCTATTGCCTCTTCACAGTAGCCCAATGGTAGAAGCAAGCCCGATCTTATCATCACCACATGAGCCTAGAGAAGACAGAGGCTCTGCAAGGTGAGGTCACTAGCCCAGAGTCGGACGATGGTCAGCAGCGGTCAGGATTTGAAACCAGGTGTTCAGGCTTTACACCTGGGACCTGAGTTCTTTTTCTATCTGAACTACAAACTCCCATCCTGTGATCAAATTCCAGCCAAATTTCTGCTTTCTAAGCCACATAGGCTAAAACTAATCTATCTTCTTTATTTCTGTATTCGGAGGATCTTAAAGGCAGCTCTACTGCCTCCTCTGAGTCATACACATCTGTAGTTCCGCCTGCTCTTCCTCAAGTGGCATTGTTCGGGGGCCACATACCATCTGAGACTCTTAGAATTTCAGAGCTGGAAAAGATCTTAAAGGTCATCTGGCCTAAACAGCTCCTGTCAGCCTTTTACAGACACCTTTTCATCTGAAACCTATGTCTCTCAACAATGCTCCTGAGGGGTGCCTGGTGCCAGAGGGGGTGATAAAGGTGCCCTTTCCCTTCAGGGCCACCAGACATGGGCCTGGTTACCATAATTCAAAGGGGGAATGTGGAGGCTGCAAGAACAAGGCAGGGTGACTCAGCCTTTTAACAAGGACAGGGCTCACAATGGAAAGATCTGAGCGTTCCAAAGGGAAAGAAACTCAGAAAGGCCAAGACAACTCACTCACAGAGAAAGCCACTTAGAACAAATCCCCAGGGCCAAGAAGAAACCCTTGGAAAAAAGGCTCTCTTCTAAGAGAGCTCTATTGTGTGTGCTCTGGGTCAAAAGAGCCTCCCTGTGCAAAGGGGCTCCCCCACCTGCTGGGACTCTCCAGAATGCGTTCCTTTTCTTCTGTCCGGGTTCAGCAAACTTCCTGTTTCCTCTGTCCCAGGGCACTGAGCCCCTTCTGCACCGGGCAGCAAGGGCGACAGGGCTTGGCAGCCGTGGTGGCAGCTCCCTGGGCACTGGCACAGAGTTACTTAGTAAATACGACACGCAGCTTTGATAATTTCTTGCTTCACTAGGCTCTTGGGAGCCTTTCCATCTGCATTGAGAAAGAGAAGTTGTATTTTCTTTGGTTCAGAAATTCATACTTTCATTCTGTGGAGGTCTTAGAGAAATGGATGCCTATTTCTAATACCAACCCACTGAGTAATGTATTTTAAACTAGCAGCAAGCAAAAGTTTTAAAAAGAAAAGTTCCTCGTCCTCCACCCCAAGCCTTCAGGAAAGCTTTGTTCATATAGACATTTTAAAAGCAAAACTTTCCTCAGGTTGACTGGAAATACTTCACGTTGGAATGTCTTTTACCCAAAACAGTTTATACACATATAAAACCATAAATTCCTCCATCATTTTCCCCTCCACATAAAATCTTTTCGTGTTAATAAATGTTTCCTCATTGTGTCCAGTTTTAGGGCTCTCAAGTGGATCCTCTGAGGTCATATTCCTGTCTTTCTAGGATTCCATGAGATTGTTTTATATAAGGGAAGGAATTCTCATTAGATATTTGTATCAAAGAACTGTACACCTCAGACCTCATTGATTACGTCACTCCACCCCACTTGATGTCAGACTCCCTCCAAGGCGTCTTAAATCCGCTCCCGCCAGGGTGCTGCACGCTGAGAGTTTGGAGACATTCTCATCAATTACCACAACATCTATATGAGAGATGGGCAATCTCAATTTTTGAATGATGAAACCAAGTTAAGAGAGGTCAAGACATTTGTCCAAGGTCACAGAGCTAGGTAATAAGAGATCAGAACAGAGGGGCTCCCGAGTCCTTCAGATGGTCATCCAGCCACTGCTCCATGGCCCCTGGTCAGGAACTCATTTCTCTAATCAACTCATGCCACTTTGAGGCTGTTTCTGCTGCTTTAGGGAGTTCTTCCTTGTACTGAGCTGAAGCCTGCCTCCTTGTGACATCCAGCCGACCGTAAGTGTGGTTCCATACCTCTAAGCAGGAGCCAGACCTGTCATTGAGGACGTTACACAGAGTGCATTCTAGGAAGTGCAAACTCGTGACCCACTTACTAGGAAGTATTGTTCCTGAGCTCTGGGTCAGGAAAAAGTGAAGATGGCATGCAAGGAAGTATCACCCTAGGGCGGTGCTGGGCCAAGCCCACAGCTTCTACGCTGCCAAGGATACGGAACTCTGGGTTTCAAGAAGCACTGGAGGGAAGCTAATCTAGGAGGGGGAAGCAGACAGTGGACCAGAACCGCCATACCACAGGCCTGTTCATAGCAAGACAGTCAATGCAGGGGGGAGACACATGCTCTGGTTAGATATAAGCTCCAGATCCCACCCAGTGTTTGTCTGCAAGCCATTAATTTCCTGGGTCTTGGATGGCAGTGACCTGGAAATACAGGCCACACAGGTCATGATTCTGTGTAGAGACCTCTCCAAGTTCCCCAACCACTATGCCCTCTGCCTGCACATATACCTCTTCACCTCATTGTCTCACCGTGAACTGTTTACACTAGTCCCTCCTCTAGACTGTAACCTTGTAGTGCACGGTTAGCAAACGATGGTTCACAGGCAAATCTGACCGACCAGCTCTTTTTATAAATAAAGTTTTGTTGGACCACAGTCACATCCATTCATTTTTTTATTGTTTATGGATGCTTTCTCCACAATTGCAGAGTTGAGCAGTTGTAATAGAGACTCTATGGGCCACAGGGCCTAAAATATGCACTGCCTGGCTCTTAACAGAAAAGTTTGCCAGCCCCTGTTCTAGAAAGCAAGGAGAGCGTTGCTCATCTCTGTTCCCAAAGTTATAGCCATAAGTTCTTTACACGTAAAACAGCAGTGAGTGAAATATAAAGGAGATATCATATTGGGGAAGCTTATGTAAAATACCTAGCACAGAGCCTGGCCTATAGGACAAATGCCCAATAGGTATTAAGTAAATAAGTGAATGCGGTAGAAGGTCGATCCACCCAGAAGGAAATGATGAATGTGAAAGCACTTCCTAAGCCATAAAATGCTCTAAAAGAGCATGATGGGTTCTCATCATTGTCGAATACAGAAATGGCCTGTATTTGATCCCCTCTGGATTCCCAGATCCTAATTTTTATGAGTAAAATCTCACAGAAAGTCTTAATTTAGGCTGACTCCTATCCCAATTTTTACATGGCTGCTCTTCATCTCTCTCAGCATCTCTGTGTACTGATCTTTAGTTTGGATCTTGAGCTCCTTGAATAAGAGCTACCAAGTACTGACTGCTATGATGGTTTTGTACTGAACCAGCCTAGTGAAGCTCAAACTACATTTCCCAGATTCCCCTTCTTTGCATGGCCCTCCTTCCAGTTGGCCACAAGAGAAATTGGCATGAGATTTGAAAGGCAGAGTGAAAGAATTATTCCACCTGAAGGTCGGTGCATGTCCCCAGGTGTCACCGCAGCTCAGTACAGGCATTATCACTGATCTGCTCACTCACCTCCTTGGCATGGGGCAGGAGCCCATTCTGCAGCCTTTCCAGCTCCCACTGAGTCCTGGGTCAGGCCTGAGCGCAGCTCCATGGCCAAGAGCATAAGCTTCTGCTATAGGCCACCCACACTGTTAGGGTTAGATGTGGCAAGAGACAGGCATAGGTCCCAGATTGTTCTCACTCTCTTCTCCTTCAGATCCAGTTTGTCTTCCTGACTCGAGTAACACAGAACCACCAGGAGACAGAGGCAAGTCTCCCCCAGAATTCTGCACCAGTGAGTGCCCTTTGTGGTCCTTGGTTAGTAATTTTTCTCTTCCAGACCTTTACATCCATAGCTTCTTTCACAATTGTGAAAAGTATAATTCCCATAAAAAACTCTTTGTTTTGTGTCATCGATAGTGGCTCGGCTTCTCTGATTAAACTACGAGGAAGAGATTCTAAAGGATGCATTCTCTGAATTGGTTCTGGAATTGCTTTCTGGAATGGGTTCTCTGTTCTTATTATATTTAAGGGCATAATGATCCTGATGCCAGTGATAAAAAGCACACTGGTAGGCCATGGTATGCAGTGCCAAAACAGCTACTTGAAATATTAACTATAACACCTGTAATCGAGTGCCTATAGAAGGCAAGTCTTTAGATGACGAAGTAGTTGCTGCCATAGATTATTTCAGTGAAAATAAAGAGGAGAAAGGGATTGATAGGTAGCTTCTAAGTGTGCTGGAGAAAGAAAATTATGACTTCAGGCCTTTAAGTCCCCAACTCAAGGTCTGTTTAAGGAAAACCCGTAGCTCCTATGGCTATAGGGCCAAGATTTCTCCAAATCAATCCCAATGTCTAATCTTGTGCTGAGTAATGCAAATTAAAGTTACAAGTTCACAATGTCTCTTATATTAAAGTTAGAACATTGACTGTGAAGAAGTGGGACCCTGACGATTGGGATAGAGGCATATCGGCAGTTTTAGATGCCCATAGAGGCATATGGGGAGCTTGAACTCTGAATTTGGCTGAACCTTCTTTACAAGTAGCAGCACTTCCCCCCTGACTAAAGAGCTCAGTCTACCTTTCCTGAAAAAACTTTCATTGAACCTGATCAGGGACCAAGGACCTGAAGTGCCTTGCAGAAAACTACTGATTCTTCTCAAGACCCATCCCCAAACCCTCTCATTGTTTCTAGACCTATAACTAGACTCAAGTTTCAGCAGGTCCCAGGGCTTACGGATTAAAGTGTGACCCATGTGAAAATGTCATATACAACAAAAGAACTGCCAAGTTCTACCAATTTATAATCACAGAAACATGGGGAACATGTTTAGAAATGAATCAAGAAATAGAGCAAGATGGCCAAAGGCTAAGGAAATCAGAAGTCTGGGGTAGATTTATTATGTGAGACCTGTTTACCCACCTTCTAATTATGTTTCCAGGAGGGTCCCAAGGACACTTCTTTCACCAAGGCCTTGTAATATGGTGCTAATATGGTACATATACCACAAGGGGAGCCCCAGTATATTTGAAGAACCTATAGTAGCCACTGAAGTGAGTTCCATGAATTCATGGAAATGATGGGATGCCCAGGTGGCAGAAGCCAAGTGTAAGACACTTAATCATCTGACAGGAGGTGGTTACAGAGGAGCCAAAGCATTAATCAGGATGGTTTGACCCTCAGAGAGCTCTTTGGCCTTGGCTAATTGATCATGACGTTCTGAAAACTGAAACTGATGAGTGTCCTATTCAAGTCTTACATGATTTGTATAAATTGCAAAGCTCTAGGTCTGGCAAGTAGAGGTGACTTGATTACAGTAGAAAAGCATGGCCTCCTCGATCAAGTCCCAGACTTGAGCCAATTCTCACTCAGTCCCATTGACATTTGAATGAAAGAGAGCTGATCCTGTGAGGAAGAAACTACTACTTGGCCCAATTTAAATAATAAATACTTTTCTAGCTTTCCCCAAAGGTACCTGAGGGCATTTACCAGTGTGACTTTGCATTGGGGAAAGGAACATGACCACACCTTTCAATAATTACTGGATATTGGTTCTGAATTGACTAGTTTCAAGAGACTGAAAATGCCACTGTGGTCCACAGTTAGAATAAGGGCTTATGGAGGCCAAGTAATCAATGGAATTTTGGCTTGGATCCATCACACAGTGGGCTCAGTGTGTACCTGAACACCCTATAGTTTCTTCCCTGGTTCCAGAATTGCTCATTTTATGCAGAGACACACTCAGCCAGTAGTATACTCTCTACATTGTTTTCCTTATCTGTGGAGTGAGGGCTATTATGGTAGGAAAAGTCAAGTGGAAGCCAATGGAATCACCTTTACCTACAAGAGATTAAGAAAATATCACATTTCTGGAGGCATGGCAGAAGTTAGTGCCACCACCATGGACTTGAAAGTTGCAGAGATGGTGAATCCCACCACATCCACATTCAACTTGCTTATTTGGCCTGATAAATGGATCTTGGAGAATAACAGTGGATTATCATAAACTTAATTGGTTTATGGAAAAGGAACTTCAATTGCAGTTCCTTTTCTGGATATGTTTTGTTACTGAAGAAAATCAGCACAACCTCTGGTAGCTATTGATCTGGAAAACATTTTTTTCCCCCTCTGCACCTCTTATTAAAGATCATCAGGAGCAGTTTGCTTTCAGCTAGCAGGGCTAGCAATACACCTTCACTGTCCTGCCTCAGTGCTATATTAAACCCCCAATCTATCATAATCTAAGCCCAAGGATTTTGATAGCTTCTCTATTCCACAGTATATCACACAGGTCTACTATGCTATGACATCGTGTGAATTGGTCCTGGTGGGCAGGAAATAGCAGCTACTCTGAATACCTTGGTAAGAAAAAAACAAGCAGATGGAGGAAAAGAAATCTTGAAAAAATCAAGGGCTTGCTATTTTGGTAAAATTTCTAAGAATCCAGTGATCAGGTCATGTCAAGATATTTTGTCCAAAGTAAAAAAGAAGTTGTAATATCTGGCCTCTCTTACCTCTGAGGAAATAGCAGAATGTCCCCATTAACCTCTGGATTTTGGAGGCAACTGTACATCATTTGAGCTTGGTACTTCAGCTCATTTAATGAGTAACCTGAATGTCTGCCACTTTTGAGTGCGGTCCAGAAAATGAGAAGACTTTGCAATGATCCAGCCTGGCAAGCAAGCTGCTCTGCCACCTGAATGGAACATGTGATTCAGCAGATCTATTTGTGCTAAAAATGTCTGTGGCAGATAAGGAAGCTGTCTGTATGGAACATTTAGCTGGTCCCTATTGGTAAGGCACAGTACAGACATTTAGGATTTGGGTGCAAAACTATGCCATACTCTACAGATAATTATCTCCCTTTGAGAAAGTTTCTACCTTGCAGTTGGGTCTTATAAAGACTGAATGCCTTCCATGAGCTACCAAGTTACCATTAGACCTGAGCTGACCATTATGAAATGAGTTTTGTCCTTGCTCTCTCCTGCTTCATGTCCAGCATTTTCCCCCAAATACCTTTCCTGCTGACCTGTAGTGACTTCAGGTCACCATCAAATGCAGAACCTTACATTGACTTATTAACCAGCATCACTTTGTGGTCTCTGGTGAGTGACTCTTCTCTGATCCTCCAACTGTCCCCTTCGAAAGTCCAGTGGATACATAAATTTTAGTATGGTTTTCTAGTGTCATGGTGAAAATATGCAAACTACACACTCCCACCTGCGTAGATGCTGTTGTTCCTAATGTTGAGAAAGGGAAGCCAGGCACAAAAGACTACATGTGTCTGATTCCATGACATGGAGGTCAAGATGATCAAGATGAAATCATTGTTCAGGGAGCAGAGGTGCATACTTAGGTGTGGGAGGAGAGAAAATCAGGGAAGTGGTTGACATAAAAATGATGACAAAATTTATTTTTGGTAGGAAGAGGTGTGCCAGGAAGGGGATCTGGGGTGCTGACTGTGTTCTGTTAGTTGACCTGAGTGGTGGTTATGCAACCACTCATTTTATAATGATTCATTTTGCTGGTGTATTATGGACTTTTTCTGTATGTATGTTGTTTAATGGTGTTAAAAACCCCACATATCACAGCATTCTTAAAACTTTTCCAGTGAGAATACAAAGGATGATTTGCAGGATTCTTTTGGAAAACCTCAAGTTCTCAAGTGCCATGCTGGCAGTGATTTCCCCCATAATACTTCCTTTTCTGCCCAAGAAACAACACTTTCTTGGACCTCTTCACTTTCAAAAGAGGGCTTTTTTTCTTTTTTGCAAAGATTTTATCTCCTAACAGAATTGTCAGATGAGTTACCAGATGGAGAGTAAAAATGGGCAGAGTGAGCCCCGCCCTCATGGGCCAAATGATATACCAGGCACACCCTCTTCACAGTGCACCCCATTCAAATTCTAAGTCACAGGCCCTCAGGGACCCTGAGAAAGAACTGATACCAAAAAGTGGTAGGTCTTTTAATACAATGATAGCCAACACATTTACTGTGCAACTTATCCATTCCCTTTTATGGATGAAGAAAGTGAAGCATGAAGACGTTGGTCAGTTTCTATCTAGGACATTGAAAACCTTGGCGTTGGACAGAGGTCATCTGACTCTACAGCCTGTGCGAGTAACCACCAACCATCCTACATCTCCTGATCTTTGTCTAAATTGGGATCAGCCCATATTCGGGAATCTTTAAATTCTCCCTCTTCCTCGTGGCCAAATAATCTATTTCTTTTTCTTTCCAAAATATCTTTTGATTCTATCTTTGACTTTTCATTTCCTCAACCTAACACTGGCCAAATTAATTTCTCACTTGGTTCATTGCAAAAACCTTTGATCTGCTCTAAGTCCAACTCCTCTCCCTCTAGCTGTTAAGTCCTTTGATGGTTGTCCATTGCTGCCAAGTGCAGACCCTCACGTGACTTAGAGTTTCCTTCACAGCTTGGTCTCTGCCTTTTGTTCAAGTCTTATCTCCTTCTCCTCTCTTTGTATACCTACCCTCTAGTGGCCCCAGGCTATTTACTGTCCCCCCTATGCACCAGAGATGTTCTACCACAGTACTTTTCTTTGACAGCCCTTCTCCTGCCCTTCCATCACCTCCCTGGTCCCATTCATCCTTCAAGACCCAGTGTTAATGCCAGCTCCTCTGGGAAGCATTCCCTGATGCCTTCCAGCCAGAACCCACTCCCCCATTTCTCTGCTTCAGTCTTGTCATCTTTATCAGAGTCTGCCCTAGCTGACATTTGCACAGCTGTCAGCTCCACTAGCCTGTAAACTCTTGAGAACAGGGGCTGTGTCTTATTTACTTTCTGATTCCCAAAGTCTGGTAAAGAGCCTGACCTATGCTAGCTATTCAGTTAGTATAAATGGATTTGTATCACCCACTTAAGTTCGTAGCCAGTGGTGAGGACTTAGATGGCACTATGACATTCTCTTGTCCTGACATTCTGGCCCCATTTCTCCTAAAGCAAAATGGTTAAAGCAGAAGTCAGATGGATGGAGCCTTTTCCCGGCCAGAAGGAGACAACTGATCCTGGAACAGCACAGAGGACTATTCATCTGGGGTGCAAGCTTGGCTGGATGCCCACCTGAAACAGACTTTCCCTGCCCTAGTCTGGGACTCCAAAGACTCCGCCAAGGTGAATCAGGACAAAAGAAGTGGAAAATTCCCTATTCACATTTCACTGAGAAACTTGAACCAGAAATCAATGTTTCAGGCCCAGCCTGTCTCGTTTTCCCAGACACGACTCCCTGACTCTCCAGTCTGCCCTGAGAGGAGCTGTAGCAGAAACAGAGCAAAGCTGCTGGGAAGACTTTCATGTGGCTTTCACTGCGAGAAAAACACCATCCCCCCTGGATGCCTTCAGAACACAGATTCATTGAGAAATCTGGCTTTTCTTCCAGGCAGGGCATGGGGACTATTTTTCAAGGGAAAGCACATGCATAATTGCTGGAGAAATATACACGTTTAATTTCCTTTAAGCCCTTGAAACTTTCTTCCTTAAATAAATCATCCTGCATGGTCCTGAGACCTGAGACCTGGAAGTGGTTTTGTCCTGGCCCCAAGCCACGGCCTCCAGAGAGAGGGACTCTGTCCCATTTGGACGCCCACGTGAACACACACGATGCTGCCTTGTTCTTACCCTAGTGGGCAGACCAGATGGAGTTGTTAGAGCTTATTATCTGTAAGGCCTTTTCAAGAGCTAAGCAGGTAGCTGACAACCTGACTGCCTTATAAATTAAAAGGCATAGGAAATAACTATGCTGAGAGAGATAACAAGGCGTGCAAGCTTGGGCAAAGAGATGACATGCAAGCCTTTGAGAAGCCCATTGTTGGAGTTGACAGGGACAGTGGGAATTGAATTTGACAGACCTCTCAATTTACAGAGCAGGTCATGGACGTCCACAGAGGAAAATCCTGTTGCCAGTATTTTCCCAGGGACTACCTGGGGAACTGGTCACAAATGCCATTTTCTGGCCTCATCTCCAACTCAGAGGCTCTGGGGATTCCCCCAGGAACTAAGTATTTAATCTGCTTCCCATGTGTTTCTGATGAGCCCTAAAATTTGGCAACCTGTTGTTATGTGCTTCTGGCCTTTCTGCTTAGACACAGGCTAGGTCCTACCTTCTCACAGGCCTCAACTGCTGTTTCATCTGGCTCTGTTTGCCTGTCCGTCCATCTACCATCAGTTCATCCTGGGCTTTCTTACCCCCAGACCACCTCTAACCCCTAACAACACTCTCCCCTGCTCCCCTCCCACCCTCCTCATCTAAGGCTCCTGGCATCGCAAGCTGCCAACTTTAGGAGACGGAAACAGCACACTTCCATCTGGACAGGACCCCAGAGAGGATCTAGTGTTGCAGACTCCTCCCTTGTCCTCCATTCACACACGTTCCTTCCTCCGCTTCCCCTTGTGTATTAAGTGATGACATTACTTATGGAAGCAATAGCACCTGCTGTTTCCGGAAGCCGGAAGCACTGTGTGGTCTCCAGAGGGGTTTGTAAGGTGATAAGGGCTTTTGAATTGGGGACTTGCTCAAGGCTTATAATAAATTGAGTCCTGGGATTATTTAACAAGAAATAACCATTTTGCCAAATGTTACGGTAAACTTCTGGTCTGTATGGTTTAGAGCAGCGATTTTCAATCTTTTTCATCTCATGGCACACATAAACTAATTACTAAAATTCTGCGGCACACCAAAAAATATTTTTTTTGCCTATCTGACAAAATAAAAGGTATAATTTTGATTCATTCATACCAGATGGCTATTGTTGTGTTCGCTGTTGTCATTTTTTTATTCAACAGTCTAAGGGAAAAGAGGTCCATGCCCCTGACTAAACAGTCAGGTACTGCATGTTTTAAAAATTCGTGCCAACACACCAGTTGAAAATTGCTCGTTTAGCAAAATTGCTTTGCTAAATCCAAGCAACGGAACTTTTGTTGTTATAATCTGTTCTCTCTACCCACCCACTACCAGCCAGCAGCCATTAATTTCAGTGTAGGTCATTTTTTTATTTTATTTTTTTACAAATATACCTTTATTGATTTCAGAGAGAGGAAAGGAGAGGGAGAGAGAGAGATAGAAACATCAATGATGAGAGAGTCATTGATCGAGCCCACAACCCGGGCATGTGCCCTGACTGGGAATTGAACCCCAATCGCCTGGATCCTAGGTCAACGCTCAACCGCTGAGCCACGCCCGGCCGGGCAGTGTAGGTAATTTTGAAATTCCTTTGTGAGTGATATTTAGTAGGCCTGTCTAGCCTTACAGGAAGCGGAGAAAGGGTACAGAAGCACATGGCTGTGGTAAACCTGGGCCACATCCCTGCTTCACTTCTTACAGCTGTCAGACCTGGAGAACCTTCCTACTCCTGCTTAGAGCTTCAGTTTTCTCATCTGAAAAGGAACTGGCAGATGAGGTGTTATAAAGTCTAAGAGTATCTTGCTGATGCTGACATATATTGAGTGTCCCCCTTCACAAACTTCTGTTTCAGAGGATGGGCTGCAAAATGTCTAGGCCTAGTCCCTGTACTCTAAGACTCTTCCTGGTAGTGAGAGGGCCTGTATCGAAAGAACTGAAAGCTATTGAAGAGAGAAGAGTAGTTTCTGAGTCACTACCATTGAAATGGTAATATTGCAAATAAGCACTTGGGATGCCGTCAATCATGGTGGTGGCCACCTTAAAGGGATAAAGACCAGATTGCCTGAGTTAGACTAGATAGCATCCAAAGTTCTTTCCATTCTTATGATTCTATAATGGCATATTGAACTTAGCATTCAAGGCCCCTCATAATCACATCAAACCTGTCTTATAGACTCATCTAACATTATTCCCCCTAACTGATAATTCTCTCAAGCCATGCAGTTTACCATGTCCCGTGAATATCATGCCCCTTTCTGCCACCAGATTTCTGATTTTTGTACTTTACATGCTTCTTTTTTTTTTCCAATGTTAAATTCCACCCCTCCTTGAAGGCTCTCTTCCATCAAGCTCCCCCTGCTTTCCCAACTGTAGTCCACTCCTCCAACCTTCCATCTGTACTTCTCATAGGATACTAACATTAAACTACCTGTGTTCTAGGTATGTGGGAACACAGCTTACCAGATTGAGGACTCTTTGAGGACAGGTAATGGGTCTCAAGTTTTCTCACAATGCCCCCAGCACCTGGCACATGGAAATTGTTCATAGAATGATTATTGAATTGGGCCAAGGAATTCCAAGGATAAATTCACATACACTACATCTTTGGTTTTAGTAGTTTTCTTATTTAAGGCATGTTGGCAACAAAGATCAGGTACTTTCTCAAACAGTTTCAAATGAAAATATGGGTTGCTAAAAGGATATGGGAGACTATCATTGACCACCAAGGACAGGAAGCGAGAATTGTTGGGTCACAAAGGAACAGAAAAGTCTCTCTCTGCCCTTCAATGTCTACAGAATCTATTGTCTCTAACTCTTTCTGCATGTCAGTTCTATTCTCCTCTTGGCAGACTGGACCACTCTACAAGAGTCTTATTTTTCACTCTTCTATAATTTAGGTTTGTCTGTGGCTCCTGTTTTGTTATGCATAGTTCTAGCTCCTGTCTTGATGTCTCAGGACCTTTCAGTTCAAGCATACCCCTAACTTGAGTTTCTATGTCTCTTACACAAATTTCATCAAGAAAGAAGCTGATTGGCTTGGCCAAGGCTGAAGCCCAATTTCATGTGTCCATACCTGGGTGAATCAGCTGATGAGGATCAGAGATACATGATACCAATATGACTTCTCAGGTCCCACCCTTTCAGCACAAAAGGAATTTGTGGGAGGGTTGCATTGCTTCCCAGTAACTGGCTATTTAGTTGGATCGGCATCCCTAAATGAATCTAATACAGAAGCCATGTTATGGATCTACAGTGTGGATTTACAAGTCAAAATGTTGGCTGTTTTCTACTAGGATGCTTCCCAACATGGGTCTCTGGGGTTCATGGGAGCTAAGGGCTGCTTGCAGGTTGGCTCAATCTCTCTTAGGACCTTCTACTTGTATTTGTGTTTCCAAGAGATACATGGATGGAGCAAGCAAGCCCAACTAGATGGATATTTTTGGCTTGCTCTCCCAGTAACCAGCAGAGGTGATGTGGGGTTGACAGGATGAGGAACTAGGGAAAAAAGAAAAGAATAGAGATGAAGGGTGTGGACCCATGGAGCCAGGCGCATCCCCACTAAGTCATGGAGAGGACACTGTGAGAGGGAATTGAATGTCAGAGCAGGTTCAGGCTGATGCCTCAGGTTGATGCTTGGGCACTGTTTTTGCCTTCCTTCTGGATCATTCCCTTCAGCCTAAGACAGATTATATAGATCTCTACTGACCCCCTTTCACTCCTCTCCAACGACTACCCCAGTTTTCTATTTAACTGACGATGATTTCCATATTCACACACTCTCTCAGAGAGTTGCCTAAAGAACACAAGGATCAGTTCATGGCTGCTGAGATGTGGTGCAAATGGTGCTTTACCGGAACTTCTGGGAACTTCTCATTAACTAACCACTGCACCTGCCCTTATTGTCCATATTGGCTTAAACATTGAAAGACTAATACTTTATAGCCAAGGACAGGAAGCCTATGGTGGCATGCTCCCTGTCATAGCCCCCTCTCACTGTATTCTCCCTCCTCTCTTCTCTCCATCTTCAGGGGACTCTTGCCTACCCTTGAAGATTCTATTTAAGTCTCCTCTTCTACAAAGCCTTCCCTGACTTTACAGCCATAACAAACCTCTTTCTCCTCCGGACTCCAATATCTTCTTCTTCCTATCAGGAAGGGAATACTTGTCATGTTCTACTTGGGTCTCCTTGACAACCCTGGATGCTCCCTGGTGGCAAGAACCACATCTCTTTTTCAGGACACTTGACACCCACTAACCTCTGAGGGTTGGTTTCTTCCCACTAACTTTTTAAGCAAGACTCAATTTCCCTTAAGCTTATTATGCTCATCTCAAAATCAGGGCCAGAAATTATCTCCACCCCACCTACTCAATTCCAGTAAGACCAGCGATGGTGAAAGATTTGCAAATCCTAATGAACTGTAGGAGTGTGTGGGACTTTTCTCGAAGCCTGCCTCATTGTCCTCAGGGACAGACTGTTGGCCTGGCCCATCATTACGTCCATGCGTGTTTATGTTTCAATGCTCTGATTACAAATTGTGAGTTGGCTTTGACCCTGATACTGATGACAGATGCACCCTCCCTTGTTTGTGTGGGTACCTTCTCTGTCCAGGGCAGTAACCTTTCAATAGCACCTGTCGTTTCACAAGAGATGCCTAAAAATTGCAAAGAGAAGGACAGAATTAGAGCCTTTTTCTTAGGCTTCCTGTGGGGTGTGTCTTAGTAGCCACCTACAGGGCATTGGTGTGTGAAGCCATTTCCTTCCCCTGGCCCTTCATTCATTCACTTACTCATTCACTCACTGGCTTCAGGGCCCTCCTTCAAATAAAGCAACAGGAATCACAGAGGAGGGGGTAGGTACTCTGGACGGTCTTTGCAAAGGTTCTCAGGGGAGTGCAGAGGAAGAATACCTATGCCAGACCTAGGCAGGAGCTTCCTGTGGGAGGCGGCATCTGAGCTGACTCTTGAAGGAGAAGAATAACCGCATACCCTCGAAGAGGCTGGGGAGGACTTTCCTTGCAGCAAGAACAAACAGCTTGTGCAAAACCTGGAGGTGAGCGAGAACACGGTGTGCTCAGGAAAGAACAAGTTGGTCACAGTGGCTGGAGTGTAAAACTTCAGGAGTGGGTGGGTAGAAATAAAACCAGAGCAGGAGGCAGGAGCCAGACCAGAAAGTGTCTCAGGAGCCATGGCTTAGGACCTACTCCCAGAGATACCTGAAATTCTCCTGTTAAAACTGGCTGGAGGTGATGCAAGTAACCTGTGGCAGAACCCATCCCCAGGCTCCTAAGAGCAGGGCTCATTTGCTTCTTTACTATTTGCTAGGTGCCCCTGGCCAGGCTGCCTCTAGCCACACACTCGCCTGAGCCTTGCCAGGGCACTGAGAGCGAGGAGCCCCAGCCCTGAGCCAGGCCTAGGAAGGTGTCTCAAGTTCAGCCGAGTGCTGTAGCAGCTGGCAGGGCATCTGAACTGGGACCAAAGATCCCCCTGGGGGCGGCCAGCCCACGTAGCTTCCCAAGCCATCTGGCCCTTCCCTTCCATGGTTGATTTTCACTTTTCATAAAGACGTGTTCGTTTAGGGCACCAGGAGCAGAGGACAACCTGATGGGGACCGCATGCCTGCCCTGCTGCGGCCACTTTGGTTCCTGCCCAGGTGAGGCTGCAAGCATCTTGCCGTCCTTGCACCAGCAGCCTTCTTAGTGGGTCATGGCTTGCGGGGACCCCCTGCTACTTAAAAGATGAATGGACCCGGAGGATCCCCTTCTCGGAGGGGCGATGCTGGAGAGTGCCGTGTCCCCCCCTCCCCCTAGCTGGCAGCCACAAGCAGGCTTCCCACAAAGATCCTGGGGCCACACAAAGGAAATGTCAAGATAGTGAGTCACCCAGAGGCTCGCCTGCTGCTTGGGCTACTGGCCCACAACAGGACCTTTGTGCTGCACTCCAGGAGGACAGGACAGGCTCAGGGAAGCAGACATTGCAGGGCGCTGAGTAATGCGCGGAGAGGGAAGGCATCTCCACAGGAAATAGGGCCGACTTATGGGCGCCACCACTGCAAAGCCAGGGTGCTGGACTCAGGCAAGGTTTACAGAGTGCCCAACTGCCGCCATCTGGTCATACTGTGTGTCCCCTATGAGGGTACACTCTATTTTGCAGAGGACTGTTTGCTTCACCGTGGTGTGAGGGGCCTGAGACCTAAGGCCATGCCCACTCAACTCTCTCTTCCTACCACCATCCCTAACACAGCACTGAGAAGGTGCAGAGATGGATGGATGGATGGATGGATGGATGGATGGATGGATGGATGGAAAGAATAATTTATTCATACAAATACTACAGCATGTGAAGAGCTAGCCCAATGCCCTCTTTTCACAAATGGGGAAATGAAGGTCCAGATAGGAATGGCTGGAACTAGGTCCCACAGGGAGAGGTGACAGCTTTAGAATCTGGGTGCTATGCTGCCGGGCCTAAGGTGCTCCACTGTGTAGCTTCTGTGTGTGGCTCAGAGAACCCCAGGAGGGCATGACTGATGTGTGGGCAGAGGTCAGAGTGGTGAGAAGTCACAGTGTGGATAAGATAGCCATCGAGGGCAAGGCAGGTCCTAAGGATGTGCTGGGGACTGAGGGTGAGAAACCAGAGCCACAGGAGACAGTCTCCAGGTTTTAAGGGGATCACAGTCTCATGGCCGAGGCAGGTCACAGGGTTTACATAAGATGGGGAAAGAACCAGCATTGTTGATCACCCTGTGAATGCCAGGCACAGATATTCAATCCTTTAACCCTGAGGAAGGAATCATTGCAGATAAAGAAAGTGTCTGGGAGACCAGTGGCCTCTGGGACAGTCAGTTGCCAGCTGTCAGGGCCTCAGAGTGGTGGCAACTTGGTGGGGCCACCATGTGATAGGATCAGGCTTTCAGCCTGGCAGGCCCAGAAACTCAGTCTTGCTGGTGCCCACATAGGGGGCCAGTGTCTCAGAACTAACTCATATCAACTCACGCTGAATCCAAGATACTAGCAGGAGACTGAGGTGCCAGAGATTTGAGGTTTTCTCACTGTGAGAAGGTGAGCAGTGCAGAGCAAGAAGGCTGCCTGCGAGTGTTGAAGCAGAACCAGAGGTTTAGCACCCAAACCAGGACACTCTGTGCACCCATGGCCCTGTTTCCACAGCAGGTGGCTGACCACAGGCTGCACATCTGAACTCTAGGGCTGGGCATGCCCAGAACAGTGTGCATAGACATGGCCTTTCTCTGTGGCCTTTTCTTTCCTAACTCCCAAGAAGACCATACTCACCATGCTCCGTACTTACCACAATCTTCTTTCAGCCTAAACCAAAACAACAGGCTGGTTGAAAGCTTCAGACCAGCTGATCCAGCCACATGCTGGGCACCCTGATGAGATATGGAAGGTCCAGAAGGCGTGGCCTCCTCTTGACCAGAGCTTAAGGCAGATGCTATCCATTCATGGCATTTCCCAGTTCCTTAACAGAAGCTGATTTTAAGGCTGAGAGTACTGGGCTCCCCTGTCCTCTCCATGAAAACTTCCTAAATTATCCAGTTTAAAGACAAGGAGTTTAGAAGTGTAGTAACTTCCCAAAATCACATGGCTAAAAAGTGATGGCACCAAGATTCAAACCCACTCTATCACACATGCCTTCCTTTAAGACTATTAACAACAAATGATAATAAAGGCCATCGATTGCCAAGGACTTGCTGCATGCCCAGCATATGTGCACAGCACTTTATATATGATTTTTCACATAATCCTCACAGCAACACCAGGAGACAGTTCTCGTCTTTGAATTATAGGTGAAAGTTGAAGTACAGAGTGGTAAAGAAATTGCCTGAGCCAGGGTCACACAGCTGCTAAGTGCAGGAGTTGGATTTCAAGCCAGTTTGTCTCCCTTTCCACCCGAGCTCTTAGCCATCCCAGTCCATGGCCTGGCAAAGCACAATTTCTGCACTCACTCACTGCTCCCCCGCCCCCGGGTCCTGCCCTGGGGGAAGTGGCCCTGTCTGGGATTACCAAAGTCCAGAGCCTTGCCCTCGGCCTTGTCAGTTTAAGGATTAGGTTTATATCAGCTTCCCGGAGAGGAACAGGTTCAGGGAGCCTGACTTATGATGACTCACCCCAAGAGTCTAAGCCAAACCTAAGGAGTTGGTTCACCTGTGAAGTACACTGGCCAGAAAAAGATTGTGTAAGAGCTTCGAAGTCAGACGTAGCTGGGTCTGAAACTCCATCCACCACCTCCTAACTCCAAGACCTTGGCCACGTCATTTACCCTCTGTGAATCCTAGTTACAGCTTGGAATATGGAGAAATAATGCCAACCTTGAGCAGTGACTATGGCTTAAACAGATATTGTAGGTAAAATGTTTAGTACAGTGGTTGACGCTTAGTAGAAGCTCGATAAATGATAATACTTCTAATTGCTGTTATTGTTTGAAAACTGGGCTTGGCCACCTGATAAGGTCTCCCACCCCCTGCCTGGGGGGCAGGTTACATTGTAAAAAACAAATTCCAGCTCAGAAAGCTGGTAGAAGAACCCAGGTAGGAGGGTGGGGCCCGAGCCCTAAGCTTCTGATAGTGGGATGAGGTGCACCACCCTCCCCCCCACCCGAGGTACTTCTGTTTGAACACCCAGTTTGAACTCGGAGCCTGGCTCTCTTGGACAGACTGCTCAGCACAACAGAGTCTCTTTCCTCAGTACTTCCTTCCCACTGAAAAGCAGGCCTGAGGGGACCTCATCTTCCAGGCCCCTGGTGGGTAAACTCTTATTACCCTTCAAGGCCCTGATCAAATGCGCCTCTAGATGTGAGGTCTTCCCAGCTCTCCCAGCCAGAGGTAGAGCAACTACAGGCCAATCACACAATAAGCAGCTTGCAGGCGCTGGGACACACCAGTGAAGAACAGAGGTGTCTCTTCTTGTTCCAGAGCTTGAAATCTACTGGGACAGTAAACAAAGCAAACAAGCCAACCAAACTGTCACAGCTTCTGGTCATCGCAAAGAGGGAGATAGCCAGTGTGGTGTGTGATAGACAGTGACTCGGGGGTGACGGGTGTCAGGAAAGGCCTTTCTAAGGAGGTGGCATTTACCCTGAGGCCAGAAAGACGAGATGGAGCCAGCTTTGCCAAGAGCTGGGAACAGGAGGTTCCCAGCATATGGAATAGGTTTTTCTTTCCCAGGAGGGAAAAAATTCGGTGTTTCTCATTGTTCACAAAATCAGGCTGGAACAGATGGAGGAGGTGGGAGGAGCATGGCAATCAGACACAGGTAGCAAGGCCTTGTTCCTCTGTGTATCCAGCCAGATGTGTGATAGTGAGGATAAGACTTGTTACCATTTATTGAGCACTTACTACGTGTCAGGCACTGTGTAGGCATTTTCCATAAACTCCTCACTTAACCCCTGCCGGACTCACTACACAATCTCCACATTCCACTCTGGTTTTGCTGTATTGTCAGTACTTCCCTGCAGGTTTGTTTCCCTGCACACTCCCCCTCCACCCCCTTTAGACTAGAAGCTCCTCTGTAAGGCGCCTCGGGACCCCAGCACAAGGCACTAGAACAGGGTGCTGCCTTATCTGTGGAGTTTTCAGCAGCACTCCCCTTCACCCAGTCTTAAGCATTTACAATTTGGGGGTCAGTATCAGACATTGGCACAGTTCAGATAAAGTTGTAGAAAACACATCAGGCATCTCGTGATGATTTAAAAAAAACTTAATTGCATCAGTAGCGTGCTCACAAGTCTTATTTAGGTCAGCCAGTTGCGGGACGCCCTACACAGGGGCCGATCTCACCCCTCTGTGTGTTAGTGCCTACCACGAAGCATGGCAGTCCCACACCTGCCCCACCCCATGGAGTGGTGTGGTCTTCGCGGGCCATACGAACACGCTGAAGAGAGCAGGGGTGAGTCCGTTCCATTCAGCACCATCACTGAGCACCTACTAAGCCTAGACCCCATGGCAGATGTTCTGCTGAACATAAAAATGAATTCAATGTCCTGTGCTCCCTTAGTCCCCATGTCGCAGGACTGCGTGCAATGCTCTAATGGAAGTAAAGCAGCGCAGTGATGGGAGGTGATGGACACAGCAGGAGCCGGATCACAGAGAGCCTTGGATGCCAGGGTCAAAGGCTTTGGACTTTTGCATGACAGTAATGGAAGAAGAGGTAACCTAAAATGTGATTTTCATTTTTAATTCTTCTTTTGAAAGTAAGAAATTGTAAATAGCTCTGTTTTAAAAGGGCCATTCTGGGAGAAAGTGAAGAAAATAACAGAGAAAGGGTTTGGAATAATAAGCGAGAAGTGTGTCCAGAGGGAGGCATTTGTGATTGGAGGCGACTGGAGTAGCTCTTGTCATCCAAGAATCAAAGTCTTGCTCTAGGTGACGCGTTGGAATGGACCTCTTCTTCCTCCTCACATGTTCTCATCTTGTCATTACATCGCCTTGGGCAAAAGATCCTAAAGGCCCTTCTAGCTCTAAACATCTAGGTTTATATGACAAATTCAGATTTTGTCAGGTTAAGTTGACTCAGGTCTACAGAGCACCCAAATGAAGTTATTATCCTAAAGAAAATTATAGTCAGGTCTATAAATAATACAGCCATATTGCATATTTACACATACCTTATTGAATCTTGGCAGATGGTGCAACCTATTCTGGTTTGATTTTCAAATGAAAATATTGTTTATTGCTTAAAGGCAGAGAGCAGTGAAAAGGCAGTTAGGTTATTATGGCCATTAAAGACAGGCTATATATATAGTGTCCCTCAGGTAGGGCTCCTCACCATTCCCATCTGGAAATTTACCTCACTGAAGTTTACCACAACCAGTGGAGGTGGTTTGTTTTGAAAGCGTAACAGAGATAGAAGAGAGCGCCACTCGGACAAGGGCGGGCTGAAGGGATAGGAGACCACCCATAACCCATCCGGGCCCACTTGAAAGGCATAGGCAGCCCTTTGTGGGGACTCGGACCAGAGGGTGATGAAACAATAGTGACCTTGCGCCAGGGGGCGGCAGGTTGGTACAGTCCCTTCTGTGCATGGAGCCTTGGTCTCCGCACGAGCAAACCATGTGTGCCCTTCACTTTCCAGTGAGCCGGGGGCTAGTCAAGGTTAGACTCAAAGGTTCTTTGGTTTCTCAAATCACCAAGTCAGAGTTCAGTGATCTAAAATAGATACAAGATGATCCCAATGTGAAGATTATGGTTAATTTACGGTAGGAGCAGATGCGCCTACCTGGAGCATCTGTAATGTGCATTCATGTCTGAATTGGGGGCACTTTTGAAGAATAGCTGGGCTCACAAATGCCATCTCCACATTAACAGGGGGCAAGGGGAGGACCTAGAGGATACCGGTTACAGCTCAAGAAGACTAAGAGAGAGAAGCTCCCCGGGGACAATGGTTTTATCTTGACCCTCAGGTGTCCAAGGATGCTAGAGCACCCAGTGACTGTGAGGGATGGGGGCCCAGCCTGGATTCCCACTCTGAGCAGTTCCACACCAGCTGGTAGTTTATTTTTGGAAGTGATCCCAAGAAACTGGGGTGAGAGGCTGGGGAGAGTAAACAGGGAAGAAGGAAAGACAATCCAACTGTCAATGACTGACTTGATCAGTCTAGTGAGAAACTGGTGCTTGAAACTGGGGACCCCTAATGAGCAGTGAGGAGAGTCTTTATCCATCACTGGCTCTCACAAGTCACTCCATGGGTTGTTAGCTCCCTCTTGCCTCCAGGTTTCCGCAAGTGTCACGATGGAAAAATCCGTTTCCTCAAGCATTCCACAAGGTGATGGCAAAGGCCCCCAGGGCAGAAAGTGAGGGAAATGAGGTGCTGGAGCATTTGTAGCTGGAAGCCCAGGCCTGGCTGGAGTGAAGCGTGGGCTGAGAGGATGAGAGAGGGCATAAGAGGTGCCCCATTCATCAAGTTAGAGAAGTCAACACTTGGCAGCAAGCAGGGATGGGCTCACCCAGTCAAACCTGGACTCCAGTCAGGGATGGGGAGCTGGTCTAATTTTGTGTAATATTTTTACAAGATTCTGGAAAGGGAATTTTCTTAGAATAGAGAAGGAAACAGTGTTTTCTGAGGCTTAGGTTGGGTGCTGTATAGAATGTGAGTAAAAGAGTAACTTGCCCTAAAATGTTCAGGTGTGGAGAGTAAGGCAGGCGGAACAAACCACATTGTTCCAGTGTCCCCTGCGTGGCCACTGCGATGACACTTAGAAGCATAGGTAGAGAATGCGCCCAGCCATTCTAATGGATTGCCGACGTAGCTTTTGTTTGCATGTATCGAAATATGTATTTTCCGTATGCTTTATTCTTGATGTTCCTATGCAATATTACAAAGCACATAGTTTTCTGTTTTTCGCTCAGCATCATGTTTTTAAGATCTGACCAGTCATAACCAGTGGGTTTCTCCTAATGGCTTGCATAACGTTCCATGGTGCACTTTGACGATAGTTTAGTTGTTTATTAGTGGTGACCAAATCAGTTTCAAATATAATGCCATAGCCAGCAGCATCCCCTCCCTGGCCCTTCATGGACCTGCGTGAACATTTTTTTTAAAGATTTTTTTTTTTTACTGATTTTTAGAGAGAGAGGAAAGGAGAAGGAGAGAGAGAGAAACATGGACGTGAGAGCAGAACATTAATTGGCCGCCTCCTGCACGCCCCCTACCGGGATGGAGCCCACAACCCTGCCCGGGAATCAAACCAGCAACCTTTTGGTGCACAGGATGACGCCCAACCAACGGAGCCACAGCGGCCAAGGCTGTGGGAACATTTTTGATGCATAACAAATTGTGGAAGTGCTGGGCCACACGGCATACATCTCCTCAATTTGACCAAGCATCCTCTGAGTGCTGTTCTAACCATATGCGGTAGTCCACACTCCACCAGCAATATATGAACGTTTCTCCACCCACCAATCCATCAGTGCTTGGAATTATCCAGCTTTTCAAAGTCTAATAGATCTCAGTCTCATTTCTTCTTTAATTTTCAATTTTCTTTCCACCAGTGAGTCAAAGTTAGCTTGCAAGTATCTTCTCCTATCCATCCCCATTCCCACGCTTTACCCACTTTTCTATTGCAGTGCTTAATTTTGCTTGTTTATTTAAGAGTTGCTTATATATTTTAGATATTAATCCCATCTCTATTTGTGATATTGTGAGTCTCTTTCTGTTCCCTGTCTATTAATTTATTAGTGATATACTTTATTTAGCAGAAGTATTAAATTTTAATGTAATCCATTTTATTATTAAAAAAATTTCTTAATAATCTCCATGAGAAGGGCTTTCATAATTTATGTAATAAGTCTTTTGGTGAACAGGTAGTGTTTTTTCTCCATTTTTTTCTCATTGGTTACAATGACCTATTGAATATTGTCCTTCTCTGTGCACTTGTGTAAGAATATTTGAAGAACACATTTCTAGGAGTAAGATTTTCAAAAATATGTCCAGTTGAACTTTTAGTGGAGATTGCCAAGTTGCTCTTAAAAGATTCCTGCAGGTTTACACTCCTGCACCCTGCTGGTGACCACGCCTTCTCACCACTTTTTGATCTTCATGAATCTAGTAGGCAAAAAATGAATCTTACTGTTCTTTTCATTCACATGCATTTAATTATGAGGGACAAGAGACATTTTTATCATGTATTTATAAGCTAGTTGTTTTCTCTGTCGGAGGCTGCCTGTTTAAGAGCCAAATTAATAGATATACACATGCTCTGTGTTTAGGCTGTGCCTGAACGAGTCATGATTAATCTAAGAATCACCACTGAAATCTGTGGCAGGTGTTGTGCCAGCTATGGGATGACAATATGGGGCAAAGATGATACAGCCCCTGCCCACTGCACTTACAGAGTTGGAGGGAGGATCCAGATAATCCATTGATTCAGGTCATGTGCTGAGGTGTCACGGGGAACTAGAGAGAGCCTCTAGCAGGGTGAGTCCTCTGACCTGCCTCACCTTTCCACCCAACTAGAGGGGGTTAAAAGTTAAAAAGTTAAAAAGGCAAAGAGAATGGGGCAGAGATTTCTCAGTAGGAAACAATAAGACTGCAGTGCGAAGGCTCAGGTGACAGACTGCATTAAAGGAAAGAAATTCAGAAGAGGTGAAAATGGTGGGGGCGTGGAAGGGTGGGGTGGGATGGTCAGCAGAGGAGAGTGACAAACTGCTCAGTTTGCCAGGAACTAAGGAGAACCCAGGCCTCTCAGTGCTACAGTCCTTGGTTATACTGGGCAAGTTGATCACCCCGGAGGGCCGAGGCCATGGTATAGGACTGCTTATAAACCGTAGTAAGGATTTTGGACTTTACCTTAAGGGCAATAGTGAACTAGTTTTCAATGGGTAAGTGACGGTTTGGAGTTACATTTCTCAAAGTTCAGCGCTGTAGTATGTGTGTGATTTGAAGGGGGCAAAGGGGTGGGGTGGCGGGGTGGAGCCTGCAAGACCAGCTGGGAGGCAGTTTGCAGTGTTACAGGTGAGAGATGCTGTCCTTGAATCAGGATATTGGCAACAGAGACAGAAGCCATGGGGAGATTTGAAAACTACTTAGGAAGTAAAATCAGCAGGATTTAGCAGGACTAATTGTTGTGTGAGTGAGAGAAGGGGTGGGGGGTTTGATGGTGTTGCTGTTCTCTGACACTGGGAGGGGAGCTGTAAGAGGAGAGGCCTGGGGTGGTGTCAGGAGGAGGGAGATGATGGGTTCACAATTCACTCTGTAGAGGGAGGGGCCTGAGAGACATTCAAGTAGTCCTGTGTAGAGATCTGAATCTGCAGTTTAGGAGAGAAGATTTTGGTGCAGTTAAAATTATGGGCAGTGTCACCTTGAAAATGCTAACTGATGTCATTGGAGTAGAAAATACACTCAAGGATGTACAGGAAAGTGGGACTCAGGGCTGTAAACATAATGACATTAACACAAAACAAATTTTTAAAAGCTTGCATAAAACTTCAAAACAATCTGGTTTAGAATAACTGAAATATATTTAGTGAAATTGTCTTTTATTAATTTGTGTTTTAGCTGCCCACATAATTCCACTGGGGTGTGTGTACGTGTGGGGAGAGGTGTGTTTGATAAGATACCTTCCAGTTATCCTTTAGATCTCATGCTGCTTGTCAGTAAATTTGTCCCCTCTTCCTGCATGTAGCCCATGGTGTTAGGACGGAAATTCTGAGGATTGAGTCCCCAGAACACAGCCAGCAGGCCATCCTCAGCCACCCAGGCCAAGGTGTCATTGGCCTTCGGTCACATGACTGGCCCAGGTCTCCCAGTTCCCACCCAGCGCCCTCACTCATACACATGCTCCTGGTAGAAGCAAGTTTGTTAGAACAGGAGGGCACCCTGGTGTTCCCTGAGCAAGCCCAAGGGCTGGTTTACTGTGAGAGTGCAGTGTTTGTGGGGAAAGGGGAGGGTGACACTCCCATATATCTGTGGGACAATCAAGGCCAAATAAGCTGAACAGGGTTTGGGGACACAGGACACAGAGGTCTGCTCACCGCGGCCGCAAGCTTGCTCCCTCCCAGAGGCACATTGCTCTGGGCCTGGCTGGCTTTGGGGGGCTTGCTCACGCTCTTCTCTCTTTACAGAAGGAGCAGCCAAGGCCTGGCCAGCCGAGCGGACGGCCCTGGTGCCCCCTAAGGGAAGCATGGGGAGTCTCAGCAAAGCCTGCCGGTCAGAGATGTCAAGCTCCCGCTTCCCCGTTAGGTAGAACGTATATAGCACCTTAGCTGCTCACAGCGTTTTCAACGCAGCGTCCCCTTGTCAGAGATGAAGACACATGGGTACATAGTGATAAGTGGTAAGGGTGGCACTTGAACCCAGGTCTTCAGCTGTTCTTCATTTATTTCATTATATACTTAACAGTTACCATTACTTGGACATCTACTAATTGCCTTACGCTCTGCTAGGCCCAGAACGCAAAAAAGAGTGAGACCCACAGCCAACTTCAAGGGCACAGGACTCCTCTCTCACCCTGCTCAGGGCAGACATTCTTGCCAGGTTGCCCTCCGTGAGGATACCAACATCCTGCCCTCGCCCACTCGGGTTCTGACGCCCTGTTCATTCCACTGCGGCTGAGTCCCCACGGGTCTCTCTTCTCGCCTTGCTTAAGATACCCCACTCATTGCACTTGGGTTCCGACACACAAAGGGCCACCTTCCCATGTGGACAGCCCCTTAACTCTCCATGGGCCCCAACTACCCAGCGGGTCACCACCCCCTTCTGTGAACCCCCTCCTCACCCAGGTTGGCTCTACCCTCCTGCTTTGGGCCACCATGGCCACTCCCCACTCAGGAGCCGAGGCCTACCTTGCTCCGTCTCACTTAATGGCTCCTGAACAGAAATTTCGGGAGGGGAAGAAGTGAGCTAATTTTCTTGGCCTGTTGCTGCATCCATGCTTCTTCGTTCACAGTCCTCCGCTCCGTAGGAACCCACTGCCCCCTGGGATTGTTGAGTCTCCGGTTCAGCGAGGTCTTCACTGGGTCCCACGAGGGCTCTGCTGCTTCCCGTTCCACCTCTGTGCCACCTGGCCTGGGGCTCTTCAGTAGCCAGTGCTATACGGGTTCTGTGGGAACGTGTGAGGGGACACCTCTGCTCACCACTCTGCTCTGTCACACTCTGCTGGAGAAGTCCCCGAGCAGTGCTGCTTGGGTTCAGCATTTCACAGTTTAAAGTCAAACAGCTTTTCCAAAGTGGACTCAGGCCAGCCCTGTTTATGTCATCTTCCCCATCTGGTTGGAGACAAATCTGAGTAACAAATACCATGATGCATGTGGACTCCCTCCCCTCTTCCAGCTTAGACTTTGAGCTCACAAGACCAAGCTTGCAGTGCCCTGTTGCCAATACCCCTGAGATAAGTATCTCTCAAGAGGCTCCTCAGTCCTCACAGGAGCAGACTTCTGGTTGCCCACCGCCACACGCTCTGGACATTTCAAAACCCTACACTGGGGCCACTTCAATGATCTGGCTGAGCATTCTGTTCTCAGGCTCTTTCCCTGTCCCCTAAATGCACTCAATACACAGCGGGGTCCCCATCTTGTCATCTAGCCGTTGACTGAGACCCTGCCATACTGAAGGCTGAGGAGTTGCAATGGTTCATGGCAGAGACAGACAAGGGCCCTTCTGCTAAAGTTCAAGTTCCATGTGTAACCTGAAAGTACCTGGATGCTTTTCCCTCCCTCCTACCTTAGCCTTTAACCAGACTGGATGCAATTAGAATCTGTTATTTTATGATGAGTTAAGGGAGAATTAGATAAAGGAACATTCAATGAGGAAACTCGGCTCTGGAAAGAGATTTATTAGACCATGGCTGTCCCTAGGGAGGGCAGGGAAATTCATTGCTAAAATATACAGAAAGGACAAGGCTAATTCTGGGAGATGCTATCATTGGCCTAGATAACCCAACTCTGCTTTTCCATGTGGCATCTATCCTTTCAAATTCCTGAATTCTAACACAGGCTGAATTCTAGGCTGGTTTTGATAGAGGAGTGATGATAATAGAAGGAGCTCACCTAGTTTATGGGAAAGCGGAGGGAAAGTCCCAGCTGCAGAAGAAGCTGAGCAAGGCACTTGCTAAAACTGATGCCACTGGCAAGAGTGTGACTCAACTTAGTCGGAGCATGTCAGGCAACCTCCGCCCCATGGAGGGGACTCTTGGGTCCTGCTAGGAGTCCCAGGGAGTGACTTTACCTCTGCTTAGGGACAATCCCACTTCCAGTCCCACGAATGCTCCTCTGTCCCAGTGTGCCATCACCACACTAGATATTGCAGTCCTACCCCAAGGAATGTAGGGAAGAAGGGGATGAAGTGGAGCCTTGTTCTCGGGCATTTGATGGTGGGGGATACAGTAGATTCTTGGGCATAGTAGCATGCAGAGCAAGGGACAAACACATTACATTGCCCTGTCCCAGTGCCATCTTACTCCTGCTATGTCATCACCCAAGTCCCTAGAGTAATGCTAGCCAATAGAGCTTCCTTCAATAACAGACATGTTCCATATCTGTGCTGTCCAATAGGGTGGCCATTTATCCATATGTGACAACTGAGCGCTTGAAGTATTGCCAGCATGACTGATGAACTGAATTTTAATTTTTCTGCGATTTTATATAATTTACATTGCCACATGTGGCCAATGGTTACCATGTTGGGCAGCACAGCCCTGGAGGATGCTCACTCTGCTGGGCACGATCATCTCACTCAGGCATCACCTGTGATGGCCTGAAGTCCATGGGGTGCCAAGAGGGTGGTTTGTGTGGGGTGGAGAAAATCGCCTCTCTCCCTGTATCACTCAGTTATAGGGGTCCCAGGGAGTGCTTTTTCTGCCATCTTCTTCATTTTTTCTTAACTAGTTTTTTGTGTTTAATTACAATTCCTGATTTTCTTCTGGCCTGTGAGTCCACACATTCTGGGGTTTGGGATGGACGTTTCAGAGATCTGTGACTGAAGCTGTGTTACTGACAGACTTTTCAGCCCTGGGTCCTCACTGCTCAGCAGGCATCCTCTCCAGGAGCCCTTCACGTCCCTGCTATTATTACCCCTCTCTCAAGCCTGAAAAATCAGCTCCTTCCTTCAAGAAGTTCACAGACTTCTGAAATCAGCTGCTTGGTGAAAGTCAAAATAAAAAGCTGAACAGGCCGGGCAGTACAGAGGAGAAATCAGTTTTCTCTGGAGCTGTGGCCCCCAAGGTGTAGTCATGGAACCAGCAGCATCAGCAGCAACTGGGAATACAAATTCTGGGGCCCAGCCCAGAGTCTTAAACCAGAAATTCCAGAGGTAGAACCAGCAATCTGTGCTTTAACAATCCTTCCTCACTCTGAGGCCCTCTAAAGTGTGAGAACTGCAGGGTGATGGGTGGGGACAGAGGAAATAAGGCTTGCTTCTTGCCCTGGGGCCTGCAGAGGAGCTCATGGGCAGATGTGAAGGGAGACATGCTTGGGCATAGGACCTGCCTGCATCCTGCAGCTAGTGTCTGAGTTCAGCACACTTTCCGCTGTGTGTTTAATGACCTTGGAATGATCGTTTTATTGATTTTATATTGTTTAAAGTAAATGGCAAAGCATTCTTTAGAGTCAAATAAAACTTTGTGTTTTTAAAAAGGAGTTCTTGGTTGTACTTGATTTTGTGTTCTAAATTTAACTATTATCTTTATACTAGCTTTTGAGGGTTTACAAAATGTACCTGGTGAACTCATCCAACCTCTTTCCTTTGACTCCTTAAAAGAAAGCAGATAGCTTTTAATGCAAAACTTCTATTCAAAGAAATCAAAGATGAATGGCTAAGATGCTGCTTATTTAATAATTTCTTTCTCTTGGACATTTATTTCTCTATCAACCTTATTTTCCTTGCAATCCACCTACCCGCCCTCCCTTTCCCCCACATACTTCCTGGTTTTAACAAGGAAACCAGGTAACCAAGCTTGTTAAAATTATGCAAAGTTAAGGATGAAGCTCTAAGCAAGAGACTCTCTCCCTTAAGTGTACTTTCATGCATGGGTGCTACTAAATTTCATGGTTTAGTGAAAAAAGCACAGGGTTATAGTCAGGCAAATTAAGGTTGGATCCTAGCTCTACCTCTTATGAACTAGTCATTAAACTCTAAGTCTGTGTTTCCTCGCTCCCTTGGCTCTAACATGGGGCTAAGGATGTGTTGTGGGGGTTAAATGAAATAATCATGTGTAAAGTAGCTGGCACTTAATAAACACTTACTGATTGTTTCTGCCTTTTTTCCCTTCTTCCAGGATAATGGTGGCATGTGAAGAGCTCAGGCTCTGAACCAGACTAACCTGGGTCCAGAGCAGCCACTTGCTGGTTGTGTGATCTTAGGTGAACAATTGAACTTCTCCTCTCAGGTTCCTCACCTTAGAATGGGGGCAATGAAAATAAGATCTGTCTCATAGAGCTGTTGTGAAGATTAAAAATCTTGATACATGCAAAGTTCATAGAAGAGTGCCTGGAATACGGTAAGCACTCGATATAGCTTAGCTAGTGTTAGCGACCTTATTATTCTCAGTTCTCAACTCTGTGAATAAGTGAGGTTGCCAGAGGTGTGGCCTGCAGCTGAGTAACACGCTCCATGCGCTGCTCCTTTCAGAGCCTGATCACACCTTAGCACCACGTGACTACTTCCAGGAAACAAAGACTCATGCTCCTCCAGGACACCTTTATCATTCCTTGATTTTTAAAAATTTTGTTTTGATGGGTTTTGATAGTTCATGTGATCTATATCACATGACAGCCATTTTCCTACCAATTTCATGAAATGTTATGGAGAAAAATATTTTTTAGGGAAAGAAAACCAGATTGACCAATTCATTGGTTCTCCCACTTGGTTACATAAGAGATTTAGGATGACACAGCAAAGAGTCAAACTTTACACTGGTCCAGTATTTTCTTTTTTAAATTTTATCTATAATATCTCAAAAAAAAAATGACTCAATCAAGTCACTAAATTAAATAAACTGAACTGTAGTAGAGTAGTTTTGTAGGTATCAGTACTATTCTGAATGAAATCCTACCTTTATATGAGTATGGGTGATTTTGACAGAAATTTGCATGAGGATAGATTCCTGCTTAGAGAACCTTTCTCTTACCACTGAACTACCTGAGATTGAAATCCAAGAAGTTCTCTGCAGAGTGAATATTCTCCATTTATAAGATTTGGCTCCTAGAAGTAAGAGGAATCCCACCCTTCATGTTGGAATTCAAGGCCCATTGGTCTCATGTTTTATTACCTAATCCCAACCTTGTTTTTTCCTCCCTGCACCAAATCAAGTCTTCTAAGTATGGCTTACTCATTTCTTGCCTCTTTATGGAGTGCAGCTAGTTACACTTCCAGATCCACCTGCTTCTGCAGGACCCCTTCCAGGACAAGCCCACTTGCCCAAAGCTGCTGTGCTGCAGGTACCTGCTCAGCACCTCCTGACATAGTCTTTCAGTGACTCATCTGTAATGCCCATAAAATAGCTTACTGATTTTTTCAAAACAGAATTCTCTATCTGTCGTTCTCAACTCTGCCTGCACATTAGAATTACCTGGGAGAGGGAGCTACCTGGGGGGACTCAATAAATGCAGATACCAGGCTATACCACCACACCAACTGAACCAGTCTCCAAGGGTGGGCTCATCTATATTTTTCAAAGCTCCCAAAGTGTGGCCAGGGCTGAGATTCACTCCTCTAAATGGATGAAGCCTAAGTGAGCCTTAGAGGCTCAGAACTGGAAATAGGACCACGTCACATGACTCCTTGCTTTTTACTTCCCGTCAGCATCCCCCCAGCAGCAGAGGAGAACCACAACTTCGGGCCCCCACTTCCTTCAGCTCTCCCAGCACCAGCCATCAGGGCCTGTTGTGTCCCGAGCCCAGAGCTCTGAGCATCACTCCTGCACACCAGTTGTGGGGTTTCTTCCGCTGAACTTACAGGTCTCATAACACTATCTCTTCCCTTCTGTTCACAGCTTTAAATGTAATAGATTTTCTCTGTACAATGTTTCAGTGTCCTCAGTGTCCCCTTTCTCATCTCTCAGCCTTCCAATCCCCTTCTCATCAATTCCCTGTATTAAACTCTCTCTGTTTAAAATAACTAGAGTGGTTTCTATTTTCCTGATTGGAACTGATTAATACATTATCCCTATTTCTTGCTGCTACAAAGGTACCTCATCTAGTGTGTTTGGTATATATCTTTGGATATGAGTAAATCCTTGTAAAATATACTTTTTTCTGTTGTGATTTCAATTTACATAAATGTTATTGTGCTACACATCACATTCTGTTTTCTTTTATTCATGTTGGCGTTTTAGTTCTAGTTCACTTTTCTGATTATTGCATAATATTCCACAGTATGCATCCACCTCATTTCATTTATCCATTCCCCTAGAGACAGTGTCTGAGATCATCACCAACTCCCTGCTGCTGCAAACAAAACAACTCTGACACGTGAGCGTTTTGATGGCATTTCCCCTGGGGTCGAGCTGATCAGACATCACATGCTTTCTTCAGTCGGGCGCATACTGCACATCAAGGTTGCTCTCTGGAATAGCGACAATTATGATGTTTGCAGTGCCTGTTTCCTCACTTCTTCACCAGTATTTAAGATCTGTTCACCTAATTTTTGCAAATTTAGGGAGTATGAATATAATTTTGTAATTTTATTTTACATTGCTTTGATTACTAGTGAGGTTGGGTGTCATTTGTGTACTTCTTAAAGTTTCCCATAGAACTTGCCTACACAAAGCCTTTGACTATTTTTCATTGCAGTTCCTATTTTTTTCTTGTTGGTCTTCAGGAGTTCCTATGTATTCTTTTAATCCCACTAGCTTAAGGCATTGCAAATATCTTCTCTTCATCTCTTCTTTAATGTTTATCTCATGCATAACTTGTTGAATACAAAAATTTGATATTGTTGTTACCAAATTCATCAATATTTTGCCCTAAGGTTTGTGTTTTTTAAAAATTTAAATGTACTGGGGCGACATTGGTTAATAAGATTATATAGGTTTCAAGTGTACATTTCTATGATACATGATCAAAATCATTTTGTGCTTTTGGATTCTTCTTTAAGAGTCCTTCTCCAGCCTGTCTGGCGTGGCTCAGTGGTTGAGCATTGACCTAGGATCCAGGAAATCCAGGTTTGATTCCTGGTCAGGGCACATGCCCGGGTTGAGGGCTCGATCCCCAGCAGGGAGCATGCAGGAGGCAGCCAATCAATGACTCTCCTCACTGATGTCTCTCTCTCTCCCTTTCTTTTCCTCTTTCTGAAATCAATTTTTAAAAATCCCAAAAACCCATATGTTAAAAAAAAGAGTCCTTCTCCATCCCAAGGTCACAAATATATACTCTTATCTTTTCTTCTGTAGCTCCCTTTGGAGCTTTATAATTTTACCTTTTTCATGTAGGTCTCTAACCCATCTAAAATTCACCTTTTACTTAGTATAAGGCAGGAATTCTAGCTTTATTTTTCTTGAAAGAGTAGACCATATTCCCAACCCGGTCTGATCTCTTTTCGTTTTATATGTAGAAATGCCAGGCTCTCCTCTTTGTGCTAGAATTAAACCTCTATGATAAACAACCCAAATTCATGATTCATCTAAATAGTTTAATGAGGTTTGACTAAACTGAGACCATAAAACAGATAGGGAAATGATCACGTGCTTCAAGATTTCTCACCAGATTTTCTTTCCATCACATCTCTTATTACCCCATACTGAGGCTCTTGACTCTTGCCAAACACACCTCTGGCCTTCCCTTCAAGGTCCCTCCCTCCTGATGACCTGCCTTCACACATGCCACCCCTGTGGAATGTCTATGCCAGGCCACTTCCTTCTTCCCTGTGCCACACTCATCTCTCTGAAGACTGCTCAAGGGAATCTCTCCAGACCCAACCCTCTCAATGCTTCATTAGCATTGAAGTCTGCACTTGGCCCTAAACATCCTGGGCTCATTAAACTCAGTGTGTGTGTGTGTGTGTGTGTGTGTGTGTGTGTGTGTGTGCCTGCTTTGCATAGTTTGTAAAACCCTTTCACACTCTCACTCCTGACTCCCATAAAGCAAGCAGGGCAGTAAATGTCTCTCCCATTTACAAATGAGAAAACTGAGGCTTGAAGAGTTTAAATATCTTAAAATTCAGGCAATTTGCTGAAGCCATGCAGTGGGAACAAGGAATGGCTGGGACTAGATACCAGCTCCTCTGGTTCTAAGTCTAACACTTTTTCTCAGCCTGGGCAGAGGGCCTATCTCTACAATTAGACAGATGGTTTGTCAAGGGCAAAGCAGGGTTTGAACCTCCAGAAAGCACTTGCCTCAGCTGATCCAAATGAATTGCAGGCACGGAGCACTTGAAGCCTGGTCTTGAACTCCTGCCCCTTTGCTTGGGCACTAACACTCTACTTAGCCATAGAGCATAAGCCCTCTTATAATGCCGAGTTCACACTGTAGTAGCATTGACCACAGCTATGATCAAACCACCCTTTGCCATTAGTATTTAACACTACAAGTTCCATGAGGGCAGGGGCCCTCTCTGTCTTGTTTATAACTGTATCATCAGTGCCAAGTTCTATGCTCAATAAATACTTGCAGAATGCATGAATGAATAAGCAAATGTTTCCTGTGCCTTCTCAACCACTGCCTGGGCTCTTGTGCTCAAATCACCAAGCACCTGTATTAGCAATGCTGATAGTCATCCGGCTTTAAGCCCCTTACTACTGTATACCCCTTCGAGGTGGGCAGCTGTGTTTGCCACACACCTTTAAGTTCAGTATGAGGTTCAGCCTGGGACCAGTACCACATCAGGACATTTCTTCCAGCCCAGGTTCTGCCCGATCCCTGCTTGCTCTCCCTTCTTGGCCCTGCCTCCCCAACTCTGTGTCCCAGCACATCCCATGTCTAAGGGCTCTCAAATCAGGGTCCTCTGTGGCTCCTTCTGGAACCCAGCCTCATGGTATGCATGAAACAGACTGTCAATAGATGATGACAAACAATGAGCTCTTTATTCCTTTTGGAAGTCAGATTTTTCATCTGTCTCATAGACATGAATGGAAAACACAGCTAATTGGTAAATAGGAAAAAATGCTTCCCACTTCCAGTAATGTGCCTACTCCTGCCGATGTTCAGAAATGTCAGAGAATACATCAGTGGTAAACAGTATCTCTTAAATGGTTACCCTGGAAAGAAAGGTGACTCTAAACACTCCTAGACTGTTAGCCAGGTCAAGAGAATCACTAGAATGTTCTCCCAGAGCACTCACACCCTGCCTAGATGAGCTTCCCATTAGATAAAGAAACAAAATAATACGACACGTACAGGAACACATATACACACATGTGCACACACATAAAGTACAGACTTGGTTTAGAATGGTAAGGTGGTTTGGGACATAGGTTTTGGAATCAGACAGAAAATGGTTTAATTTCTGCCTCTAATTTTTCCTAACTAGTTTTATCTTAGGCAAATTATTCTTCTGACTTTGTTTCCTCATCTATAAACAGGGGCAATAACACTTACTTTATAAGGTTGTTGCAAGAATTTAATAAGATAGATAAACAAAGCTCCAGGAATGCAGTAAGAGGCTGTTACTAGTATCAGAACAAGACTGTTAACATTTTACAGTTGAGTATGTAGATGTTGGATAATGCAGAGTAGAGATGTCAAGGAAGGGGGCCTGGGGAGAGGTAAGCTCAGAGCTAGGTTTGGGGAAGGGTAAGAAAATGGTTTGGAAGAGCGTGGTGAGGAGGATGTTTGAGGTGGGAATGAGGTCCTGTGAGGACACAGTAAGGAGAGGGTTCAGCTCCAGGCCCAGACCCTAGCTGTGGCCACTGCTGAGTAGTCCCTGGGGGCAGTCATGCATTTCCTCTGGATCTTATGCAATTCCTTACTCTAGTGGTTTTTTAAACTTTCCACTGAAGAAGCCTTGGACATTCTGCCCAGCAGCCTATGAGGCTCTGGGGGTGCCAGGCTGACTGGTGGAGATACCCTGGCCTTGAACACATCTTCCAACCCAGCCATTTTCTCATCCTACTCAAGGCTCAATGGGACACAGCTTGTTACTGAGGCCAGGGAGCAGCAGACATCTCTGAAGTTCCCATGGAAAGGCAATTTACATTTTGTCTCTTGTCTTTTAATTTTAACAAGCCAGGGGAAATCTTTCTGTGTTCCAAAGTCTCTCCTGCTTGGGGAAAAGATCATATTTAAGGACTTGCTATTCCAAATGTAGAATAGCAGCAACAGTGTCATCGGGGAGCTTGTTCAAAAGGCTGATTTCAGGTCCCACTCCAGACCCACTGCATCAGAGTCTCTGAGAGTAGTTTCCAAGAATTTATATTTTTAACAATAAGCTCTCCAGGTGATTCTCATGCACACTAAGTTTGAGAAGCACTCATTTAAGGGCAAGTTTTGATACACCAGCCTCTCTTGAGCTTACTCTAGTTACCTTTGGCCATGTGATTAAGAAAAAGTCTTTCTACTCAAGGGAACAGGAAGTTCACTGTAAGATACAGTTGCCAAATTCTTTGTTTCAAAACTTAGAAGATTTTTAGAGAATTCCATTGTGGATCAGCTAAGAATAATCATAATTTGTACTGGCCTACTATATCAGAATTCTTAGATTACAAACAAGAGCAATGGAATCTCGCTATCTTAAACACAGAAGGGGTTTAGTAGAAGATACAGGACCACTTATAGAATCAGAGTAGGAAAAATCAGTGTCAGAATGGCCGGGAACCAAGGCAGGCCCCAGGTAGCAGGAGCTAATGGGCAGTCTGGATAGGAAGCTGCAGCAGGGATTAGGTGACTCCAGTGGCTTTCTGGAGCTGCACCTCTCCATCCAAAATACAAATCCCCAAGAGAGAATCTGACTGGTCAAGGCGTAATCACAGGTCAAGCCTTGGCTAAGGAAAGGCAGGACTTCTAACCAATGGTCCCAGAGCCCCTCCAAGGCAGCATGCAGTGGGTGCGGGATGGTTCCTCAAAGCAAAATCGGGTGCGGCTCCCAGACATGAATGGGTGGAGCCAACAGGCAAGACAAGGGATGCACCCTGCCTCTCCAGGCTGGCTGGGTTTGCCTGGACATCAGCAGGAGCAATCCAGATGTGTAAACCTTAAGAGAGATGAAAGGAAATGTGAAAGTTTTCTTAGAGAGGCTTGGGCGAGTTCAAAAGCTAGGAAAAACAGAGTGGAGACAACATTACGATTAGGTATAGTTGTGAAGGCCAAAGAGAATGACCTTAGGTAATAACTTCAAGAAGCCCAGCTCCTAGGAGCTGGCGGGGCAGAGGCACTGCATGCTCCTGAGGGGAGGGAGGGAGGGAGGGAGGCCGAAGTTCAAAGCGGTGTCTGTGAGAGCCGGCCACAGAGGATGCAGGCTCTGCTGGGGTGCAGGCCTCTCCACCACGCGCCTGTAATGTGAGCGCCCTGTAAGGAAGGACATCGCTCCCTCAGCATGACGTGGGGTGGCGCTGGCTGGGGTGGCCAGGGGCACAGGAGGAAGCCTCTAAGTTACTTTTGTAAGCAATGTAACAGCAAGAATCCAAAAGAGGCAATCTTACCAGCATGTTCTAGAGACAATTCCCCCCACCCTGCCAGCGTGTAAGGGCTTACAGATCTTGATATTTTTAGAGAAATGTTAAAAATATAAACTTCTATTATAAGATAAAAGCTGATCACAGCTATTGAAACCAAATTAAAGGCACTAGAAAAGTATGCAAAAAAAAAAGGAAAAATCACTAGCATTTAATGAGCACCCACTATGTGGCAGGCACTAAACACTGAATGTTATCTCATTTAATCTGCAAATAACCCCAAGATCTCTATTTTATAATTAGTTTGGGTGACTTGCTCATGGTTACATAGATAATATGTGGCAAAGCCAGTATTTGAGGCAGGCATGTTTAACTGCAAAGCCTGTTCTAAACATTACTTTAGCAAAATCTTTATTTATTAGCAAAATTTTCTATAAAATCCCATCAGAAATAAAGCTTTTATAGCACTGAATACATATATATTATTGTACAAATAACTATAGGGAAAAAAACTTGCATTTTTCTGTAGTGTTTGTTTACTTTTTACACAGTAGGTACTTAAAATACATAGTAGGCATTATGTATATAGTTGTTTAATGCCTAAACATTCACAGAGATATATATGATTAGAAATATAAAACATATACAATTATTTTAAATTCTAATTTATTTTTAGTTGGCCAAGTCTAAAGAGAGCCCATCAAAAATTACATACCTAAAATAGATTTGACCAACAATGTCATCATAAAACACCATGAAAATCTAAAATTTCTCAAAGAAAAATTGAGAACTGTTTCAATACCAAATAAGGCAGGGCCAAAGGCTTAGTGTTTATTATACATGGACCCCAATGAAGTAAAGTGAGGACAGAGTCTACCAGAGCCAACCAACTCTATAACTGCACTGGGCTGATTTAGGTAATGAAACCAGGCCCTGTAGTTCATCAATGTGACAGTTTACTCCCTGGGACCGCCGTACCCTGTCACAAAGTCAATGGGAACCAATACTTGAAGTTTTGAAGTCATTCCAGGGAATGGGGGAGGGGAGGTACAACAAGGAACAGCAGAAACTGTAAGGTTTTAGACAGTCTCTTGGAGGGTAGGATGGGGAATTATCAATAATATCTTTTCCTCTAGCAAGGCCTTCATTTAGCAGAGAATTGAAGTAGTCTCCCTGTAATCTTCTAGAATGTTGTGATCCACAACCCAAAGGCCCGCAGCCTAAATTCTAGACAAGATGTGTTCTCCAGAGTGTGATCTCCCTTCCTGGCCCAGCAGGGAAGGATTCCCAAACAACGGATCACACCCCTTGGACGGCATTTTAATAGCATCTCCTTCCATGCTAGAGCGCTGACATTCCAATTTGATTATTTGGAAGCTGACAAGTCCCAGCCTCAGCCCATGCCAAAGGGATCCCCTTTCCCTGAGTGTTGCCCTTACTCCATCCACCCACACCTATTCGTTCCCTAGTGGTCCTTCTGCATGTCCCTCCCCACCCTCCAAGCCATTTAGAAGGCAGTCCATGCATGACCCATCTCCCTGCTCATGCCAGGGCTTAGCCCTGGGCTTTATATTTGGCTGGTGTTGAATAAATACCTAGGGAAATGCTAAATAAAACAAATTCTAAGAATAGCTGTGCAGGAGTGTTCTGCGTACCTAATTTAGGAACTCTTGCAGGCTTGTGCAGATAAATATCTGTTTTTAACACCCACCACAGATTAGAAGTGTATAAGCAAAGTGTCTGGCACTTAGTAGGCTTAATAAATATTGGTTGAATGAATGAATACATTAACTAAAGGATGCATGCCAGGCAAGGAAGGTTATAATAAGCATTTCAGCAGTCCTCAAATCAAGAGGAAAAGTCAATAGCAAGAGTATAAACAGACTCCATTACACAGGGAAATTAATTAAAAATCCAAAAATCTACAAGATGTATGAACAACTAAAAACCTTCTGTATATCAGTCAAGTATCATTATGTTATCAGCATATCAGGGCAGGTGTCTTTTAAAATTTCTCAAGTTATCTTAACTTTTCAATTGATTGATTTAAAAAAAAAAAATAGCAGAAAGTTTCATGGGAAACTTTGAAATAAGATTTAACTTTAAACAAATGTACTTTAATTCCCTCCTTCCAGATTGCAAAGGTCAGACTACTTTCCAAGGTCTGGGTTTTCTTTAGAGAGGAATATGTGCAAATTAGAAATTCAACGAGAAAGTCAGACCTCCTCCCGGGAAGCACGGCCTCTCTGCTTTTTAATAGGCCTCTTTTCCATTTGGTTTGAGATAAAGTGGCTCAATTATTTTAGAATCCCTTAAAGGGAAAGATATCCATAAATTAAGCTACAGTCCTCTCCTTATTTCCCAGAGAAATTAAACTCTTACCTTAAATGACTTAAATCACATGGCACAGAACCAGACAAAACTCTCTTCTGTGGAGTTACAAAAGACAGACACGGCAGCACAGAAGTTTGGAGCTAAAAAGATAAATAGAAATAGATATAAACACACACCCCACTAGCAAAATTCAATGGTAAGATCAAAGCTAAACCTTCTCCTTCACAGAGCTCCTGTTAAGGTTTTTCCCTCTTCTGCACCATAATCTGAGTCTCGGATACTTTCGTTCCTATTCAGCCTCAAGATCAAACAGCTCACACACATCTGCTGGGTTAGTTTGTGTGTGTGTGTGTGTGTGTGTGTGTGTGTAAAGGCATTCAATAATTGATGCGGGTGAGAGGAGGAGTTTGAACATCAACATAAAAGCAACAACAAAATACACCGTAACACTCCTCCTGCCTCCTGCCCCTGGAAATGAGGGGCCCGCTGGGAGATGTGTGCACGTGAGGGTGCATGTTTGTGAGAAGTGATAACATGATACAAAGAAAATTTTCTCAGAATGCTTGCCTGATCATTTAAAATCATCTTTAAAAAAAAATAAAAACTAGTGTTTTATTGCATCTTTCTTCCAGTGGAATCCTGCCCCTGACCTGTTTTGAGAGCTATGAGGTCAGAGGCCTGGCCTTGGGGAGCACGATGCAGTCTCGTGCAGGAGCTAGGTATGTATATACACGTGCAAGTAGGAGAGGAGGCCAAGTGTCACCATTAGTCAACAGGGATCTTTTGTGGAAGTGCAGGGCAAGAAGTGCTGGATTACCACTAGGAAATAGAGAAGGCTTCCTGGAGGAGGTGGCATTCGAACAGAGCTTTGAAAGATACACAGGGTTTTGTTAGAGAAGCAGGCGAAGCATGTCACAAGCAGAGGGGCTGGTAGCAGCAAAATGGTCCTGGAAAAATACAGGCATGTTCAGGGTCCAGTGCAACTGGGCTACAGGGGCTGGGATTGGGGAGAGACCACAGAAACCTATGAAAATCCTCATGATGGGATGAAGGGTCAAGGACACCATATATGACAATGTTGTGTTTCTTCATTCTTCACTTCATCTTTTCTCTAGTTCCAGTTACTCTCTATCCCCACCCACCCCCAAATATAATCCTTCTGTTTTCCGAACAACAAGGTTCAGCAGCATGCTAAGGTCCTCTGTTAGAAATGATGCGGTTTAAGGACAGCAATGTCCACTGATGAAATATCAAAATAACCTGTGAAGAACAGTGTCTAAATGAGCCTCAAGAGGCAAGACTTCATAGTCTCTGCTACCTTTTCTGTGGGTGACAGTTTCTCCTCCAAAAGCCATGAGCTCTGCTATTTGAGGGGCTCAGTTCTGGTCTCTGCCCTTCTCACAGACCATTGTATCGGTCAGCTTAAGCAATGCTAGCTGCTGTAACACATAGCGCCCAAAATCTCAGTGGCTTAATACAATAAAAGTTTATTCCCTGCTCACAAAAAATCTAATGCTGGCCAACAGCTCTCCTAGGTGAGCCTCTGCATCAGCCCTTATGACTCAGGCTTTTTCCATCTGCCACTAACCTGCAGTGTGACCTTGGGCAAATCACTTCCCTTCTGTGGACTGCAGATTCTTCATTTATATGATGATGCTAATAGCTCTTACCCACTGACCTTATAGGATTATTGTGACTATCAAATGCTTAGTAAACAATAACTGTAAAAGCAATTAACTTTCATCAAATTCTTACTATTCAAAGACACTGTGCTATGTGTTAATGTGTTATAAGTATTATTTTATTATAATCCTCATAACAACACTGTCACAAAAGTCCTACCACTATTATTATAATTGTTAAATGGGTTGGTTTTTACATTCATAAGTGAGATATAATTGCAAAAGAATATTCCTTGACCATAGTAAGCATACTACTTCTTCAGGGCCTAGCACTTGCTAATCCCTTTTTCAGAAAGGCTCTGCCGCAGTTATCAAGGCGGCTTATGTTCGCCCTCCATTCAGGCTCTAGCCTATGTTATCTTACCAAAGGGGATATTCCTATCCACTCTCTGTATCCAAAGTGTCTCCCCCACCCCCATCATGCTTCTTTATCTCCTGACCTTGCTTGAATATTCTTATAGCATTTTAACCCCCTGACATATGGGGACTTTATGTAAGTATTTACTGTCAGTTTTCCCCAATTAGATGATAAGCTCCATGAAAGCATTCACTGCTATATCTCTATTGACTAAAACAGGGCTTAGCACATAGTAGGTGCTCAGTAAATACTGGCTGAATCAATATAACCCAATCCTTATTTTATGCTGCAAATAAATGCGGTGACACGATGCTTAGTTAGCTGACTTTTCTTTATGTGCAAAGAAGCTGTATGAAAAACACAACTATAGTATTCAGAGGGCTCTCAGTCTAAAACACTGACCCCCTCAAGCTTAGGGTGAAGAAATCTACCAGCTGCAACCTGTCGGTTCTCTCCTGGTGAAAGGTTAGAGAGGGAACATGCTCTCTTCCAGCCAAATCCCAGGCGTCTGGGTCAAGCCTTAATCAAGTTATCATATCTAGCCAGTGTCTCCTGGATCCCATCACTTCTGAATGAGAAAAGATTTGCAGACAAATTTCTAGCAGCAGGCAATTGGTGCTCTCCTGCAAGGCTGCCTGAAAAGCACCTGCAGCGTCAGCAGCCCCCCCCCACTCCTGCTGGGAGGCAGCTCCAAGCCTCTGGCTTTGGGACTGGAGGTTCTCTGCTCATTCACTTCCAAACCACCTGCCACTCCAAAGTACTGCTTGGTACCAGCACTGCCCTGGGCTGGGTCCGGATGAGACATAACCCATGGCCAGGCTGGTGACATATCCCTAATGGGCTGAGTCGCTCTGGCCAAAGGAGAAGGCTCTGTCCAGAAATCAGGAAGCCTGTCACTACCAGCAAATCCTGCCGTCCTCGTTGTCCCCATGCTAAGGGGCATCTGATTAGGTTCCAGCAAAGTTCACTTCAACATACAAGAACTCACATTCCGCTCTTCCAGGAAGGAAGGGCTGCACTGGTGCCTGGGCCTTATCCATATGTGTCCAACTATTTTCACTTTTTAGTGAAAACTGTGAGAGAAAAACAAAATGTGCTTCTCCCCCTTCACCAAAATGGAGATTTCTTTTCCCCCCTAAGAGAGAGACTTTTGCTGGAGAAAAACAGCCAAGAGGATAAAGATATTGGCAGCACTTCATGCCATAAATCTGATTAATTTACCTTGTGACATTCTCAACAAAAAAGTTAAGGGTCAGAGTCTTGCCTGCGAAGTGACCTTTCACTTGCAGCCGAGGCGGGCACAATGGGGCTGGGCCGCCTTTCCCGGCTACCTGCTGCTTCCCACAATGAGCTGGACACAGTTTCAAGGGGATGGAGAGCACCTCCAGAGCAAGCGGCCTCCGCTCCCTCGCCTGCGAGTGCAAAGCGCCCAGGCCAACATCTGCGCCTTCAGTGTTCAGACGGACCAGACAGGGGCTGGCATCTCGGGGCAGAGGGGAAGGAAACTGGCAGAGAGCTCTCCCTGTGGCCCATTCCATGGACATATATTTAATAACTTACGGAAAATACAGATGTGAATATGAATAAGCGTGATCCTTCCCTAAAGCAGCACAAAGGACGATGTCACCAACTAAGGACACAATCAATACCTAAGGCACGGGACGCTCTCGATGCACTTCATAGGGTGACTGGGTGACGGAGTGAACGCCAGAGCACGCTGTACAAAGGAGGACACGCGGGAGTCGGAGTGTGCAATTCCCCGCTGGGGAAACTCAGAGTCATCTTCATGTGCAGCTCTTAAATTACACCAATACGCATAAGGGATATAAATCAGGTGACCGTTCCTCTTCTTCCAGTTATGTTAAAAAAATCTCAGACCCGGCAAGATCCCATGAGGCATAAACAGCGTACACGGGCCCCTGTCGCGGTGGCTCTTTCTGGGAACGTGCGGCCTCACGTAGGCCACGTTCAGAGATTTCTCTGCTCTTGCAAGTTGCCATGTCATGAAGCCAGCAACCCTTGCAGCTTTCCAGTTCTGTGTTTCATCTCAGCTTCAGCAGAATGTATGAATAAAGGGGTACATCTGGCACAATGGCACAGCGAAATGGGAACCAGACACTCAGTCAAGCACCACCGAGAGCTATTTATCCGTGGAATTAACCTTTTGTTCAACATTTGTTTTGTGGTAGGGCGGTGCTGTGTTTTTAAATTCACATTTCTCCAAATCTCTTCTAAAACACCCAATTTTTGCTGATTCAGGATTTCACATGCCGGCAGAAGGCTGTTTCAAACAGCTGGCAGCCTTGGAGGCTTGAAAACCCTCCAGTGGGCAGTCGAATCTGGCTCCCCGTAGATTTATGAAGCCACAGATGGGCCCTGGTGTGCTCATGTGAGAATCCCAGGCAGGCCCAACCCCATCTGCATGCTGAAATTGTGTCTAGACAGAAGGCTGGGCACATTCACCTTCCAAATTCACTTTGAAACAGCTCAAAGTGTGAAGCGAATTTTTGCCGCTGGAAGGCCTATAGCATGCAGGCAAAACACAAGGAGGTGCTCAGGAAAAAAGAAGGATGGGGGAAGGGAAGAAAGGCAAGGAGAAGGGAAGGAAGGAAGGAAGGAAGGGAGGGAGGGAGGGAGGGAGGGAGGGAGGGAGGGAGGGAGGGAGGGAGGGAGGGAGGACTTATCAGAGAGAGTACCTGCCAAATTAGCACTGAGAACACAATTGCTCCGTGACTGGTCTGAGTGTTGGTGATGAAGTCCCTTCTGAGGGTCACTGACCATCGGGTGGGTTACCTTTTATGGCTCAGCTCCAAGAAGGAACAAACGATCCTCACATGTCAGCCTAGACAGGGCCCCTGAGAGCATTTAATTCTAGACATGGCCCAAAAGGAAGTCGCAGTGGTTGTTACTGTTGCTGCTTTGCCCGGGGTTTATGTGGAGGCCCAAGGGAGGGGGTGGAGGGGGAGAGAGTAACCAAAGAATTTATATGCATATATGCACAACCCAAGGACACGGACAATGGTGGGGAGAGTGACTGGGAAGGGGGAAGGAAGGGGGGGAAGGGTCATTGGGGAGAAAAAGGGACATCTGTAATACTTTAAACAAAAATAAAAATTATAAAAAATAAAAATAATAATAAAACGAATCAGAGAACAGGCTCTGGTTAAAGTAGAAGAGGTGGCCAGAAACCCAGGCCCTGAGACATTTCTTCCCCTTCCCCCTTCCCCACCAATGCCCCACCTCCCCTCAGCTGGCCCACAAAAGACTTTGAGGTTGAAACCAACTGATCTGTTCCAAGGCACAAGTCAGCAGAAGGTCTGAGAGGAGGGAATTGGCCCACTGAAGCGTTAGTGAGAACACTGGGACCAGAAACAAGTCTCCTGTCTCAGCCGGGTGCTTTCCCTTACACCCAGGCCAGGCGTGCGCCGGACATCATCATTTCTTGATTCTACAGAAAAGGAATGGAGGCTTCTACAATTATAGGGGAAGCAAAAGGGCTCGAGCTTGGGATTGTGAGTCCTGCCATCCCAGGCACATATTCCCAGCTGGGGGACACTCACTGCATGTATCTAAAACCACCTTTAGCCCCAGATTCAGACAACCAGACTTCGCCTGTGTGCCATATGTCTGATCTTAGAGATTTCATTTTACGGTGAAAATATAAATATCATAATAAGAGAAAAGCTGAGCTCGTTTATCCAGTATTCATGAAGGCTTTACTTGTAATTTATTGATTTTTTTTTTTTTAAATAAAATAAGTTAGAGTACAGCAAAACAACAGGCCCCGTGTTCTCCAGGCAAGGTAGGGCCTGATGCCAATGGTAGGCCGATCTTAAGTAGAATAGAGCTGGACATGTTGGGAGATATATTTCAGTAGAGAAATCAATGACAGGACATGGCACAATTTGAGCAGATGAATAATGTGAGCAAAAGACGTTCCCTGGCTTTTAGAAAACATTGTTTTGGAAGATTATCCAGACTTGCAATTTAGTACCAGATGTTGGCATCTGGAGAGACACTGATTTGACAATTTGCCAGGAAATAGGAAGAAAATACAAATGGTAGTTTCAAAAAAGAAATTAAAGAAAGAATTGCTGCAATGGCCCAGCAGAGCAGTCCTGGAATGTCAGAAAGCCAGAGTTTATTACCCAATTGAGCTCGAGCAACGTCAAGTGCCGCCTGGGCTCAGAAGGTTCCAGAAGGGTATCTGAGGGTGAGGAAAGGGAAGGTTCTTTGGTGGGTTCCATAAGCAGTCAGTGGCAGGGGAAGCAGGCCAGAAGGTATTGCAGGCCCTGTGACGTGGTTGCAGGGCTAAGAGGAAATGGCTCTCCCAATGTGCTATCACAGCGGCTGTGGTTGGGCCCAGCCTGATAGCTAGGCTCTGGCAGAGAACACAGGAAGCTGGTTGACCCCAGCCATTAGCTCAGGCGGGAGCAGCCAGCCCTTCTCCAAAGTCCTGGATTCCAGCACTGCAAATTCAGCTTAGCAGCCTAATAGTCCTTGCCTCTCATACCCTCTTCTCATAATATTGCACTTCCCTGTTAGTAGCTAGCAATTCATTTGAAATTTTTGTGAGATATAACTTACATGCAGTGAAATACTCAGTTCTAAGTGCTTGATCAGGGTTCACAAATGAATACAACCATGGGCCCCGTACCCTGATCAAGACATAGAACATTTCTATCACCCCAGAAATTTCCCTCATGTCCCTTCCTAGGCAATGCACACAACACAAAGCAGCGCTGATCTGATTCTGTCACGGCGGATTAGATTTGTTGTTCTAGAACTTTACATAAACAGAATCATACCGTGCATCCTCTTTTGTGTCTCACCTCCTTCACTCAGTATGCTTTTGAGATTCTCCCTTTTTTCTTTCTGAGTAGTATTCCACTGTATGGATATACCACAAGCACCATAATTTGTTGTTATTCATTCACCTGTTATTGGACATCTGGGATGTATCCAGTTCTTAGCTACTACAAATAAAAACTGCTGTGAAATTCCTGTTGAAGTCATTGTGTGGACATGATTTCACTCCTCTAGACCAAAAGCCTAGAAGGAAAATTGGTGGGTCGTAAGGTAGATGCATGTTTAATTTAAGAAACTGCCAAGCAAATTTCCATGGTAGTTGTTTAGAGGTTCACAAAGTGTGTGAATGGCTGCACTGCTGTGATGTGCAGGTGGACATGTGGAATGGAATGGTGAGCATGCTGGGCTGGCAGTCGGGACACCCAATGCCTGTTTCTGTTGAAGTGTCTGGGCCGCAGTTTCCTTATCTGTTGAGAGAGGAGGTTGAACAGGTGATGCCCAAGGGTGTTTCTAGTTCTATTCTGAAATAACAAATTTTCTATTTTACCACTTTCTAGGAAAGTAAAACAAAAATGATTGGCTACTCTCCCCTTTAAAAGCTAATATCTGATTTATTGGTAGGTTTTTTTATAACCTACCAATGGAGTTACTAGGTTTGTCATGTAACAATTTCAAGCCCCTGGTCAGTTATGATACATCCAACTGCAAGAAATAGAAAATCCCATTCAAGCTGGCTTACCCGATAAAGAGGAGTTACTGGCTCATGGATCTGAAACAGGCCCAGAGGTAGAGGCCAAGGACCAGGCATGGAATGACCCAGGTACCCACCCCCCTTCTCTGCAGTTTTCTAGGCTTTGCCTCCTTTCTGTGATAGTTTCATCCTTAGTTTGGTAACAAGATAACAGCAGTGCCAGGCCTCACTTCTCCCCACAATGGAAGAAGAAAAACTATACTTTCCAGTAGTTCTTTCTTAAAAATGAGGAAATTTCTTTCCCAGAAGTTCCTAGAAAACTTCCCCCCCCATATCGTTGGCCCAAATTAGATTACATGCCTTTCCTGACCAATCTCTGTGGGCAGAACAATGCCATGAGATGATTCCCAGGCAGTTAGTGATCCATTAGGCTCATCAGCCTACTACCAAAGCTGGTGTGAGGCCAGCTCCCCCTAAGGCATGAGACTGTGTGGAGATGGAATGAGCACCCCCCAAGAGGGGGGAAGGATATTGGTAGGCAACCAGTGTCCAAAGAGAGTCCTCCTTCACACGTATAAGTAGCACATGACCCTTACCAAGGGCTAACAAAATTGTAAGGGATAATCCAGAATATGCAAAATCAGAGGCAATTCAGGAAGTGTGTTAGATTAAATATGATCACAAGTACATCGCAACCCCTCCCATCAAATGTCTATTTTCACGTCTATTCCCTCATCTCCTTGAACCTGGAAAGCCTTGTTTTGACCAATAGAATGTGGCAGAAGCAATATTGTATGTGCTCCATTTCCCAGGCTTGCAGCTTCTGCTTTCTTGCAATACTCCCCACACCGTGCACAAAACCTAGGCCGGCTGACTGAATGGTGAGAGACAACACAGAGAGGGGGCCCAGTTAACAACCAGCACCAGGGCCCTGGATGTATGAGTGAGCCACCTTAGATCCTCCAGTTCCTGTCAAGCTGTCAAATGACCACAGTCACATGAATGACTCAGGGCAGGATCAGCAGAAGAGCCGTCCAGCTGATCTCAGCCAACCCACAGAATCATAAGAAATAATAAACCTCTGTTGTCTTAAAACACTAAATTTGGGATGGTTTATTATGTAACAACAGATAACTGATTCAGGAAGGACCTTTAAAACTCTTGCAGTCTCTCCACTGGTTGATTGTCCACTGAGCCTGTTAGGTACACTAACTACTTGCTGAGGTACAAGGCAGCACCTTACATTTTGGAGAGCTCTGTGAGGATGTTTTCCCACTGTGGAGGCAGACTGGGCCTCCTGGTGCTTCCATCCCTCAGCTCCGATGCTCACTGGGGCCTCAGAGAACAAGTTCAACTCCTCAGCTACACAGAAGCACTTCAGCTGTCTGGTCACCTTCTTCTATGCACAAAAGACCATCTTTCTCTTGACTGAGCAATCCTGGTCATCAACTCTTCATTACTGATGGAATGGAGGATGGTGAACCTAGAGAGTCATGTTGCAATGACCAAAGGAGGGTATCCTAAAACCCTGGGGCCATGGCCAGAACATTCCATAGGCAGGGGCTGGTCAGACTTGAAGAAGCACCAGCCAACCTGATTGGTGTAAAGGTGAGCTTCTGGAGAAGATATATTACTGGGCTGTTGAAAGCCCAATGGGGCCTGAAGACAAGGGAAACAGGATATCTGAGAAGGAGGGTTAGAGGCCCAGGGGTTGGTTCAGGGAGCGGGGTAGGAGTTGGCACAGAGAGAATAGGAGATATTGAGCCAAAAATCAGGTCATCAGGGGGTGTGCAAAGCAGAAGAAATAAGCAGTCAAGAGGACCCAGACTTTGGTCTTGATTTAAGAGAAATGAGGTCAATAAGAAGGGCAGAGCTGCTGCCTGAAGGTACAAGGTGGGTTAGCTGGAAGCAAAGACCTGGGCCCAGAGGACAGACTCCACTCAGAATTCTGTGCCCTGTGGACAGGGCAGGAGTAGCCACTTGCTTTACAATGTCTTCAGGCTGGCCTCTGCCTCCCTTTCGCCCTCCTCACTGTCTTGTCGTGGGAGCCTTGGGCCACTGGCAAGCAAGCCTCCAGTCTCTTAGCAGAAAAGGCACCCATGGCTGTCGGCCCAAGGCTCTCAGAGTGCTGGGTGAGTGTGTGTGTCTACCACAGCAGCCCTCAACTGCCCTAGAACAAAACCACATTTCTTTCTTCTCTTTAGGCTGTGGAGCATACTTGAGGAGGCCTCAATAAATATTTGTCACAAGAATTTTGCTGCAGTCAAACAGAAACTTGGATGACACTTGAAAGAGACTACTTCAAGTTATTCCTCAGCCACTGAGCTTCTCGGTGACTCTGGCAGGCAGCCTCTCACCCCACTTCTGTGGGCTCAGCAGTTGAGTCAGGGAGCCCACCCTGGACTGTCATGTGGAGGGTGAGTGTGTTGAAGACATAGTGTGTCCTACGTGGAAGAACTGGAAGGTGTGTTCAGGACCTGACTCCTATAGCAGATCCCCCTGACCTCTGAGCCCCTGCTTCATGATCGTGGGGACTGGGGGGTGGGTGGGGCAGACCACAGGCTCAGAAGCCCAGAGAGCAAGTAGCTATGGAGAAGGAAGGTAAATCCTGCTGTTCTGTGGGGAGACCAAAGCTTTCCTCAGGTCATGAGGGGAGGGGGTGCTCCACAAGGCCACCTCCAGGGCGAATAGAAGAGTGTGAGGAATGGTGGTGCCTGAGCTGACTCTGAAGGAGGTGGGAGACCAGCCACACAGGAGCAACCTGAGTTCAAGAACTAACTCCCAACCAACTTACCTCCTTCAGCCCTTTTCATAAAAATGTTATGCCTTAACTTTTCTTGGTTATTCAATCATGATGTCACAAGCTACTGACCACATACTCCCCTCCCCCCACACTCCAGGAGGTGTGTGTTTTCCTGAGATTTTACATTTTCCCATCACTAATGATTTGCCCCCTAGATCTGGAATTGAGAAAGTAAGTTAGCAGGTGATTACAGACTTATCATTTCCCTTCTCTTCTTTAGAAAGCATATCAATAGATCATTGTGAATCTTTAGATGGAAATTACAGGAACACACAATGTTTAGAACTTAATGAGGTGATGAGGGTTAGATCAGACAAGCCTGGGAGCTGGGAGCTCTGGGATTGTGTGTGCTGAGGTCTGTGTGAACCGCTAGGAGAGAGGCCCTTCGTGAGGTCACTATTACCGCTGTGCCTTCAAAAGTAAAGAAGCCTTTTACAGAGATAAGGTGAGTAGAAAGGCAGTTTTTCCCTTAGGATGAACTATTATTTTTTAAGCTAATCTTTAAAAGTCAGGCCATTCCACAATGTGATAAGAGAAAGAAGCGGATTTAGTAAAAGTTATGCCATCAGAATGTTGAATTATCAAATCTAAAGACAGATTTTGATAGCAATTAAGATGAAAAATATTCTCCAAAAATCTTTGCAATGAAAAACTTGAGGCCGGAAGTGTGTAAGTGATTCATCCAAAATCAAAGGCACTTAATTTCTTTGCTTTTTACACCACAGAATCACTGGGCTTCCAATCAGAGGGCACTAAAACCCAAACCACTTGCTTCAGTCAGAGAGAGGTCTGAGCACGATCCCATTGCCAGGAAGTCTGCCCGGTGACTGACAGTGTCTAACTGCTTCCAAGTCCGCCCCACCAAATGCAGCAGCGATTTAAGAGTTAAATCTGACAAGTGCCAGAGCGCTGGCTCTGATAGGAGCTTGCAGAGCTGCACGTGAGCCACCAGAGAGCAAGGCTCTTCGGACATGTTTCTTCTCTTATCTTGATGGCAGGGGTATTTGGTGCCCTTTGTGTAACCCCAAAAGCCTCGAGTCTGACAGCAAAGTTTGCAAAGACTGTCTCCAGTCTGTAGCCGTTGCAAGTGCTTTTGCAAAGATTAGGCTGTTTGATAAACAGATAAACTTGGAGCTGGAAGGGACTTTAGAGTTTACCCAACTCAGCTCTCTAGACTTTTTTTTTTTAAATACAGAGGAGGAAGTTGCAGCTCAGAGAGGAGGCAAGAACCACCCAAGGGCACACAGTGACTTACGGGTGTAGGAGGAGCCAGGATGCGAACACAAGCTCAGCCACTGCCTTGCACAGGCTCCCCTGGGGAAGGCTGGCTTCTCAGAGGTCCCAGAGCATTCCTTCAATGCTGGCCACAGGCTTTCTCCCATCATCGCCCCCAGCCCATCTCCTGCTCTGCCTTCGCTGACTTTGCATAACGCAGGACTGGGAGCATGAAGCAGAGTGTGGCTTTTGCAAATGAGTCAATAGAGTCCCAGTTTACAAGAAAAAAAGAAAAAGTTTCTTAAGCAGCCGGTTAAGAATCACTCTTGCTAAATTCCAGTTCCTGGACCCCGTCCCAGGGTAGGTGCTCAAGGAACCTCTTGTTCAATAAGCACTTCTGGGCAGCTGTGCTGCCACTTTATTTCCTCAGCGTGGCATTCAAGGCTCGTCATCACCAGGCCTCAACCAGCCTTTTCCGCCTGATTTACGGGGTCTCTGCCCATCACGGCGCTGTACATCAGCCGCATCGAATTTTCGGTGTTTAATAAAATTGCATTCATGGCAGTGGAAGCTACCATTTACCTCCGGCCTCTGAAGTATCACGGGTGCCACCTCATGGCTGTGCCTCTCTGAGGTAGGTGACGGCACCACCCCCACTTTCCAGTGAAGAGTCGGAAGGTATAACTTGTCTAAGGGCACAGAGCCCAGAGCCCCCTGTCACGTCCCAGCACCGTCTCCATGAGCTCAGCCTTTGCTTCTCCCCGGCACCCTGGCTGACGCCTTTCCCTCCACAGAGCTGCCGCTGCCCTGCCCGCATCCCCGCTGGACAGTGCCTGCCGCTCCCCCGCCAGCGCCGCCTTCCTGTGCCCTTCCCAGGCTCCTCCGGCTTCGTGCCTCATTCTGGGGGCGACCACACCTTCCCCACGGGCCCTGCCCCGGGCCACACCTGGATGGCTGCGGGAGATTCCTAGATGGTCTCCACCGGCACTCCACACAGCAGCAGGAATGATAGTCTCTAAATCCATAATATTCAATGTTCTTAAGCTCTAGGTGCTCCCCCCACCTCTCCCCGAGAGTCGCCTCCCTCCCCGTGGCCTAATTCACTCTCGGACTTCACGCCTACGCCTCCCCTCCTGGCCCACGCGCCTGAGCACCATGGTCTGCCGTCCCTCTCCCTCCTCCGACGCCCCTGCCGTGCACACTCCTGCCTGGGGAGTGGCTGCTCCTTCTTCACAGAAAGCCTCGGACAGCCACCTGTCTCTTAGGCTCTGCTCAGATGTCACTTTATCAAGGGGCCTTCCCTAACTATTCACTATAGGAAGCTCCTCCTTGTGGCCTGTACAAATGCGGAGCCAAGGCCCAAAGACAGAAGTTCATTATTCCAGGTCCCACGTGAGCCAAAGGCCATCAGGACTGGAACCTGGATCTCTCAGCTTCTCATCAGTCCCTTCTATGGCCAGGAGGTCCCAGCGTCATTCTTCCTAATGCAAGGATTTGTTCAACTTCTGCCATGCATGGGCAGGATGATCACAGGCAGAGGGCTTCACGTCAAAGTCTTAATTTTATTAAACATAGTGAGGGAGGGTGGAGAGAAGCAAGGAGCATGGATGTAGTTCGCTCCGAGGTCCTTCTGAACTGAATAATCTTTGATGAACGATTAAGCTTTGCTGTCTGACACCCACCTCCCAGGCAGACCCAAGATATGTAGGGGCTAAAGCAAATAGAATTTTGAAGGCCTTTTATGAGAAAAAGAACATAAAAGATTACAAATAAAATTTAGCTATAAACATATTTATTTAGAAAGCTGGTAAATGCCATGAACATTTAAAATCCTAAAGACAACTTAATATTTTAGTAATTAACTGCTTATAATGTGTAATTTCTATCTGTACTATTTTTAACATTTATATATATGTATATATTTTAATCCTTACCTGAGGATATGTTTATATTGATGTGAGAGAGAGAGGAAGCAAAAGAGAAAGAGAGAAAGAGAGAGATAGAGAAAGAAACAGCAATATGAGAGAGAAACATTGATTGGTTGCCTCCCTTATGCACCCCAACTGGGGATCGAACCCACAACCTGAGTGTGTGCCCTGACAGGGAATTGAACCTTCAACCTTTCAGTGTACAGGATGACACTCCTGCCAACTGAGCCACACTGGCCAGGGATAACATATATTTTTTCCTAACTACTTTTTGATTGCTTTTTAATATGGCAGTGGCTTTGTTATATTATGTTTAATAGAGATAATAAAAAGATAATTTACCCTTTCCTCTAACATGATTGACTGAAGTTTGTTTTTTAGTATTATTATTATTATTATTATTATTATTATTATTATTATTAAAAGTTGCAATGCATAAAACTCACAATTTCTCCCTAGATACATTTGATTTTTGTATCACCCCTACAGGTCTGCATCTATTTACACAGAATTACGGTGAATTCTATTTCACACAAGTCTCATTTTAAAAGGAAAACCATATGGTGCACTCATAATTATAAATAATGCCCTATTAAGCATAGTCCTGACTCTGCTTTTGCCAGCATCCCTGAAATGGAACCCTCCATTTACAATTTTATACACGGGGTGATTAGAAGCATTTCCCCAGGCTGGCCTGTAGCTCGGTACCGGGCAAGCATCGCTTCTCCTCCGCTCCCCAGAGACCTCCAGTGTTTACTTTAACTCTTGATGGGACCCTCAGTCTGCAGCTCTGTGTCATGATAGCAGGTGAGTTGGCCTGGTGGAGGTACATTCTTGAAAGTCATCCTTACATCAGAAAGGCTGGAAATAACTTCATTACACGGGAGAGACAGCAAATCACACAAATATATCCCATGAGGCCCAAATGAAGGGTACCCCAACTCCAGGTCCTCTTGGCTGGAGTGCACAGTTGCTCTGGGGCCAACATTAATATCACTTGATAGGCCTGGGGGTAAGATGGAGGGGCAATCAGAATGGAAATTGCATTTTCTTAAGCAATTATCATTAAAATATCTGATTTCTGGGAATTTTACAAAGACAAATGACAATGAGAATACCTTGGAAGGGCCTGTGATGATGAGAAGCTGAAACATTAGCCTCCCTGTGAATTCACTTTGCCCTTGAAGAAAAGGACTGCCGACTCTGCCCACCTGTGTGACAGGAATCCAGCCAGTCCAGTCAGGGAGTTAAATCTGGGGAGAAGAAGCCTCCTTGATTCCACAATATATTTCCCTCTCTGTGGAGTAGCCTCAATCAACTCCAGGCAAGAAGCTGGTTACAGAGCAAAGCCTGGATGAATTCAAATACAAAGGATTACCTGGCGTACCGCTTAAAACATTGCGGCCTTATATGTCATTCCTCGTGTTGAAAGTACTCCACTGTCATTTATAGTTCTCACACCATTCTTGTAAGACAGGCGAGGCGGATGGCAAGGAGAACCATGGCAAGGCGGTGTTGAAGCCATGGTTCAAACAGGGCCAAAGTCTGGCAAATGAAATACAGGGTGGGGCAAAAGTAGGTTTATAGTTGTGAGCACACAAACACAGAGTTTATTCCTGTATTATTATTAATTATTGTATTATTTTCCATACGAACAACTGTAAACCTAATTTTTTGCCCCACCCTATGCAATCAGCAAGTTATAGGGAGGAAAAAAGAAATCAAACATTGAAATCTTCACTTTGGGTATGCTTTCGTCTTGCTCTAAACACCACCTAGTGCTTTGTATCATGGGGGTATACAACTTAATGGCAATATTTTCTCTGGATTGGTGGCAACTACTTTTAGAAAAGGCAAATTTTTAAGGCAATTAAATGTCATTGGCTACCTTCTTAACATATCTCATTTTATCTTCTCAAAAGGATTACGGAGTAAAATAGCTTAAAGATGAAAGAGGGTGACTTTCCATTTAAGGAGCCATCCACTGTTTCTGTTGGCCAAGAGATCCTTGATACACATCTGAAGATAAATAGTTAATAAAGGTGTTTGGATTGCAACATCTGTTGCCATTCTTGGAAGCTGGGACTTAATTGCAGACTGGAGCATCAAATCTTCAGAAGGTTTGTAAGACAGAGATTGATTGGGGTCACCAGGTTACCCAGGAGTAAAATCCCAATCCTTATCTTTAAAATGCAGTGTCCAATTGATTCTCCCTGGATCATTACACACAGCACATGGAGGCAGGGCCAGGAGAGGAGTGCTCAAACATTTTCCTTTTCAAGATACTTTCAAAATTAACTGGAGTGGTGCTTTGATTTTGGTGAAGAGTCTCAAAGCAACATGCCAGCTAAGGCTTTGGGATGGAAGCAGCAATGTTATGTTCATGAAGTACACCCCCTGCTTTTATATCCAATCGAGAGGGCCCTGTCGGCTTCCCACCTTAGACACCAGACCACAGATGCCAAATCTGTCCAGCAGGGTGAAGCGATAACCTGTAAATCAATTCATAGGATCTACCTGCCATTATCAATCTATAAAGTCAAAACAATAAGTGAGAGGCTTTTATGATTAAGATGTGATCAGCCCTGATCCCCAGGGGCTACTCCTGCCTGAGTCCAGAGAACCGAGTTCTGGTCAGGCTACAGTGCTAAGTCACCATGTGATTTTGAACAGGTCACCTCCCTTCCTGGGCTGCCATGACTTCATCTTTAAAATGATGGAGTAAACTAAAAAATGTCCAGCATTCTCAGAATTTGAACTTCAAAGTCTGTTTTTTCTTATTTTCATTAGTATCACACTCTGGGCCTTACTTGAATACCTTTCCTGAGGCTGTGGCTCCTCAATTTGAGGACCCATCTCCCCAAAGACAGGCCATCTACAGAGGAGGCCTAAGCCCTGGTCAGAGGTACTATGGACTGAAAGGCCGGGGGGGGAGATTCTCCAGCTCTGAGTCTTGCACTGATGGTCAGTAGCTCCTAAAGAAACCCAGCAAACATATCTCTAGAGTCTCTTTCATAGATCTCAGAAAATCCTATAGAGATGGCGGCATCAACAGAATGCAAAGGCTGCTTCATCCAGGAGAGTTTAGGAAGTGGACTCGAGGCTTCCCAGAGGAATTTAATTTCACTAGATTTCCTTTTTGGCAGACATATGAACAAAAAGTCCAATGTGGAAGATAACTCCTAGGACCCGTAATACCAGGGAAGCCTGTTACATGAGTCTGTTTGATTCTAGTAGTTGAAGGAGCCAACAGTCCTCTCAGAAAGGAGGGTGTGAGAAAATCCTAGGGTAAGTTCATTGTCATATTTATAGGCTTAGAAAAGAAGAGACATTCAAGGGTCTACTGTGTGCCTTGTCTTTTTAGCACCTAGAAGGCCAGTATTTACAAGTTCAGATTCCAAAGGCCAAAAAATACCAAAAAGGGCTTCCCTGAAGAATTCTAACAGCCTCAAGATAGTATTAATTACCCCTTGTTATTAAAACTAAATGATTTTTAAATTCATTTGTATTTTACAATAGTCAAATCAGAAAGTTAGCATCTTGTAACAAGGATGACAGATTTGTAACTTCCAAAGTGCAGTACTTTATATGAAATAGAAAAAAAATTAAGCAGTTCTGTAACAAAGTTTACTGAGCGTATTTATGACACAGTTGTAATGTAGGGCATTGTTTTACTTAAAAACTTTTCTTTTATTTGGAAAGTATGCATTTGGAATTATTGCATAATTTTATCATTTGTTGAATGCTTATCCCAGCCTTAACAAACCATTTGGAAAGAGAAGAAACTTGAAATCTATTCGTAGTGCGGCTACACGCTCCTTTAAACACACACACATACACACACACACACACACACACACTCCTCTACTGATTCCTCCATAATTATTCAAATTTCTCTGGTCTTCTCTGATCACCTCAATTAGCTCTTGCACATTTTCAGAGGTTTAGGAGGGCTAGAAATTGCTTGTTTCCAAAGCTAGGATGCTTTCTGCTACCTGGTCATCCAGTACTATATTTATGCTCAATTGCATTGTATCCCAAGAAAGAGAAGACATACTGAGGAGACGGCTTGACTTTAACTCCCCCCTTTGTTCCCAGCCAGGGTACTCCAGACCGGCCCAAAACAGGGTTTAGCATATTGTACCAGGCAGCGAAAGAATGGAGTCCTCGGTGCTTATACTAATCCTCCTCTTTACTAAATAAGCAAGTCAAGCTTTGGGGGTAGGAGAGGGAAGAAAATTATATAATTTGAGTTAATTGGTTTGGGGCTACCCAAAGCCCCAGCTGTCTTGAAGGGAATTCTTTGGTCTTCAAGACCCAATTAGAGACATTCAGCTGATGTAAAATAGATTTTATTCTTTTTTTCAAGTCATTGTCAAGAGACTCAGCCTCCATACCATACCAAAAAAAAAAAAAAAAAATACCCTTTAAACACAGCCTTCCCAAAAACATTCTGGAAACAGGTATACCTAAAGGCATGGGAGAATACAAAAACATGCTAATTAACTAGTTTATTTTACAAATTCAAGAATGCAACCTTGAGAGATAAGACAGGAACTCCTTTTAACAACCGTACAGGTACTCTAAAATGCATGTTAGTTAATCACATTGTTTGAACAAATGGCTCAACCTCTCTCTTTTTTCCCTAAATAGGGATTGGTTGGACAGGTTTGAGAAATTCATGCTTGGCCTTCCTAGATCTGAGAGGAAACCACATGTGACTCCCATCTGAATGATCAGTGTGTAAGGCATGGCCTTGGCAACATTAACTTGCAAGCAATCACAGTCTGAGTTTCCAGGTATTCAGACAGAGCAAGAACTGTGGGATGTTTAAAGCCATCTGGGGTGCACTGGCTTTTCAGTCCAGCCGCTTAGGCAAATGATGCTTGAAATCAGTTTTTGTGGATGACAACAAAAATCATTCCTTTTGTGAGGTCCATGCAACCCAGAAAAATTAGAAATAAGAGTCGTAAACTATAGAGGTAGCACCTGGGTTTACAGAATCACTGCTTGATGCAGCAGTTGTTCGATTCAGTTATTTCCTGAGACAGCACCATGTGCAGAACTGGAAAGGAAATAAAATCAGGACCATGTCCTAATCCTCAAAGAACTTTCATACATACAGGGGTGGGAGTGATGCAAGGGGCCACAGAAACAATTGTAGAAGTCGAGGGAAACAGAGGCAGGGCACCGATGCACATGCAAGGGTAAGAGGAGGAAGGGCCTCAGCTAGTCAGAGATCTTATAAACAATGTGATGCTCACGATGGGTCTTAAAAGCTCTAAGTGATTCTGGCAGACTTGAGGAATCACTTACAGCTTTCCAGGTTCCTCTTGAACATGATTTTGTTGGGGAGGTTCGCCCAAGCAGAGGGAACAACATGAAGAAAGGAATGAAGAGAAAGGTTTGAGTGGAGAGTCTGGGAAACGTTGAGCAATGTAATTGAAATGCAACCAAGAGTACTGTGGGAGCACATGAAGCTAGAGTCTGGAGGGCTAGGTCAGGAGCAGATCTGAAGCCTTGGCTACCAAGGTGAGAATTTGTACTTGATTTCAAAAGCAATGGGCGACATCTAAGGATCTGGGCTGAGGAATGGTGAGATTAGAACAGTACTTTCACAGGGAAGGCCTGGAAAGCAGTGGGCTGTGTAGGACGAGGCCATGAGAGCCTAAGTGAGAATGAAATCCCAACCCCAAAGAGCAAACGCAGAGTGTGGAGACCATGAGCCAGCCTGGGTAAAAATAGTTTATCCAGTGGAAAACCAAGGCAGGCTACCTTCTATAGCCAGTGAAAACACTGATTTCTAGATCATCAAGATGCTTTCATGAGAAGTGGCTTTAATTCATTTGAAAGATATGATTGAGCACCTACTGTGTACTGGGCACTGTCCTGGCCTTTGGTGAACAGAACAGACATAAAACATCAGTGAACAAAACAGACATAGATCCTGCCTTATGAAGGAGGTAATTAACTGTCCTTCAGTCCTCAGAGTTCCCTTCAAAAACAACAGAGATGAAGGACCAGTTTCTAAATAAAAGCACCCACAAGTAAGCCCTGTCCTCTAGACCTTACAGCTGCTAAGCTATTGCCTAGATTAGGAAGTACCAAGGTCACGACATGTCTCCAGGAAAGCAGGTGCCCTGTGCAGAGGCAAGCAAACAATGTGCAGGCTGCAGACAGCTAAACCAGCAGAGTCAGCGCACAAGGGGCAACATCAGGTAGATGGGGGTACCCCAAAAGCCAGAGGGTGTCAAAGGCAGAAATAGCAAGAACCAGGCCAGGTGAAATCGAGGGCCTGAACTTATGTCAAGAAGTGAGAGCCCGGCCAGGTGTGGCTCAGCCGTTGAGCGTCGACCTAGGATCCAGGAGATCTTGGTTCGATTCCCGGTCAGGGCACAGGCCTGGGTTACAGGCTCGGTCCCCAGTTGGAGGTGTGCAGGAGGCAGCCGATCAATGACTCTCTCATCACTGATGTTCCTATCTCTCTCTCTCCCTCTCCCTTCCTCTCTCTGAAATCAATATATACTAAAAAGAAGAAGAAGTGAGGGGGTAAGTCAGCAGGCAGCCGCACAGGGAAGGAAGGGCAGGCCCTGGGATCTGACGGTGTCTGCACAGCAAGAGGAAGGCTCTGGCTACAGACAGCCTTGCCCTGGCCCTGGGCAGGTGTCAGGGACTTGGACACCTCAGCCATTTGACGTGATGCCCACAGACATAAGCAGTTGCTTCTCTGCCTCCCTTACCATGAAACTCTGCTTACCAGGCAAAATGCTGGTCCCGGTTGGTTTTCTTGGGGAGTTTGTCTACAAGGAAAGGATGGGCTGGACGTGAGTTCCCAGGTCCCAGGAGAGGTCAAGTCCACCTGGTAAATGGATGAATTAGAATCCTCACCTACACATCAGTTGCCTATATGACAGGCTCTGGGAGCAGGATCTTCTCAGGGGCTTGGCGAGCACTGAACCCTGGGACAGGGTGACTTTGCCTAAGCAGAGCCAACCTTTATAGAGGTCACTATATACCAGGCACTGTTGTGAGCACCTTAGATTATTTCATTTTCTCCTTACAACTACCCTATAAGGTAGCTGTCATGCTTCTGAGTTATGGTTGGTGTTAGTTAAGTAACCTGTTTGAGGTCGCATTGCTAGTAAGTGATAGAGCTGGAATTTCAGCCCAGGTCTTCCTGCCTTCTGCCTCTGTTCTTCTCTGTTGCCCACTCTCAGCACTACTGACATGCAGTACACATTAGGGTGAGCGCACCTGGCCGTCCCTCGGTCTCACTCTCACCTCACCTTAGCAGAAGCATTCACTGTAGTAAAAGACCCTCATGCACGCATGTCACTGGATCCTTGTTAGACTCTTGAGGAAGGCAGGGTAGGAGCCATCCTCTCCTTTTGACAGAGAAGATCACTGATATAGGCAGACAAAGCAGCTTGCCAAGAGGTTGGCCCGGGAGAAACCTGTGTCCAAAAGTCCTGTCTTCTGACTCCCAACGGGGTGCTCTTTCCAACGGGCCTTTAGGGACAAGGCGTGTTTCTCTCATGGACACAGCTGGTGCCTAGCAGAGCACCTGGGGTGTGGTAGGTGCTCAGGAAGGCCTCGTAGGACTAAAATGAATGACATTGGGCCAGCCATCTATCCATGTATGCAGTCTGAGTCTGACCCTAACCTCACGGGACAGCACCTCGGAGTGGACCATGGAAGGGGGCCTAGAAAAGCAGACCACAATGATCACAAAACCATAAGTCTTGCTTAAGGCTGCCTTGGCCCAGACTTTTCTCTGAGCATATTGCGTTTCTTAATGCATTTAGACTTCACAGCAACCCCAACAGCAGACACTACCCTAGCTCCCCTCTTATAGATAAGAAACGGGGAGGGCAGGAAGTGTCAGCAGAATGCCCAGGGCCACGAGACCAGCAAGCAGCAGAGCCAGAATCAGGTTCCTCAGCCCTCACATATCACGCAACCGCGTAACCACACCACGCTGACTCTCAGGCGAGTGGTTTCCTCCTGCCCCAAGAAACCACTTTCTTCCCAGTGTCCCACAAGAGGCACTCTGTGGGTCTCAGCCTCCCTACCTGCAAAGTGAGGGGGCTGAGTTCCAGGCTCAATAACAGCCTCTGATCTTCCAGTAGATTCATGCTGGCTTCCTTTGGAATATGGCCCCATGAAAATACCAGCCCCTGCCTTCAGTCTTATTTGTGCCTTTTTAGGGTTACATTTAGCAACAGTTTCAAAATCTAAAAACCCTAAGGAAACCAATGGGGAAGCCCACCTATAACTCCTCCTACTCCTAAGAAAGAGGCGGAGTGTCCTGAGCTACAACCTGCGGAGATCAATCCCTCATTAGGACGCTCCAGCAGCAGGGGCGCAGCGGCCTCTGTGGGGTCCTCATCAGAGCCCTCTGGGAGCAGCGCTCTGAACGCTGCTCATTAGCTCCTCACAGGAGCGCTGGCCCCGCAGTAATTGGGCTCCTGTCAGCCAGGCCCACGGGGACCCACAGCTGGAGGCTCAGCCGGGGTCCCCTTTTCTCCCTCCCCCCTTTTATTTATCTATTTACTGAGCCAAACAATGGGGAAGACTAAATTCTAAACAGCCTTTGTTGTTTCTGCTCCATCATCCTAAGTCAAAGGAGTGGAATTCAAAAACAAAGCCATGAGGCATAAGGACAGCACATTGCAGATGGCAGATAGGGACACACTTGGATGAAGCGCCAGCGTGGAAGATTCACACCCAGTGGGGTTTCCCTGGGGGTAAACCCTCAGCAAAGCAGGGCCTCATCTCCCAGGGAGACAGGTTCAGCAGCCAGGGAGGGCACTGCTCACGCTTAGATGAGACTTCGGCCTCACACACCTCCATGTGGTTCTGGCCCACAGTTGTGGAGTGAAAGCTGGAGGTGATTCAAAATCCTTGAAACAAAAGAAAACTCTGAGCCAAGCTCATGCACTTATTCTTTCAACAAAATTTATTGAGCACCTACTCCGTGCCAAGTGCTGTTCGAGGTTTCAGGCTCGAAAGAGCAGATAGAAATCTCGGCCCTTATGGAGCTTATATATTAGTAGATGAGTTAGACAAGAAATAAACATACACTGTCAAGAAGTGGCAGGTAGTATGGAGGAAAATAAAACAAGGTAACAGACAGAGAGGGAAGAGAGGAAAGGAGGCGATGTTTTGGACTGGGTGGGCAGGGAGGTGCCATGCGAAGGAAGCAAGGATGTGGGTCATGCAAGTATCAGGGATAGACTGTTCCAGGTGGAGGGAATGGCAGGTGCAAAGCTCTGAGGTAGAAGTGTTTGCTTGGCATATCTGACCACCAGCAAGGAGGCTGCTATTGCGGATTGCAATGAATGAGGGAGAATTTAGGAGATGCCAACCTCAGACCTTCTGCTTCAGGAAGAGATGGGAGCAAAGAAACCAAGATTATTATCCTGTGAAGCTGTCTGGATGAGCTATTGTTGCTAAAATCTTTGAGCTCCTGAGTAAAGTGCCTTTTGTTGTATTAAGGAACAAACTACTACTCATCCAACTGTGTATTTGGTGATCTGCTCTTTATCAGCTCCCAGGAGACCCTCTGCACCAAAACCAAGTCAGTCTTCTTCTCCAGAGACCATCTGATTTCTATTATGTGAGATAATTATTTCTCCTCCTTGTCAATTTGCAAGAAAAACTGTCTCAGCACTGGTGTGCTAGTAAATGTTTAACAACTGGATCTTTGGATAAAAAGATAGATGATAGATATAGATGATAGATAGATAGATAGATAGATAGATAGATAGATAGATAGATAGATAGATAGATAGATAGATAGATAGATGATGATAGATAGATGATGATAGATAGATAGATAGATAGATAGATAGATAGATAGATAGATAGATAGATAGATAGATAGATGATAGATAGATGATAGATAGATAGATGATAGATTACATACACACATACATAGACAGGTATAAGTTTATTATAAATTGTACTGATATAAAGAGTGTGTAGCACACACAAAAAAAGCAAATACAACACTATCATAAATTTCATACAGCCAATTGAGTCTCACAAGATGCTTTTATTGATTGCTGCTAAAATCTTGAATAGGTAGCCAATCTATGGTCGCAGGTGACAATGAATCTAGCTCTGACATGAACGATGGTTGACACGGTGGGTGTCACCGGGACGTTGTGCACAGGAGGAGGGACGGAGGTCTCCTGTTGCTGCAGGTCAGTAACAGCATGTGATCAGCCCCGAGTCTCTCCCAGGTCAGCAGGAGCAACAGTGCGTGAATCCAGAATTATAAACTCTGCAGAAGGATAGTCCAGCTCCATCATTTCCAGCAATGTGACCTTGGGCAAGTCCTTAACCTTTCCATCTCAGCCTCCTCGTTTGTAAAGTAAGACTAGTAAACACGCCAATCTCCTAAGATTATTGTGAGATTTAAATGAGTTAACATATATAAAGTGTTCAGACAAATGCCTGGAATAAAGTAAATATTCAGTCAATGATAGCTATTATTTATATGATAATAACAGCAACTATTATTAGAGAAAAAAACATTTCTCGAGGCCTCTTCTGTTGGGAGGGATAGGAGGGAGGGAGATGGGACAGAGAAGAGGGTGGGGAAGAAGAGAAAGGGCGCTAGTTGGGAGAACCGGCATATGGTTTCTAAGGCTGCCTCTGCCACCATTTAACTCTGTGACCAGGGCCAAAAACACTTCCTCTCTCTGGACCTCAGTTTCTTCATCTGTAAAATGAGGTTATTGGATTAGCTCCGAGTTTCCTAAGCTGGGCTAAGCTTTTGGGAAGCTTTTTTAAAAATCTGGGTTCCCAGGCACACCTTCTGGTTCACCGAATCAGGCTCTGAAATTGTGGAGCCCAAGAATATGACTTGGTTTTTAAGCTTTCTAGGTGAGCCTGATGCATCCAGGTAGCATTTAGGAGCAACTGGATTCAACTCCAGGAAGGCAGGGACTGGGTTTCGTCCACAGCTACATCTGAGTGCCTCTGGAATAGTGCCTGGTATAAAGCTGGCACTCCGTAAATCAGCTTGAATTGTAACTGAATGGAATGAATGAATGAATGAACATCAGCTTGGCCTCTGCCTGAGAGTCAGGATATGGAGCTAACAAAGAGCAGGCGGAGGGTGAAGGCAGTTAGCTTGCTCAGCAGCTGGGACATACTGTGCTCACCCCTCATGAAACCTGGAAGATCCCAGGGGTTTCGGGACATGCTTCTTGTCACAGGCAGTTCCCCCAGAGAGAGGACTTTAAATCTAGCTAACTTCCTCCGTGCTCTGTTTGGGGGCTTCATAGCCCACATTTGCCAGGTGCTTACCTTTAGCGAGAATGATGACAGACTCTTCAGTCACTGCTGTGTGGAGCGATGGGGAAGCATTTCCAATTTCCCTGATAGAACAATATACACAGACAGATGTGATGTCACTTCACTTTGAAAAGGTGTTGGGGTTGGGAAAATGTTTCCAAAGTATTTTAGAGGGTTTCATAAATAACTAATAAAATTTATATGTGTGGGTTATTATCTGAAGACTATAGTAATAGATAAAATACTTTTGAAGGTAAGGTTTTACGGGCTAGCATTACACTTCCAGATTTCTATTGCTTTAAAAAATAAATATGCGAATCTGGTTCCATAGGTCATAAAGGAAAAAGCCCCTTTTATTATAACATCTTCTTGTTTGCATGTTTAAAATGTGTAACCCAGACTCATAGTTTGCTGGAGAGGTTTAAATTATGTATTGAATTGCTGGCTCTATCCAAAACGATCAACTTAAATATTGTAGCCTTGATTTTGACTGATTTGCTAAACCTAATTAATTTGAGATGATTTATATAGTTAATCACAAAAGCTAAAATTGTGCAGCTGCTAGAAGAAAGCACAGAGAAATGTCTTTACAATCTTAGGTTAGACAAAAATTTCTTAGATGGGACAGAAAAAAGTATTAATCATAAAAGAAAAAATTTTAAAATTTGTCTTTCTCAAAATAATAAACTTTTGCTCATCAAAAAGATGCCATTAAGAAAATGAAAATGAAAGCCATAGACCAAGAGGAAATATTTACTATACCTATATATTAGAAGAGACTTTTATCCAGGCTATATAAAGAATACCTACAAATTAATGAGAAGACAAGCCAATAAATAACGGGTAAAAGACTTAAATAGACACTTTATGAAAGGAGATATGCAAATTGATAATAATCACAGGAAAAGGTGTTCAACATCATTAATCATCAGAGGAATTCAAATAAAAACCTAATGAATTATTTCATACATATTAGAATGGCTAATGTTAAAAATACTGATATTACCAAATGTTTGAAAGGAGGTAGAACTACTGAAACTCTGTTACGTTACTTTTAGAAGTTTAAGGCAGTGCCACCACTTTAGAAAACTGTTTGGTGTTTTCTTAGCTTCTTATATTATAAAGTTAAAGATACACCTAAACTTTGACTCAGCAATTCCATTCCTAGGTAATTCCCCAAGAGAAATGAAAACATATGCCACAAAAAGTCTTATACAAAAATGTTTGTAGTAGCTGTCTTCCTTAGTGCCCCAAACTGGAAGCAATTCAAATGTCTATTGGCACAAGAATGGATTACATTGTGGTGTAGTCATACAATGGAATACAACTTATGAATAAAAAAGATTGAACTCGATCAACATCACAGATGAAACTCAGAAGTACTATTTTGAGTGAAGGAGGCCAGACAAAAAGAATTCAAATGATATCATATCATTTATATGGAACTCAGGAACAGGCAAAACTAATCTATGGTAATAAAAATCAGAACACTGACTCCGTGGGGGTGGTGATTGCCCAGATGGGGGCAGAGTCTTCTGAGGTAATGGAAATATTGTGGATCTTGATTGTTGAGTGGGTTAACAGGATGTGATACTTAAGATCTGTGAATCTCACTGCATGTACATTTTACCTCACAAAGTGGGGTTCAATAATGTGTGATGTTGTGGAGGGGTCAGTGAAGAAGTAAAGAATGAGAGTATAGAAAAAAAAAAAGACAATTAAATTATACTTTACTTTCAAACATGCGCACACGCACACACACACAATGTAAATATGTGTAAGTATGTTCACTGTGAACTGGGCCAATGTGGCACAAAGCACCATATACTTTAGATCCCTTCCAAAACATATCTTCAACTCTCATTTTGAGGAAGGTCTTTCCTTTATTCTTTTCACCTCCTTTGGGCTTTATTACAAAAATACCCGTACATTTGGAAAGCGAGGGAACAGAAACACTAATTCTGAATTTCACACTTATCAGAATCCAAGACAAATTGTTCATTGTTGACATGTTCAGATTTCATTTCCTGCCTGATTCTCTTAGGGAAAGAAAACTTGAAAGGAAATGACTCTCAACTGCCCCCCGCCTCCCAAATCTGGCCACTTGATTTGAATCTAGCAGAAAAAAAATATTTTCAAGAATAAAAATAGTTACTATTTTTATTATAAGACAGCTCTTTAATTGACTCGATATCACCTTCCCATTAAGACTGACCAAGTGATGTTCTCCACAATAGCATCTCGCTTCATTACTAAAGTACTGGTTACATCAAAATGTAACCACATGGAAATGAATTTCCCCTTTTCACTTCTCTGTGCTTGGTTTCCATGGAAAAGGGCTAATTACCTTTTTAATGGCCCTAATTGATGGGCTTACAGATCATATCTTTCAGGCCCCACTTGTGTGGGGTGGAGGTGGGGGTGGGGCAGCTCTCCTTTTCTCTTGACCCCTCAGCTCCCCCTCTTCCCTATTGGAAGAAGGCTTGCTGGCTCATGAAAGGACTCTGCCTTGTGTTTCTCTGTTTGCAAGACTACCTGCAGCCCATTGTGGGCTGACCAGGAAGCCTCTCTTTGTCTTGGCCAATTGACACAGCTGCACACTCAGTAAATAGACTCAGATGTTGAGCTTTTGTTTGAAGGATCTTTTCAGATTAATGCAGAGAGAATTAGTTTTTAAAACTTAAGCTGGAGCCAGGATGAGTAGAATGGAGACATGAGCCATTGAATTCCCATCCACAAAATGAGACCAACTGTCTTACAAGGGTGTTTATCCCTGTTCCTTTGGGAGGTAACACTGAGGGGAGAGGTTTCCACTCAGACCATTGTGAGAAGATCTGACCAGTGATTACAGCGGCTCCAGCTTCATTCTCCAAGGGGAGAGAGCCCCACCCTTGATAAGTAGATGCAATTACTGCAAAATATTTGTCTATAATTGATTTAAGTTTTTTTATTTCCAGATCAGAGGTTCTGAAAAAAGTACAAGAAGATCCACGGTTTACAGCAAGGACAGTTTAACAAACTTACAGACAAGGCAACAGTCTGGAGTTTGTGCTGATTAGCATCTCAGATTCTTCAGGCTTCCTCTATTATACCACCCAATGTAGCCTTCACTCATGGGCTCATGATGAACCAACCCCTGTTGGGATACAGTGTAAGCCGTAGCTCCCAACCAATGACTGGTCTCTTGAGGGTGGGTCCAAACCTGGGGTGTGCCATTTCACTTAACACAGGTTGAAACTTTAGTCACACTTTTGTGATTGGAAGTACTTTATGCCCCCCTGAGACTTACAGACTCATTTTTCTCAAGCTACAAATGGAGGATGATTGCTCCTCTCTGCCAATATTTCTGTGTATTCAGGCAGGCAGTGTGATGTGGAAGGAAAGTTGGCTTTAGACAGATCTAAATTCAAATTCTGCCTTTGCCACTCACTAGCTGGGAGATCTTAAGCAAATCACTGCTCTGAGCACCGGCCTCCTGACTAGGACATTTAAGAGTACGTGTCTCATGGTCTCGGAGGTTGAAAGTTTTCTCATATGGATGTGAAAATGAGAAGCACATTTCCTAGAGTAATGTAGATTCCCCAACACGTTGGCTCTTCCTCTCTAGGTCTCTGCTTTCCAAAGATTTTTTTTTCTTTTAAGAAATAAAATTTAAAAAAAAGTGAAAAAAGTACCAAGTGAATTACAAAGATACATACATGAAACAATGTCCCTTCATTACACTAAACATTCAAGAAATACTAAAGAATGGCTGCTAGCAGACACTCCTGACTCTAACCTTGTCAACTTCTCCTTTCCTTCCTCCATCTCCAAAGTCTGAGTGACTGCCACCCCACCACTGAATGGGCACACCCAAACCACCACCACCCCTTCCCCACATACACTCACTAAGCTGAAAAAGAACTGCTGACCAAGCAAAAGAGAGGAATCAGAAAGATGCAGAGCCATCCCAGAGGGACACAGGGATCCCCATTCCCAAAAAGTGACAATTTTATCAGCGCAGTGTACTGTGTACACAGGGTGGTAGGTAACATATTTCCCAGAGGAAAACTGCCCTTCCCATTCCAGGCTATGGGACTTAAAGAAGAATGCTTATTCCTCTTTGGCTTTATAGAGACACTAACCAATCTGGATTTCCTATTGCATGTTTGGTACAAATTGCCTTGTGCTGAAGAGTCGGGACACAAGGCCAGCCTTGCCCAGCTCACTATGGGCTTATGGCCCTGAAACATTTGAGAGAATTAGACTATATCACCTTAAAAGCCCTTCCTGAGCCAAGCATCCAGGGCTCTGATTCCCCTGCAGCTCCCTAAAAGGAAGGACGCAGGAGCAGAAAATGTGGGTTTTGAACCCGCTCCAATCAGGAAAAATGCTGACAGGATGGGGCTGCATTTTGGAAACCTAGATCAGCCCCAGGTTAGGTTAGATTTCGAGTTTTGACCAGCTGGTACCTTAGGCTCTAAGAAATTAACATTGGAAAATAAGTCTGTGCTGTGGGAAATAATAAGAGAAATTGTGGGTGATTGAGTTTTAAATCCCAAAATACATCCCCAAGCTTTACTTTAGTGTCACTTTCTTTTGTGACGTAGAGTCAAAGAGAACTTCCCACTCTGGTCAGCGATGTCACAGTGGGAAGAGCTCAGAAGGGGAATCAGGAGAAAGGCATCACATCTTGTAGGGCTTTGGGCTAATCCCCAAACCTCTCAGAGCCTCAGTTCCCTTCTCTGCGAAATGGGGATAGAATTCCTCCCTACAGACAGTCCTCACCCCGTGAGAGGAGGAGCCCCGCAGAGAAACAGGGAATGGTTTGCTGCTGCTGTGTTGCCTGCTTGTTACAATCCCTCTATGGAGCAAAAGAACAGGCCTCTGCTCCTGGAATGGGCCATGTCCATCCAGATTGTCATTGAACAGTTCACCTGGGAAACGTTGGCACTTCCCAATAGGCTCCCACCGGAAGTGACAGTATACCAGGAACGTTGACACTGAGTTCAGAGAGAAGAAGAGAGTTATGGAAAAGCATTTGAGAACCCTGAAACACAGTGGGCTGAAGACATGCGCATCTTGGTGAACTGACAGGGACCAATAGCTCTAAGCTTGTACCAGGAGATGCAAAGGGAGACTGAGGCTTAAACAAGACGATTAGGAAGCACCAGGCTGATTCTTCCACTTTGAGCCTCAGTGTCTTCATCTGTAAGAAGCAGGGGCAGGAGCAGATGACTCCTAAGGCCCATCTATCTGCGAAATGCTGAATCACCCCAGAAATCACCTTGGTATTGATTCTCCTCATGTGGGGCTCCTGAGCCTGGTTTCAGAAACAAAGAATGGTGAAAGCAGAGCCTTTGGTTTGGAGGCTTCAGACCTTCATTCTATTTCTCAACCTCACTCAGTTGGCCTTGTCCTAGGTTCCTGCTTGACTCAATCTGCCTAGAGGTAAGCAAAGGGGGCTTTGGTAGGAGCCCGTGGATTAATGACTGGGTGAGGCTCTGTGAGTGCTTCCTCTGCCCTCGGGAAGGCTCCACAGAGCGTCTAGAACTAGAGTTGCTTCTTAAGGGGTGAGCGGGAGAGCACCGGTGGCCAAGCATTCAAGGCAAAAACAAGAACCCTGCAATTCACAGTGTTCTGCATTTCAGACATTGTAGCAAATTTCTGCTGCAACAAATAGTCCCTGAAGTACACAGTGGCTTAAGCCCCACACACATTGATTTTATGCTCATACACAGGATGGGTGGAACAGCGTCCACCCATCATTTACATTTCTGAGCTGACTGAGGCCCTGCCATTTTTAATAGTTGGCCTCAAAAGTTGCCCAGAGGGTCATCTCCACACCAGGCAGCCAGACATGACAAGAGGCATGGAGGTGGCTCTTTGTCACTTCTCCCACCCACGTCTAACTGCAAAGAGAGCTGGAAAATGTAGTCTGGATGTGTGCCCAGAAAACATACGGCAACATGGATTCCTGGGAATTGCCAGCTACCTCTGCCACAGTCTGGTCCATTTCTTCAGGAGAGCTCAGAAAGTAGTCAAAGGCCCAGGCAAAGCAAGGGAAAGAGGAAGGAAGGTTCTGGTAGCTGGCAGCAGTGCTCTGGGGGCAGGCAGTCATGAAGATTGACTCAAGCCAATTTCATTTTACTCCAACAGGATAAAGAGGGCTAGAACCCACAGCAAGGGAGCCTCCACATCTCTCTCCACTTATGGAAAGGAGAGTGAGGGAGTGTGGCAGGGTTGCCTTGTCACAGGCAAGCTGTCCAGCGTCCCAGGGTCAAGTATGGAAACCCCCTGGCTCTCCCTGGCATTGCCCTTGGCCCTGGGTTCCTCCTCTTGCCCTGCTTTCAGCCCCTCTTCCTGGGCAGGCTCCAGTGGCCAGGCTGTCACATGGCCTGACACCTCGGCGCTGTGCCCAGCCTGTGGGCCACTTCAGGCTCCAGTTACTGGTCAGAGTTGACTCAGGAGCCTGGCCCAGCCCTGTGGCTTTGATGAGATTTCATCATTCTCCCCCCCCACCCCACCCCATGCTCCTTGGCTGGGTGCCAGGGATTGCTGCACAGAACTGCCCCGGGCTATCTGCTTTCACAAAGAGGAGGCCCTCCTCTCTGGAACCTGGAGGTGAAGAGGTGAGGAGATGAAGAGGTGAGGCTCAGGGCTCTCAGGTTTGTTCAGCCTCAGAACCAATCCCAGGCCAAAGCCATCTGCCTTCACCCAATTTTCCCAAGGGGTAGAGACAAGATAAAGGACAGAGAGAATTAACACTGAACAACTTGCTAATGATTTTATTGCAGGTTAAATAAAAAGTCTCAAATAAAACTACTGGAGACCTTCTTTAACCTTACCGGGCTGTAAATGTGTATTAACTCAATTACTATCAGCAATTAAGGCCCAGTTTGGGAACAGTGGCCTGAGACAAAAAAGACATTATCATCCTGCAGAATGAATGCAGAATAAAAGGAATTTATTCCACCTTAGCTAATGAGCAGCTGTATAGGGATGGAAATGAAGGCCTTTGCCTGGGGATTGCTTTTGACGTTCAGACAGGGAGAGGAGAAAAGGTCTGCCTGGACGCAAAGCTCTAGGAAGCACATTAGGGACATTGTTACAATGCAAATGAGGATGACCGTTGTGTTTGGGTGGTTTATGGGTTTAGTAAAAGGAGTAACATTTCAATTAGTGGGGAAGGAATGAGAACCTGCCTCAAAAGGCTTAATTGGCAACTTGGCTTTCCCAGGGGGCTTTGAAGTAGCATCCGAGATGGAAGGTTTGCAGAGATGGATGAAGAACAGCACAACCGCAGGGCCCTGGGCTGTTGGAGGGAGAGAACAGATGGGGGTGCTCTGAAGGTAAAACCCACAGCGCTGCACAAACCCAAACCCCAGCCCCAGCCCAGCGCTGCTCCAATCTCCAAGGTTTAGGAAGCCTCCCCCCCCCCCCCCGCCCCGCCCCTTCACTCCACCCAATTCCTCTCTGAGCGCACCAGGGGCCCTTCCCTTTCTAAAGCAGCCAGTCTCTGTGAAGCCACCTCGCTGTTGAGAACTGCAGCCCTAACCTCACTGGTGTGGAATTCCTTTTTCCTCTCAAGGGTCCCTTTTGCAGGGTAGCTAAGTCCAGCCCTGCAAGGCTGGGAATTCAGCTCCTAATTGCTGTGAGTTATGGGGGAGGGGGCACTATTGCATACAAATGTGTATCTTCTGCGTGTGTTCAAGGCCTAAGGGTCTCAAGACTGAAAGAGGCGAGTGTGGCCTGACCTTAAGGCAAGGGCTCTAACCTGTGTCTTTCAGGGTAGACCCTCTCAGAGTTTGCAAATTGTCAAAGATGTCCAGCCTGCATTATTCTGGGTGTGGTTCCCTGGCTATTGCATCCACATGAGGGCTTCGTCAGTGTAGCTCACACTCAGGACTCACTCAAACTTTCATACATTTTGACTGCTTTGGGGTTTTATTTCTCAATCCAGTCATTCACAGGAAATGGTGATTATTATTATTATTATTTTTTACCATGGAAAAACCCTCCAAAGGAAATATTACAGATAACATGCCAAGATAATTGTTTGAAATGAAGTTTGGGAAAAAATTTAACTAACCCTGTGCTTTAGTTGAAAGATAGCAATCTGACCAGGGGTTTGGAGCGCCATCCAAACCAAGCCATCTCAGTGGTGAGCTGGTCTCTGAGCTTGAGGGGGAAAAAAAGAGAGAAAGAAAACCAGAATGAAGTTCCAAGTGACCCCACAACTCCCTTGGTTCTGTTGATGTTGACTTTCAGGAGGACAAGCTCAACTCCCTGGCCATGTGAGCATCTGTGAATGTGGACTGGGTTTTGCTTGAGGTCTTACCAATGAACCCTGAACTAGAAGCTGCAGTAACCCTCCATTTGAAGCAATCAGTCCCAAACACAGAGGACCCTAAGCCGGGCTCTCTCCCTCCACCCTCTCCTGTCCCGTGGGTGGCTTCTCCTGGAATGCTGGCTCATATCTCTGGAGCCTGCGGTTTGGGGATTGCCATTAGCCAAATACAACAGGGCCGGAGCATTTATTTTGGGTCTAAAATGGGAACTGGACCCACCCTTTGAGTAATGCTCATACCTCAGTAGGTCTCAGCATTGACCAGCTACTTTACAAGGGACCCTCTTCCCAACACCCTGCTTGCCCATGTAGAATGACCACCCCATCCCCAGTCTCTTCCTTTGCTGCTTCCTCAGAATTAGGACAGAAAAAAACCACATCTGTATGCACCCTACACATCCCTGCATCCTGGACAAGTTGGACCACCAAGTGACTGTTGTGACATGTCTAATCCTCAGGCCACCGTGAGGAGCAAGAGCTAGGGACTTAGCACAGTGACATCAACTCCTGATTGTCAACTACGAATGGGAGTGGGCAGGAGATTCTGCACCAGTTCCCTAGACATCCAGTGACATGAGGCTGTTTAGTCCCTACAAGGTATTATTGACTATATGCTTCGGGACAGTGCAGATTCCATTTTAAGTGCTGGAAAAGACCTTAATATCATCCTAACCAATACATGCAGGACAAACTGAGGCCCAGATGGTAAGAGACCTACCTGGGTACACACAGGGAGTGGAGGGCAGAGCTGAGACCTAAACCCAGGTTGTTGGACTGAGGCCAGAGCCTCCCTACTAATAATGCTGAGGTTCAGCTCCCGCTTTCTAGTGGGTTTCTGCCTTGGCTGGTGTGGAAGTTAGTTTGTAAACCCTGCAAAGGAAGAGAGGCAAAAGGAAGCCAGCGAGCATTTGCCAGAGATCTTCCTGTAATGGATAAACAAGACATTATTATACAGGCTTGCTTTACTGAGGGAGCATTTTGCATACTTTCTCCTTGTTTCTTCAAACCCCGTTATTATAATCAAATCTGCATCAGTGGTACTTTGGTTAATGTTCAGGAGAAAATTCTCATGCAAGACCATTAGTTTCAAAGTGCAGTTTTCAGTGTCTAAAATATTTCCTCCCTCAACCTCACAGAACCTTTAAGGGCAAAAGGCAGGATCTATCATCTCCATTTCTATAGAGAGGAACTGGGCCTAGGAGGAGTGAAATAACTTGGCAAAGCCACACTTCTCACTAGCGGCTCCTGCAGACCTAGGACCCAAGTCTTCCAACACTTTATAGCATCCTACCCTCCAGGGGGTGGGGAACAACCTGGCTCAAACAATACCTCCTCACTTACTCCTCCCTTTTGGGGGGCAATAAAATCAATGCTCCTTTGAAATATGAGAGTTGGGATAGATGACCACGTGTACTTTTCCCCACCTCCCCTTCTCTCCTCCACCTGGAGTTGAAGAATATTCTGAGTCAACACCCCCAAGCTGACCCTCTCCACCCGGAGTCCTGGGCACCATGAGTGCCTCTCAGGGCCTGGCCCACAGTGGCCACCGGGCCGCTCCAGAGTGGATGCGAAGAGCCTGCAGCTTCCTGCTGTAAAGGAACAGAAGGCAAGAAAACACATCAGTCAATCTGGGGCTTTGCAGAGGAGATAAAATCTCTTCCATGCTGATGCCTGGGAGTTTCTTCTGGAACATATGAAGAAAGAAGTGAATAGTGAAAGGTGGAAAAGATGAGCTAATATGGACCGTTCACTCCCCAGACTAGAGTCTCGCCAATAAAGCAGATAACAGAAAATATTTCAGAGAAGAGACACTCAGCAAATAAGCCCCCAAAAGAATAAGAAAGAATTCCTTCCACACAAATGTCTCCAAAGCAAAAATACAAAAGACATGAAATGTGTGCTGCTTATAACCAACACAGGAGGCATGCCCAGCGTGAACTCACACTCGAACCTCCTGATATTAATAAAAAATAAATTTAAAGAGAGCAATGACTTCTTCTAGAACAATTCCACCTTTGTGTCTACCCAGCTCAAATGGACTTTTCTGTAGACAAAAAAAAATAACAATTTTCTACTGGAAAATTGTGTGTGTGTGTGTGTCCACACTGTGCGTAAAAACTTGTATCTTAGTTTGAATTCTCTCGCCCATCTCTCATCTAGAAAATGGCAATGGCCTCAAAACTGGCCTCCCTGCCCCCGCCTTGAACCAGCCTCCACACTGCTGCCTCCACTGCAGATCTGACCACTTCCCTCCTTTGACAGGAACCCCCCAGGGCTCCCATCACCCATGAGATAAAGCCCACCTCACAGACAGCGCCCTCGCCTCATCTCCAGCCTCAGTGCTCATCGCTTCCTGCCTCACGGTTTCATGGTTTCCTGCCCAGGCCAGGCGGCCTCCCTCCTCCATGACTGCGCCGGCACTGGGGCCTGCCCAGGGCCCCCTGCCCTCCAGGAAGCCGCCCTCCCTCCCGCCCTCCGCGCCCAGGCACTTCTGCTTGTAGCGCTCCGAATGACCTGTCTTTGTGTCTTTGTCGGCTACTCTTCTTCTTTTTTAAGCTTTCTAATGAGGAGTAACATACACCAAAAACTGCCCAAGTATGTAAAGAGTTGAACGTTAATAAATTTCAACCAGCGCCCAGAACAAGAAGCAGACATTATATTTTTGAGGTCAGAGGCTGAGCTTTGTTCACTTCGTAACCTCAGCACCGTGCACAGTGGCTGGCGAATCAATGAATGGCTATCACCCTGTCTCTTTCTCTCTGTTTGACCCTCTTACCTTTTCTACCAAATCCCACTTTACCTGAGTTGCCTAAGGAATAATTCAGGATTTCTCCCCAGGCTTGGAGAGCCTGCATTCTGAGTGATGAGGGTTGTAGAGAAATGTTGGCGGCTGGGAGTAGAGGGATGGGGAGCAGCTTGACCGCTGAGCAGCAAACCTGGATATGCATCAGTTAGATCCAAGGTCTGGCCGTAAGAGAAAAGAAGCCTTTTCTCTCTATAGACTTTCAGCTATCATCGCAGCTGCTAGAGCAAGTCGCAGAACTTACATCCTTTAAGGACAAATGAAGAAGTCACCAGAGACTAGCACGTGTCAGCCTTCCCACATTAGGTCTAAGAAGGAGGAACAAGTGGTGTATGTTTCTTTCACCTTCAGCTTCTGGTGCCAGGCATTAACGTCCCCTTAAGGCAACAGCTGGTACCACCCCTGAGGGGGCAAGAGCCTATTGTGCCTATACCCGTGAAAGCAATAGTAGGATGTGTACCATAGAGTGGATGCTTCCTAAATAGTAATATTCCCATCCACACACTTCTCCAGAAAGCCCACAATGGGGAAAAATAAACCGACCATTTATTTAGCACTTACTATGTGCCAGGCACTGTGCTAAGTAACCACGTACATATATCACAACATTTATTCTTCACAGCTACTCTCTCCAGTGGGTGATATTATCCCCATTTTACAGATGAGAAAACTGAGCAACTAAAGGTTGGGATCTGAACCCCCATCTCTGATTCCAAAGCCTGTGATAACCACTATACTGTAGTGCCAGGGCTAGCTCTGCTCTCCCGTGTCCCAGCCACTGATGACAACATCAACAGCATCAAGCTTGAGACACCCTGATTTAGAGGATTTCCCCCAAAGAACCTGTAAAGCTGGGCTCTAGGTGGACTGGATCCATCTCCAGTTGGGCCTTGTGAGCAGTTGGGTGAGAGTTTACTCCACATTCTCAGTCTCACTGCTAGGAATCCAGATTCAATGTTATCAGGGCTGCAGTCTGAATTTTTTTTTTTAAATATGTTTTTATTGATTTCAGAGAAGGGAAGGGAGATGGAAGAAGAGACAGAAACATCAATGATGAGGGAGAGTCATTGACTGGCTGCCTCCTGCACACCCCTACTGGGGATCGAATGCCCAACCCGGGCATGTGCCCTGACCAGAAATTGAACCGTGACCTCCTGGTTCATGGGTCTATCCTCAATCACTGAGCCATGCCAGCCTGAATTCTTATAGTGGATTTTCTCCTGAGGAGTTAGTCTTCTTCATTTATGTTCACCCAAGACCTTATTGTGAAAAAAAAGTATTTGGGGGAGGTTCACAGCACACAAGGATTAAAGCATTAAAAACAACCATTCCTTCCCATGGGTAGCTAATGAAATAGAGAACTCCCCAAAGAAGCGATCCTAAAATCAGCTGGGATTTCCTTAGCAAAAAGCTCAACATAAGAGAAAGCACCCCTCTCCCGGACATAAATAACTGCTCCCTGCAGAGGGACACATCATCCTGAGATCTACCCAACACCCTGTACAGCCCGGGAAAGGACATTCTGGCCCTCTTCAGATCAATGACCAAGCTAAGGAGCCCGGCTAATGCTCACCAACATCTGGCCTACTCCCTGGCTTGAGAACAGACACAAAGCCACCCTGTTCCTGAGCCCAGACCTCTAATGAGCCCCTCCTACTCCCCACCGCTCAGACATCCCCTGTTTACATTCTACTCACCAGCCAGACCTAATCCCAGGGCTCCGGATCTGCACTTAATCCTGTTTCTGTATATCCTCTAGATCAATACATGTTAATAATAGTCATCACTGTGGTAAGAACCACGTTTGAGGAATTCTGAGCCCTTCAGGTTTGGTGCCAACAGGAGAAAATATGGAAAAGGAAACCCAAACATTTACAAACATTCCAGAATGTTTAGTTCAGGCTGCCCTATGTAAATAACAGAGAGCCTAGGAGATACTAATTTGCCTGGGACTTGATTTTGTCCCAAATAAAAATTGCCTTAAAAAACCCCCAAGTCACCAGTCCCTGCTTCTCTCTTGCTTCTCGGACCCTAAGATCTTTTTCATGTAGTTTGCTTCAACACTATTGTATTTCTTCTGTGCTTTGAAGCTGAGCCCCCCTCTTTGATGGATATTAGCAAAACGTGCTTTCGTGTCTCCCTAATGAACTTTCACTTGAAAAAGACCCCAAGCAAAGAAGATGCTAGAAGTGTAATGGTATTTTGTTTAAAGCAAAGAGAGACCCTCTCTTCTGGTTTCCCCCTCTTTGGTCCACCCCAGAGGAGTAATCAGCCAAGAATCACAGATGGGATCATTTACAGTTTTACTTTCAAGCTCCCCAGCCCTTTCAGATTGTGTTTACTCCGTCAAAACCTCCAGACCAGCCAGGGTGGGCCTCCTGACAGCCCCATCGTGCTGGTTCTCAGATACTCTGATTGGGATTAAATCCATGTTGATCTGTTGGAGAGTGATTGATGGAGAGGCTTCTTTGTGATGCTCATGGTAAACTCAAGAGGATGGAAGAGTTCAGATGTGGAGGCGATATTGTTTAGGAGATTCATCAGCCCCGGCCTGGGGGAGCCCAGGGCAGCAGTCCTGCAGTAGCTACTGGCTACATAAAAGCAAAATCCACTCAGAATGGAAGACAGCGTGGTGCCACAGTAAAGCCTCCTTTAGTGGGTGTGTTATTATTATTACTAACAATTGAAAATATCTTGTAGGGAAGAGTTTTCTAAAATCTAATTGACATTAATTTTCAAAGTTAAATTAAGTATAGGAGAAATAAGTGAGGGAGAAACTTCAAAGCAGAAGATGTGCTTAGGTTTTTTTTCTTTTCTTTCAATGGGTGCCTTCCTTAGGGAGAGATTAGCTGTAATAATTAGTATTGTTATGAACAAATTTGTGTGAAGCTAGACAATTTAGTATAGATCAAATACAATTTTTTATTTTTTATTTATTGATTTGAGAGAGAGGAAGGGGGAGAGAGAGAAACATGAATTTGTTGATCTACTTATTTATGCATTCATTAGTTGATTCTTGTATGTGCCCTGACTGGGGATCGAACCTGCAACCTTCGCATATCAGGATGATGCTCTAACCAACTAAGCTACCCCACCAGGGCCCAAATACAGTTTTTAAGAGTACCGACTTTCAATGTGGCCTAATAGGGAGAAAGGGGGATCGGACACAAGAACATCATGTTCTTCTCCTTGCTTGCTATTGTGAGGGCTTGGGCAAGTCTTTGCCTTTCAGATCTCTGCTTCCTCATCGATAAAATGGGGACATTCAGGTTCTGTCTCTCATGGGTTTGTTCTGGGCATTGAACAAGGCCATGAAGGTGACAGCGCCATGGGGTTCCTAACACATGACTGGTTATTACCACCCACCTTCGGTGCATGAATTTTAGAAGCAGAAATTCCCTCCTCAGTTAATGTAACCAACAAGTCATCATTCATAAATTCCCAGCTCTGGCATCAGGATTTCTCTCCCCTGTACTTTTTGCTCATGTTGTTGGCTCAGCCTGGAATGTCCACCTGCCATTTTCCTCTTCAGTGTTTCCCAAATCCACTCCTCCCTCAAGGCTCAATTCAAGTGTTATCTCCTCCATAAGCTTTCCTTGATTGTCCTGCCCCCAGTAAAACAGGACCATGCCCACTCTGAGGTCCTGAAGCATGTGTAACTCTCAGCTTTCTTTATCTTTCCATCATGTCTGTACATAATTTGACCTCTCCTACCATTTTCCTTGATCATGGGGACCATGTCAGTTGTATTTCAATACAGAGGCAAGCTTTGCACCCAGTAGGCACTCTCTATTTGTTCAAGGAATGAGAACTGCTATAGTCACATTCCCCATCCAAAAAAGTTTTAAAGCAGCTCTGCACGGTATGGTGTTCACTGAAATCATACATACCAGACCTGTGTTCTCACTGTGTAGTCACCACAGAACCATGCAAAGTAAGGACCCACGTCCAATATGCACGCATTTTAGTTAACTGGTATTACACAAAGCAAGGATGGCCTGAATACCTAAACAATAAATACATAACAGAAATGTAACCCATCTAATCATGTGGAAAGAAAACATCATCAAGCTGTGTGCAGCAAGGGCAGCCAGCTGCATATATTAAATACAGAACTCCTGTAGCATCTCCTAAATCAGAGCCCTGGCAGAAACAGCCATGGGTGTCCAGTCTCAGATGGGACTTCAGTGATGGAGAGACCACACTGTTTCCATTTCAGAACCGTTACAGTGCCTTATGGCTGTTTATGGAAGCCATTTCCAGGCACAAAAGCCAACCTAAAATGTGTAGCTCAGATGCTGAAATATGGTCATTTCTGGAATATTTTAGTAGCTTCAGGGACAATGAGACATTTATAATCTGTATGGTCCCAGGAATGCCTTAAAAAATCCCAAAACTGCATAAACATCAGCCTTCTTGGCAGTCTGCTGCTTCCCATGGTGAACACTGTGACTGGCACAGAGAGACTCGAAAAACAACACATTTTTAAGCCACTAAAGAGCCACGAGATTGCATAGAAAATCTATTTCAAGAGCTAACCATGCTGAGTTTATGCACTCTACAAAAGAAAGGGACACAGCAAAACAGTAAGAAATGATGGGAAATGATCATAAGCATGAGTTTAAGCCCCTCTAAAGGGTGCCAGGCTGTCTGATAATGCTAGTGTGACCAGGGGCAGAGCCCGAGACCCACAGTGAGACCTCAGTGTTGTGACCCTGATTCAGCTGCTGAGCTCCAGGAGGCTTCAGAGAAGCAGCTGTGCTGGCCATGGTTCCCAGCACCTTCGCCAAGGGTCAAGGTAAGGCTGAATCCCATTCAAAGTCCACCAAAGACAAGACAGGATGACATGAATGTGGGCTTTGGAACCTGCATACCAGTCCGTTTTCCAAGCGGGGGTCCTTGGCAGGTTAGATAACCTCCCTGAGACTCATTCTTGTCAAGTGGGCAGTCAGGCAGCTCCACGAGGTGCTCACACAGCACCCCCTGATGCTGGCAGTCTTAAAGAACAGCGTCCTACCTCATTTTCATGTCTTCACCTGTAAAATGCAGAAAATACCGCTTTGCCATTTGCAGGGTTACTGTGCAGATTGGATGAGCATGTATATGAAAACACTTGTGTAAAACCCCAAGTAAGTATAAGGAATTCTTAATACCACTGTAAATGGGTATTTGGTGACCAATCCAATTCTCTAGCTTCTCAGTAGAGACAAGCAGTTAGATAACCTTGAAAGGAAAAGACTGCAATAAGTTGTATTGTGTTGCCTCAAAAGATGTTAAAGTCCTGACTCCTGGCACCTGTGAATGTGACCTTATTCGGAAGTAGGATCTTGGCAGATGTAATGAAGCTAAGGATCACTTCTTATAAGCACTCTAGTCGTTGGACTAGAACACCTACCTCCCTCCAACCTAGTACAAACTCATCTTAACTTAGGGTGGGCCTTAATCCAATTTGATGGGTGTCCTTACAAGAAGAGGAGAGCTCCTTGTGAATTCAGAGACAGGGAGAATGCCAAGTGATGACAGAGACAGAGACTGGGGTGCTGCAGAGGCAAGCCAAGGAATGCCGGTCACCAGCAGAAGCTAGGAAGAGGCAAGGAAGGAGCCTACCCAGAGTCTGAGAGGGAATATGGCCCTGCTGACGCCTTGATTTTGGACTTCTAGCCTCTAGAACTGTGAGAATAAATTCCTGTTGTTTAAGTCACCCAGTCTTCGAATGGCAGCCCCAGGAAGCTGAGGCAGACTTCTGCTTCTCTTTCCTGCTCAACTTAACCTCGCTAAAACACTTAAGGCCCCTTCAAACTCCAGAATGAAGCTTTACCTGTAATAAGATTTACGCTTCTGGGTTTTATTTTTTAAGTTTTGTCACTGTTTCAGCAGCTTCTCCTGAAATCTCTAGGGAACTGCTTATAACACATCTTTGTCATTGCTGCTGCTGGAACCATCGTAAGCAAGAGGTCTGGTCCTTCTGGGAAGTAAATATTTTTGGACCAGCTGAAGAGGAGGCAGGATTCTGTAGAAGGGGTTGGATGGGACAAATTAAGAACACCATGACACACTTCTGAAGGGCCCGAGGCAGATTTGTCACTGCCTGTCTCCTTTACCTTGACAGAAGTAGGTCCACAGAGCTTTCCTTACAAGAAGCTCAACTCACCGATAAACACCTGAGTCCATGGAATGAGCCCTGGACTAGGAGTCAAGGACCATGTGATCCCTTCCGGATTTTGCCACTCACCAGCTCTCCCTGACTTTCTCCATCTGTAAAACGGGTGTCCCACCTCCACTTCCCAGGGGGGTGGTGGCCACAATGACAGGAACGTGGTAGAAGCCCGTGAAAATGTGAAGTGCTGAGCAAATGAAAAGTGGTGAAATAATTATCACCCTCATCCCCCACCAGTTGTCAACGCCTGGGGGTTGGGGATCCTCTGAGAGGACCAGGAAAACTGGATCAAAGTGTCCAGCTGGTAAAAGCAGTGTCAGCTGTAGGGCCTGATCCTCTGGTATTGGCTGCCCAGGGGGAGAGCAGTTGAGATGAGCTCTCCCGGTGGGTAATAAAATGAGTCTACGTAGGGAGGAAGCAGGATGTATAAAGCCCAGGAGCCTGATCTGTTTCTGAGATCAAACAGAGCAGCATTGTACCGGGGTGTGGAGCTGATGTCAGCGTCTAGAATGCTGGTCGGAATCGCCCTGGTTACGCAGCTGGACCGGAATAAGGCAAGTCTGTATCTGAACTCATTAATTTTTACAACCAACTGAACTGTTCTGCCTTTTTTGGGGGGTGGGGAGGTAGGGCAGGGGGAGAACAAGGGAAGGAAGGGGAAAGGGAGGGGCCGGTATGTATGGAACAAGGGGCTTCCCACCAGCAGACACTATTTCATTATTCCCCAGCACACCCCAGCCTCAGACCTCCAGCCCCCCGGACAGTGCGGCAGAGCTGCTGCGGCCGGTCCTGCCGGCGGAGGGGAGAAGCAGGCCAAGGAACGTAAGGATAATTAGAGTGGCACAAGCCGCTCCTAGGAGTTCAAGTTATGTCAATGTTTCCATTATATGCCTCACTTTTCGGGGGTTTATAACGGAGCTATAAAAACTCACGCCAGCTGAGAATTTGGCAGGCCAGGTCGCAGCAAAGGAGAGCCTGTTTTTTAATTCAATTCAGCTGCTCCTAACTTGGGGCGGGGAAGCACGCTGCACACTTGGATAGCCGAGAGGGGCTGGCTTAGAGTATTGAGCGTTACTTCACTATCCGGCCACTCTCCTCCTTTGACTGTCATTTGTTCATGCAATCGCAAAAGAAACCACTTTACGTAAAGGCACCCCAGCGCTTCCTGAGCTGAGAATGCTGGCGCTCTCCAAGTGTGCACTGCTTCGGCTTCTCTCCATTCTTAAGAAATATATGGGGCAACCTCCTTGCGGTAAATGTGCAAACTATTTTGCCCTAAACTCTACACAAAAGATCATCAAGCCCGGCCGGGCGTGGCTCAGCGGTTAAGCGTCGACCTAGGATCCAGGCAATCAGGGTTCGATTCCCGGTCAGGGCACATGCCCGGGTTGTGGGCTGCAGCCGATCAATGACTCTCTCATCATTGATGTTTCTATCTCTCTCTCTCCCTCTCCTTTCCTCTCTCTGAAATCAATAAAGATATATTAAAAAAAAAAAAAGATCATCAAGCCTCTGCAACTGAGCTGTTTGTTACATGAGATATTCCAGACAAACCCCAATATTTGGGGGCAGTCCTTTCCATTGTTGGAACAGGACTTGACCTGGTGGGTGAGTATGATCCCCATCTCAGAGAAGGGTGTGTTGGCCTCTCAGACAGAGAGATGAGAGCTTTCTCAGTTGCCGGACCCAAATCCTGCAGGATCCTTAACAATCCAGTGCCTAGACAACCCCTACCATGAAGCCTCCTTTGATTCTCCTGCTAGAAGCCCTCTGTCTCACCTCTGATCTCCCATCAGCTGTTTTCCTATAATATTTATCACTTGATTGCTGTGTGCGCATTTCAGTAATCTGTGCATGTTTTACCTCATTTACTGTATTAACTTCTACCAACTCTAACTGCCAAACTTGGGTGGACTCTGCTCAGTAAATGTGGGTGGAATTATTACCAAAGTAGCTAATAGTGCCAGGCAGCTCAGAACAGAGGTATAGGTAAAGCTCAGGACAGATAGGGACTTATCATTCCCTTCTTCCTTAATAGAGAAGACAGCATATCACAGTGATTCCCTGCCTTGTCATTGATAGTAAACTGAGGCAGTGAGAAGACAGGGAAGGGGTGGTCAAGATCTCTAACCAGAAAACAGTAATAAGGTGCAAGCAATAGCATGTATGTACACATGCACATAACTGTATCAACATATAATAGTAATAAAAAGAAGTAAACCACATATGTACATGTACACACAACTATATTAGTCTATACGAACAATGAGATAAGTGTATTTTATCAAAATATACTGGTTTTGCTCTCCATTGTAACCCAACCCAATTACCAGACCCTACTCCTATGACAGTGCTTTTATAAACTATGAATAAGTAACTGTATAAATTTATGGCAATGGTATCACTGTAGCTCATGAAACATTTAATAAAAATTTGCCAAATGAATGAATTACTTAAGGTAATTTAACTGAGGTAAATAATAACACTTCTTTATATACTAAATACTAAATATTTTTAGTGATGGTCATTAACTTAGGTTCCATCGTAAATGCCCAGCTCTGATCTAAGAGCTAGTAACAAATGGGATTTCAATCTTCCCTAGGGGTTCAGAGGGCTATGGGCCCATTGTCCCAACCAGGCAATGGAGGAATAGACAGATGTGTTAGTGTGATTGAGGAACTGGTCTCTTCAATAAATTTGCACTAAGCTTGACAGCTTGAGGTAGCAGAGCTGGGAGGGCCCAAGTATGATGAATGGGTGGGTGGGCTAAGAAGATATATCACAGTCAGAGACTGGGATTGATTTATAGAGAAGTCTGGATCCAGTTGCACTTTCTGGAGGCTAAAATGCAAAGCTAATTTGAACTACTTTCTGTAAAGAACAAAATCTGAACAAATGCAAGTTTGTCTGTTACAAATATATATATCAAAGCTTCTAAAGGTTTTATGTATATGTAAGTGTGGGTGAAATGAATTAATGAGTGAATGACAATCAGAAGTCACATGGCTGACGGCAGAGGTACCAGTAAAGCTCAGAATATATATATACATCAGTAGGAAGAAATAATCAGAATGGCTGAACCAGGTCAATGGAAATGCCAAGGACTTATCATCAGGAAACTTGAGTTGGAATCTAAGCTCTACCATTATAAATTGTGCACATTCATTTTTCTGAGCCTCAACGTCTTCATCTATAAAATGGGGTCTATATTACCTATGCTACCAACATCATAGAACTAGAACAGGTTGTATCAGTTAGGGGTGTGTTTGGCTGCAAATAACAACAACAACAAAAATGGATTATGGTGGCTTCAACAAATGGGAGTATATTTTTCTCACCTAAGAACAAGTCAAGGTAGGCAGTCCAGGGCACACAGCTCAGTGGTGCCTTTAGGGGCCCAGGTTATTTCTGTATTTCTGCCCTAACATCCTTGCCATGTTGGTTCTTTTATGCCTGTCATCTCTTGGTCACAAGATGGCTCCAATAGCTCCAGCAACATGCACACATTCAGGAAGAAGGGCTGAGGGGCAAAGCTCCTCTCCTTGTGAGTCTCTGATTCACTCTCACGTCTCTCTAAACACTATGGGGCGCTTGCCACCTTCAGAGCAATCAATGGCCAAGGGAACTGAGATGACCATGACTGTTTTAGACCTATCATCAGCATCTTCTGGCACTGAGGCATAGACCTAACTCTGAAAGCAAAGCATCTTTCTGCACTATCAGAACAGCTCAGCCCTCTGTCAGCAGGAAAGAGAGAATGGCTTTGGGTAAGCAACGATCAGGGTCTGCTCCAGAACAAAGCAAGATAAAGCAGAGTTCCTCAAAGTGTGCTGCGTCAGGAGCACCTGGGAACTTGTTAGAAATGAAAATGCTCAAGACCCACCCCAGACCTACTGATTCAGAAACTCTGGGTTGGGGTCTAGCAATGTGTTTTAACATGCCTTCCAGGGGATTCTGGTGCCTGGCCAGTTTAGAGAACCACTGGAATGAACTTGAGAAAAACTTAGCAACCAAGCTTGAGGACTTGGTGATGCTACTGAGCTGTGTTCTTCATCCAAGGTCTTCCACAGGGTATTCAGAGCCCTCTGCAGTTTTTTCTCAAATTCCCATCCTCATGTTCATTACAGCCCCTCCCCTCCCCCACTCCCAGACACATCCTGGGTGAGAGCCAAGCCTGTCTCCTCCCAATTTCTTTAGCATGCCATGCACCCATGAGGCCTCAACTCAGTCCCCACTCCCTTGAATGCCCTCTCTTCCCTTTTCTGCCTGTTGAATTTGATTCATTTGTAAATAATTAAACAACTAAAGTTTGTCCTCTCTGAGTGTTCATGGTATTCTGCATGAAACCAATGTGGCGTTCAATAATTATCTGTGTAACAGATGAATGCAAGAATGCCTAGTCTGAATTCTTCCTCCACCAAGAGACACCTCCAAGTTTTCCTTTCTAACCCAACAACACTTTGCTTCCACTTCTAACTCCTCAGTCTATCCTGCGATGAGATCATGCACATGCCTCTGTGTCTCAACAAAGGTGTGAACTCCCACAGCCAAGGCGAGGTCTCTTCATCTCTTCACCCTCTGCAGCACCCCGCCCAGGGTCTTACACTCAGTAAGTGCTCACAGACTACATATGCAGAATCAAACCATGAAATGTACATCTGTACTTCAAAGAATTGGGTTTTTCAAGTAGCTGATAAATCCTACCACTTTTAATAAACAAAAGCTTATTTCATACTACTGCTTTTTGATGTAGAAGCAAACCTTTCCTTTGGATCACTCCAGTGGATTTCACCTCGCCCAGTGCTAGCTAATCCAATTCTGAGAATACAGCATCACTGCTGGATGTTGAAATAGAGCCATTTGGGGAAGCTGAGCGGAAAACCTCCCAGTAGGAGTTATTTACGCACCTGCTGGATTGCCTGTAATAAATGATACCTGCCAACTCACAGTGCGATCCCCTTGCATACTCTGTACCCTGACCGCTCCCTTCTCTGCCTGAATTTATTGGAAAGCTTCCAAGAACGCTTGGAAATTAAATATATTTTGCAGCCTCCAGTAAGTACCAAGAGACAACTTTAAAAGTGACATTGATCTGTAGATAATTACATTTCTTTTAAAAAGTTTTTAAAAGAACACCTTTTTATACTAACTTTTGAGTGTTGGGGGAATGAATAGTGAGAGCTAGAAGGAAGAATCAGAGAAAGTGTGAAAATGGTTAATAAAATCTGGAACTTTCTAGGAAGATAATACCATAGGTTTAAAGAAAGCTTATCAGCATAAATATCAAAGAAGGCAGTAATAACATTTTCAGTTACTCTGTCACTCATTTTTGTCTCTTTAGGTATATTCTTCAGCATTTTTTGGACATTGATTTCAAATAACTAAGCAACAAAGATTTCTTGAATACCTTCCACAACATGGGCCTAGCCTATACGAGCAAAAAGAGAAAGAATATCAAAAGAATGGCAGCCATTTCTTTTTATATCTATATTTTTTTAGCTTTTAAGACCTTCAAAATGCTTTCAAATACTTGATATCATTCAATCCAATTGCTCTCATTACACGGACAAGTAAACTGAAGAGCATGTGACCAGGATCACACGGTTTCTAAGTAGATGAGTCGGGGCTCAAGAGCAGGTCTCTGACCCTGAGTCCTGCACCCTTCCTCCTCGACTCCTCAGCCTACAAAGACCTGGGTTGTTCTAGTAAACTTATACCATGCAGTACACGCTCTCACAACGTGAAAAACCTTAAAGGATATCTTTTATAGACTCCTAGTTAAACAGGCATTGGAGTTAAGTGTTTAATTTCTTCTACACCAGCTCCCCTCTGAAATGACCCAGAGAAGAATAAAAAAGAAAGCGCTTTTGGGGGAAGGAGGACAAGCAGAAGAAAGTGTGCCTTACACACGGTTGAAAGCTTGGAGATTTCCTGCCCCCCGTGGTATAGGTGGAGCAGATGGAGGAAGACAGTGAGGGCCGCCTCTCGGCTGCACCCCCTGAGCAGCGGCAGTGGCTACAGGAAGCGGCGGGGGGGAGGCTGAAGTGTCTAGGGTCAGAGGCAGCAACGAAAAGGGTGCTGGCCTAGAGGACATAAATATTTCCAAGAGTCAGAAAACTTAAAAAGCGATAGCTAATTAAAGTTTTTATTAAAAACAATAAAGAGAAGACTAGGTACTACCAAAAAGTCAAAATTGGTGGTACAGACAAGAAACCTGAAAAATTGCCAAAAATGAGGAGGAAAGAGACAAAGTGATTGAATATACGGAGAGAAAAATTGCTTGATTTGAAGAACAGATAACTCAGAGAATGTAGATAAGAGGTGTTCCTAGGCGGACAAAGAGAACAGGATAAAACAAAATAATAAAAAATGTAATAGAAGGAAACTTTCCTGAGCTGATAGAGCCATAAGGATCAGAGTCAGCTGCCTGAGACAGAACTGCAACACTAGACTTCAAGGGAATCCGGGAAATATAGTTCCTATTCCAAGCAGCTATGTGCCCACGTGAAAATCAAGACTTACCTCCAAGACTGCTAGATATACTCAAGTTCAAAAACAATAAAGAATTTTATAATTACCTATGCAGAAAACACATTCAGGCTAGCCTCAGATAGACTTATAACATTGAACATCAGATGACAACAAAGAAACATCTACGGTTTTGAGTGCCAAACATTGCCAGACAACAATTCTAAACTCATCCAAGTTGTCATTCATGTCTGAAGCAAACGGAAAAAAATTTCCAGGTACAGAGAGATGTCTAAGATATATCACTCATGTTCTTAGAGAAAAAAGTACTTAAACTATACCCCAGCCAACTGAGAGATGAGTTAAAATGAAGAACTGGGCATTTTTTATGAAATGGAACTCATGGTGATTGCTAAAATCAATCAAATGTACTATCTAAATATTTTTAAAAGTGTAATTGCAAATAGTTTTTAAATAAAAAACAATAATTATTGAAAGAGAAAATAATGTCAAAAATGACATCTGGTGTACGTTTGTCAAAATTCAATGAATACATACAAGGAATTATTAAACTCTAGTTAATGATATTTGTGCTGAAGTATTTAGGGGGAAGTATACTGATATCTTCAATTTACTTTGAAATGGACATTTTAAAGGATGGGTTGCTGGATGGATGAACAGAAGGATGAATGTATGATTACGCAAGCCAGGTAAAATGGGAGTAGTGTATGAGTTTTCACCGTAAAACTCTTCCAACTTTTCTGTAGGTCTGAAAGTGTTCATAAAATAAAATGTTGGGAGGAAAAAAATAATACCTAAGTCTGAAATCCGAGGTCAAATAAATAAAATAAGAAACTAGAAGGAATCGGGGAGAAGAAGAAAATAAAGTGTGTTTATTTCTTACCTTACATAGTAGACAGTCAATAAGTACCATTTAACCAATAATTAGGAAAATAAAGATTCGTATTTTTTAAAGATATTTCTCATTTTTTAAAAATGTTTTTTATTGATTTCAGAAACTAGAAGGGAGAGGCACACCCCCTACTGGGAATCGAGCCTGCAACCCAGGCATGTACCCTGACCAGGAATCGAACCCTGGGTCAACACTCAACCACTGAGCCACACCAGCCAGGCCAAATTCATATTTTTAAAAAATTTTAAGACAATCCAAATAGACTTCAAAAATAGGACCTATAGCCCTGACCAGTTTGGCTCAGTGGTTAGAGCCTCAGCCTGGGGATTGAAGGGTGGTGGGTTTGATTCCCGGTCAAGGGCATGTACCTCGGTTGCAGACTCAATCCCCAGCTCTGGTTGGGGCACATGCGGGAGGCAACCAATTGATGTGTTTCTCTCACATCAATGTTTCTCTCTCTCTCTCTCCCTTCCACTCTCTCTGAAAATCAATGGAAAAATATCCTCAGGTGAAGATTAAAAAAAAATAGGACCGATACAATCTAATTCACTAGTGAAAAAAAATAGATACAAACAACATAGCAAAAAAAAAAATTTTAAGAGCAAGAAAGTATTAAAAAAAAGAAAACATAAGCAACTTGACAGAATTCAAAACTAACATTAACTATGATAATAAATATAAGTGGATTAAACCTCCATATTTGAAAAACTAAACCTACTCTTTTTCTAAATGCGTACCTCGAACAAAAAAGAGAAGTATAAGAATAAGGAAATATAAACTAGCAAATATAACACACACACACGCAATCTATAAAGAAATCAGGATCACAATGTTTTTTTAATCTAAGTAGAATTTAAAACAAAATGCTTAAGTGAAATTTAGATAAATAAATATTGAAAAAGTGAACAACCCATAAAGAAAACATAACTGCCGTGTACCTTTATATGCCACATAATACAGAATAAAAATAAAGCAAGAGATCCCAGGGGGATTCAGGGGTAATTGATCGAAATATAATAGTAATGAGAGACTTTAAGAAAACATCTTTGACAGCTCAGAAAAGTAATAATCCGAGAGTTTTCAGTGCAAAGGTGATCAGGACAATAACTGCGCTCATGCCAGAGGCTGCATTCTTCCTAATGAAGCATACTGTATGTGAGCGGCCTTGGCATCCACATACTGTAGCTTTACCCTTGGCCTATACTCTCTACCAGCCCTGTTTGCACATGTGCTACTAATAAAGCTGCTCCTCTGCATGTGGGATCTAGCCAGACCCATGAGCTGTAAAATCTAGAGAGGTTTCACTGTTGATTTGGAGGAAGAAGATATAGTATGGGCTATAAGAACTGGAAAAGATTTCTTATAGCTATTCGACTCTACAATATTTCAAAGCAATGGGTCCTAGTAAAAGATCAGATGATAGAATGAGGAGGTTCAGGGTCTTCCCATCTCATGTTTAGTCCCTGAGGCTAGATCATGGGTAAATGAGAGAGATGGGAAGAGCATCGAGGTTAAGGGAAAGCTGATGGGTGTCCATGAAGACACTTTGAATTTACGGTAATGACAAGATAGCCCACTGAAATGCTTTACAGGCTGCCTGAAATGTAAATCAGAATCTGGGTTGGAAATGTGAATTCAAAAGTGACCATCACAAAAGCGAATTAAAACCACACGATTCAAGTTACTTAGGGAGAGGATATAGGATTAGCAAAGCCTGCAAAAGCCAGGTGATGGGGACGTTGAAAGCCAGAGAAATCTGTGCATAGCACGGTAGGCAATGTACAGCCAGCAAAGGTTCTGGATCAGGAAAGTCCTACTAATGATTAAGAAATTCCAGTTTTTCAGCCCAATTTCGCCCCCTCCCTCCGTGTCTGTCAGCTGATGCTTCTTCTGCCCTCCAGGGCAACACAGAATGCATCTGCTTTCTCTTCCACAGGATAACAGAGAGAAAAGCAGAAACAGTTAGCCATGGAGCAGTTCACAGGACTAGCAGGAAAAGCCTTTTGAGAAGGCACAGTGCACTCCGAGAAAACCACATTAATCATCAACCCAGGAAACTGGAACACTCTACAAAACCATTGCTATAAATTCAATATTTACACAAAATCTGGAGGTTGAAGTTCTTGTTACTACAGGGAAGGAAAACATAAAAAGCTGCCAGAAAAAGAAGCCCACTTGCTACCTAGACTCGCTAAATTCATACTAATTTTACATTCTCATTTTACAGACACGGAAACTGAGTTGCCAAAAGATAGTGTCTTGACCAATAACATGTCCAGTGCACTTTACAATTCCCACATGACTGTGTCCATTTTGAGTTGAGGAAACCATAGCCCCAAGGGCACAATGACCTGGCCAATGTCGCACAGCAAGCAAGCATCTGAGCTAATAGTCAAACTCACCACGTGCACCGACCAAAGCATGCTGGACAGGGAAAAGCAGATAAAATTAGCTGTGGTGTCTGAAGGATAGGGGCCCACATGTCTCATTTGGTCTGTTCTTTGGAAAGATGAAAACCCCCGGTGATGGGGAACCTGCACACACCCAGCTGGGTTTTGGGTGAAGCCCCTGGGGTCCTCTCTATAATTTCTACAGAATAAATAGCATCTGTACGCTTCCTGCAGGGTCGCTGCCCAGGGACCTCGTTATAAGTACGATTTGGCTGGACCCCCCACCAGACTTCCTGGGTCAGAATCTCAGAGTGGGGCCCTGGAATCTCAATTCCTGACAAGCCTCCCTAGTGGATCTTACACAGACTCAAGTACAAGAGACACTGGGGTTTATACACATGACCGAAAAAACAAAACAAACAATAGGCGAAGAGTGAATCCTGATCTCGTCCCCAAGCCAGGGATCAGACCAAACAGGAGTCATCATCCAGCCCTCATTCCCGAGGCCATGTGCCCTTCTGGCCCCTGCCCATGGCCCAGCCCAGCCCAGCCCAGGCCAGAAGTAGTCCTGAAGGAATCCCTCTGTCACTTTAATTTCTAAACCTTGTCATAAAAGCCGCTCTTCCCTCCTAATGAGGTAATTGGTGTCATAATACCATTAGAAAGGTGCCCCTGGTGTGTGGCTCAATTAAGAAAGGTGTATTAAATGATTTACATGTCTTTATTTAGCTGAAACGTGAGTTCTAGACTTGCTAAGTAATATAATGTTGTTAATGGGCCAGAGTATGGGGCTCATTTAATTCTCTACTGTAGCTTTCTAACTAATTGATGCCTTGTTCTTTCTCACCCTCATTGTCCAATTTTTCTTCTCCCAGTGCTGGAAGGAGGGGGTGGGGTAGGGGTAGGAGGAAGGAGATGGAGAGGGAGAGGGAGAGGGAACCACTCAAGAGCTGGATGGCAAAAGGAAGAACCTACATTAAGGCTGATTCCTAGCCAGGTTTGATGACCAGCCTTCCAGAGGGATAGAGCCCCCTATGTTAAGAGCTGTCCTTACAGGTTCCTTTGGGCTTTAGCTGAACCTAGAGGCCTAAAGAGCCCTAGTACGGAGGTCCTGGTTGGCATGTCCCCATCCTGTGAGTTCTGCTGCTCTCCAGAGGAGCCCAGGGGAGGCCTGAGTTGGGATCATCTAACCTTCTTACTACAAGTGTAGCCCAAGGGTCGGCATTAGCAGCATCCCTTGGGAGCTCACTGGAATCCCAGGCCCCACCCCAAACCTACTGAGTCAGAATCTGGATTTAACAAGACCCTCAAGTGGTCCTTACACACTGGAATTTGAGAAGCACAAGCTCCTTCCAATATAAATCTGAATCGCCCAGGCCTCCCTCAGAGAGATCTACCTACTAGAAGCCAGTCCAGGCCCACCCAGCAGCAGCATTTCTCTTTTCTTAAATGTTCTCATGAGACAAAAACCTTTTTTAAAAAATAAGATTTTTTTTAAAAGAAAACAAACAAACAAAGAAACAGAAAAGACCAAGAAAGGTTTTTCTGGACTGAGAAGTTTAAAAGCCCATATTTTATTTTATTCACGTAACCACAGATTTGTCCTGCATCACACCCAAGGGCTGCAGCTCCACCTCTGCCAAGCCACAACTAAACGAAAAGCCAGAAGCAAAACACTCTGACACACGAGGGCCGGGAACACCAGCACAGAGACCAACCTTCCAACCGCACAGAATCACCGCGTGTGGGAGCAGGAAGGGGCCTTAGAAGTCATTTCCCACCCTTCATCCTACAGAACAAGAAACTGAGGCCCACAGGGGACAAGCGATTTGTTCAAGCAACTCGTGCTTGTTAGTGGCTGGGATTGTGCCCAGGTCCCTCGTCTCCTGTTCTCTTTCCATCACACCAAGAGCTCTCGGGGAATTTTGTACAAGGACTACTTCAAGGCCAGTGCACAAGGGCCATTTCACAAATTCACACAACGGGAAACTGTATTCTTCTAAAGCAAACTGTAACCAGTGCTGAGGAGAGGTAATCCCAAGGAACCACCTCGGCTGCTGGTCTCCAGATTACAAATCAGCCAGGATTATGCAGAAAGTGAGAACCCAAACCACCCTCAAAAACTTGATCTGAACTCAGCATCAGATTAGGCAATGGAGCCAACTTCCTTTTTACTCTCTCTTTTTTTTCCCACCCACTACCCCTACACACACACCCCAGACACCCCTTCACATGCTCCCCACCTGCCTCTGGCAACCACCTATTTGTTCTCTGGTACTATGAGTGCAGTTTTTTAAAGATTCTGCGTATCAGTGGATCATATTTCTCTGTCTGACTTAGTTTACTCTCTTTTTCTTAACAGGCTGCTTCGTTCCACCTTTGGCAATTGAACATTATTTGTGTGGAAAGATTGATGCCACCAGCTCAGTGGAATATTTCCACAACTGACTGATGGCTTGGTTGTCTAAAGTCACCTTTTTCCCCTCAGATACACACAGCCCAACCCGAGAACCAAGACAGAATAACGTACATATCCTTTAAAACCAAAAGTCTCAGCAGCAAACCCATAGCCCATCAGACCCCAAGGAACTCCGATCCAAATGAGAAGCAGCAGTGGAAACACCCACATGAGAAAACCTAGGGTGAGGCCGGTGCTTCATAAAATCCATCGAAATAAGGCACAAACCTCAAAACCCCCTTTCTCTGCTACCTCCAGAAGCCAAAGCACCTCCCAGCCTCAGTGCTTCCCGGTGTAGTGACCATCCCCGCCTGTCCCCCGAGTGCCTAAGCTGTCAAACATCAGCCTCATGTTAGGTCCGTCCGCGAAGGCGAGGTTTCTGCACTGAGGGCTCCTGAAATCCGCCCACTGCATTTTCTTTCTTTTTCCCTTTAGTCCAGAGCACCCTGCCATCTTTCTAAAATGGAGAAAAGAGGGGAAAAGGGGAGAAGCAAACAAATCTTCCCTGCGGTGATGTGAGTGACTGCAATGTTTCCATGGCTGGCTTTCCACTGTTCTCGGTGACCCCTGCAGACTCCCCTTATGAGCGAGTGTCCGGGAATGTCTCTTTATTAGGTGTCTGGAGAAGTAAAGCTGTCCTGATGCCAGCGCCCCCACACTGAGGACTTTATTAGTTTTTTAATTTTCTGTCTGGGTGCTCCTGCTGCATCAAACTTTCCACAGCTGTTAGGAGCTATTAAGTAGCCTCATTGGGCCCTTTCCCCACCCCCACCCCCTTCTTAATAACAGGAGAAATTTCTGGACATGCTACGCGTGGAGCCTTTAAAAGAAAGATACTTTGTGTCTGTGGTGAGGGGTGGTTGGGGGTCTGGGTGGAGGGGACGTCCGGCCCTAAGAAACTCGCCTGTCTTGTAGGTGCCTTGGCTTGGAGGAGGGCTGCGCAGACCACGTGGGGAACCGGCCTGGGGTGCAGGCCACGCAGAAGTGAGAACCGGCTTTTCAGCCCTTCTGCCCAGCAAGGAGGGGACGGCAGTCGCTCTGACTGCTTTGAGAGCCGACTTGGAAGTCGGCCCAGAGCTCGCTGCCCGGTTCAGAGCGTTCCCTCCCGAGTGGACACCCCAAGACCTGCGGCGACCAGTGAAACAGAGCGCCGCGCAGACATGCCCCGCAGGCACCAGCTGTGGTTCTGCACAACAGGATAGCGCTCCTGCTCCCGCCCCCGGGAAGGAAATCCTGCTCCCCACCCACCCCACAACCCCCTCCCCCCAGTGTCCCTGACCCGCGCCAACCCAGCCGGTGCCACGCAGCGGGATTTATGTGCATAAATCTAAAGGTGGGGCGCGTGCGTGTGCGCACACACTTACACACACACACATGCACACAGCGATGTATTATTAGACCAAGCAGCCCAGCCCTTTCCCATAGCACCGCAGGCTCTGGAAGGTTATGACCACTCCGGGCGAAGAAGGCCAGGCTGAGGGGCTGGAGAGCCCAGAGAATTCTTAGCATCCCGCCTGGCTCCAGCCAGCCTGGCAATTTGCTTTCCAGTGGCTGCCCTTAAGCCTCCCTTTGAGGAGACCTTATTTGCAGGGTGAATGTGAAAGCCTAGGGAGAAGAAAACCCTTTGGTGATGCCCGCCTTGGGAACAATTTTGCCTCTGAAAGCGAGTTAGTATTTGGGGTTAATCCCTCTGTGGAAACACTGGGTTGAAAGCCCAGAGGAGGTCAGGGGTCTGATTGCGGCTTCTGTTTACAGGTTCTGTTTACAGGTTCTGTTTACATATAAACTTCCTGGCCCTAGGAGACAATGGGGGGACGGGGGAGGGGAGCAGGGGAGAAAAGAAAGAAAAGGAGAATTTTTAAAAAGTTAAATGGCCTTCTCTCTTAAAACTAAAGTCAACAACATAAGGTGGGGCTTGTGGAATCAAGGTTTGATTTTAATGTCTAGGTACAAATATTTCTTTTAAATTTTTCAGTCAGGATTTATAATGGGGTTGAGGCATTCTTAGACACAATTCCTTATGCACGAGGTATATTAAAAAACAAAGGACAGACAAACAAACAAAAACAGGAAGAAAGTCACCTTCGTGTGTTACCTCCTGAGAACCAGAGGGACAGTTTTGTTGTATTTTCGAGACTGAGCTCTGATTTGATTTTTGTTTGGTTTGGTTGGAGAAAATTATTGTGAAGACTCCAAAACAGGCGGACGAGCTGAAAACCATGGTATTTAGCCCAATTAAAAGCTGCTGTAAACACACACATACAAGAAAAGCCTAGACGACAATATTAAAACCAGAAAAACACGTACATACTTTCAAAAGAATTAAGAGGGGGAAAAAATACTCCACATGCTGAAAAAAGGAGACAAAGCAAAACTATGCAGTTGGGGGAGGGCAGAGAAAAAAAAAAGCCATAATTTTTACCAAAAAATAGAGCAGTTAACTTTTAAGATCTATAACTTGAGCAATTTTAAAAGGATTAAATTTAAAGAAAATAGTTGCTTTTTCTTCTTTGAGCAGACAGGGTTTTAAGAGTCTGTCCCATATATCTTTAACGCTAAACAAAATATCCCTGAAGAAACTGTGGGAGCCCTATGACTTAGGGTATTTACAACCAGATAAAACTCAGGTTGGTAGGATTTAAGTCTAAAAACATCCCATAATAAAAAAGATACTCCAAACACTTGATCCTTAGTTTCCTTCTGTGCTTCTAACTGCTGAGACTTTTTTTTTTTTTTTGAGGCTTTTGCAAATACGAAAGATGCTTGTCACTGTTTACTTTGTCAAATAAAAAAGGGAAACATTTCTTCAATAAATTCTCATCTTTCCACTTTGAGCCTCCAGCTAAAGACCTTTGGAAAGCCAAACGTCTGACATTTTGAAAAGGGATTTGTCCGCCAAAGTAGCAAAAACAAAAAAGTAAGCAAAAGTTAAAAATCAAAGCCTCTAGGCCATTAATTGCCCCTTCAAAAGATGCAAGAAAAATTTGAATTCTTTCATTTTTCTCAGTGAATTCTGTGATCTCCCTAATTAATCATAGCTGCTTGGTTGCCACCTTGCCCACTTGGCCCTTTCCCTTTGATTTCTCTCATCCCCTAAATGAGAATGGTTTCGGGTTGTTTCCTAACACAAATTCCTTCAGGGCGTCCGACTTCAGGAAGGTGGCTGTTTTAGGAGCAGGAATAAAAGGAGACTAGTGGAGGAGAAAGAATGGCACAAACAAACAGTTCAGCAACAGACCGGCAGATGCAGAGTCCACAAGGCCCGGGAGCTGAGGAGGTCCAGAAATGCCGCGGCTGAAGGCACGCATTGTGCAGGGACATCTAGCACAAAAGGTCTGCTTTTCTTAGGGCACAGAGTTTCTGTCAACTCCCTCGCAGAACCACTTTGGAGAAGGTGAGGCATTTCGCCAGCCTCACTATGGTGGCTGAATAAAGGGGAAAGAATTCAGAACCCGCTGGCAAATATCAGAGGTTGTCACAGAGCAAGTGGTGAGTCAAAGGGTGACATCAGACTGTGTTATGGACAGAAGCGAGCCTAACAATGAGCTGCCCTTTGGGCTCCAAAATGCCAAGTGTCTGGCTCTGCAGTGGGCAGGCTATGTTCACGGTGACCACATAATTTATACCCCAAATTGGGTCTATTAGAATTATAATGGGGCAACCCCTATAAGCCGGGACTAACCTAGGCAAACCGGGCACAGCTGACCCTAGGAATCCCTCTAAGTCTAAGAGATAACATCTAGCTCACCTCAGAATCCACCCCAGAAAAGGCTGGAACCCCAGGTGAGCTCCTTTACCTCAGTGAAAAGCCTCTACAGTGGCAAAGAGTGAGTATAGATGGATGTACCTTAATCAAGTGTGGGAAATGGACTGTCCTGACTCTTCCCCCCTCTGGGAGACTCACAATATCTATATTAGCAAATTAGACCTTGAGAAGGCCCACCATAAATTAAAATACTTAGCATTGTTCAACCCAGGGCTTTCCCAAAGGTGTGTGACCACTGTGAGATCTCTCGTCTGCCCAACACCTAGATCATTCAGGCAAACACTGCTCTAAACCTTTGGAAGCAACATGTAGAGGAGAGGCTGGATCTAACTACAGGCCTTCTCCTCCAGGAGATGACAGCTGCCAGAGCATCCTGAAGCCTCCAGTGCTCCTGAGGAGGACGCCAGCGAGTGTTCAGCTGGCTGAGATAATGCGAGAACCTACCCAGGAGCAGCCAAATGGCCTGCAGAGACAAGTCTGAAGCCATCCCACGCCGTGAGCAGGAAGCCTCTGAGTTCACATTAATACAGGCAGGCCTCCCGAGCCCACATTCATCCATTTCCTCAAACATGCAGGGAAACAAGGACTGCATTTGCTATTAAGGAAAGGGTGAGCCTTACCCAAACTCAGCTGAAACACGGAAACCTTTGTTTTCCCATAAATGTTTCCTCCATGGGGGCCTGAGGCTATACCTTATGCATCCTGCCCTGTCTCTGGCACGTGTGCCCTGGAGGAGTGCCTGGGAGGGTGTGGGTGCTGCGGCCTCAGTCAGGGCTACTCTCAATGAGAGGATGAGTTCTGGTAGGGCTGGCAATGGGTGACCGCAGAGGCCAGGAGTCAGATCAGAGCTCGCCTGGCACCAGGCGAAGCACTTGTCGCTGGGCGGGCTAGAGCACTATTGACCAGCAGCCATGGGGGTCGGGTGAGTCTTCCTGGAACGTGCCACCCTGGTGTGCAGGTTATTTCCAGCTGAAGAGTTAAAGCTCAACAAATTTAGGAAGACTTTTTACCTTCCCCTCATCTGCCTAAGGAGATTCAGATAGAAAAACCTGCTTCAGGAAGGGAAACTTAACATATTCACCATAGTATGTCCACCTTAGGACATATAAATAAAGTGTGGGAGACGGAGAGGATCCAAGCAAAAATCTTGCCACGTTGCCCTCTGTGTCCCATTGTTTCTGGGTGGCCCTGCGAGAATTTGCTTCCCAAATGTTTGCTGTTTCTCTTCTACCTGTAAATTGCCTACCTCCCTGTCCTTAGTCCAAAATGACACAGATACCTCCATTTGCCTCCCTGTCTTTGGAATTTCCATGCTTCTGCAAATTCCCTGTGTGTTAAATTTGGTTTTCTCTTGTTAGGCTGCTGCATGTCCTCTGAATTATTCAAGCAGCCGGGAGAACTAAAGGGTAAGGGCAAAGTTTTGCATCCCCGACTCAGTCCATGAGGCAGAGGTTACCAGCTTCATAGACAAAGGGCAGTTGTCACCCAGATCATCACGAAATGCTCCAAGGGCATCTCTTTGTGGTTGGGTTCTGCTCTCCCTGTGTGTCCTTCATTCTGCACCTGGAAACACCCAAACTCACACAGGTCTTTCAGAGCATCTCACAGTGGGTTGGTGGACACAAAAGTCTTACAGAAAGGCGATCGTGATGGAAGGCGGAGATCAATGATTCCTGTCATCAATGCCCAAACGTCTTCACATGGTGCCCAAGGCCCTTCACAGTGCTCTCTGAGATGACTCCCCACTCTCTCCTCCTCCCCTCCACTACATCTACACATATTCAGCTGCTCTTTGATTCCTGAACATACTACTCTTTTCATAATCCCTTGCTTTTCTTAATGCTGTTTCTTGCCCATAATATTCTGTCAATCTAGCAAAATTTTACACAGATACTGTAAGACCCACCTGAGATGTCCCCTTTTTAGCTGAGCAGGCTTCCCCACTGTCCCTGCACCATCTCTACTCAAGCAGAGTTTAAGCCTTCCTCCTCCATGCACCCACTTCACCTTGTGTAGCCCTTACCGTGCCATAGGGGAGTCTCCTTGACTGGACTCAGAGTGCCTGAAGGCAGGCAGCTGTTACCCCAATCCCTTGTCCCCAGCGCCTAACCCAACACCTACCACAGAGTCAATGCCCGGTTAATATGGGATCTCTGAGCAGCAAACAGAGCTCTGCAGTATCACAATCAGGACTCAAACAGTTTGCCTCAGGCTTTAGCATTTTAAATTTAAAAGTAAAAGACACCAGAAGCATGTCTTTATGATCTGAAAAGAATGATTAAAATGTTTAAAATGTGGAAATGGACCGGGATTTTACAACCGTGGCTAAGCAAAAGAATATTCACTGGAATTTACCTTCCTGACCATTCATGTCCCAAGAGAAATGATAGGGTGGCTGAAGCCATTTCAAAGGGAACCAAAGCCCACCCACCTCAATCCCCACCCAAGAGTTCTTCCAGGAAGCAGGTGTAAACACTGGTCTGGACAGATACCTTCAGCTCAAAGAGTGGCGATTTCTAAGATGGAATAAATACAGGTCATGGGGAGGGGGCAAGGGCTGAAGTAAGAAAAAAGGAAACTAAGAATGACAGTATCTGGGAGGTGAGAAGAGGACCTGACATAAAAACACAGAGAGCTGAAAGCAACCGTGAAGTCCCATCTGAGGGGAAGGGTCAGGTCCAAGAAGTCCACGCAGCCCACAATCTAGATCACAGGAGGAGGCAGCAGGGCTCACCCTCAGGCTGCAAGCTCAGGAAGCAAGCCTGTATTTCGGTAGTTCTCTGGTTAATTCCCAGCCATCAAAATATGGCCCAAGACTGGGTAAAAATATCTCTAAAACATTCCACATATTTCCCAAGGCAGAGGGTAATTGTTATGAACAAATCCACACAAATTCTTATGCCAAGAGCAACACATTGAGAATAAAGAAGGAACAGAAAGCACGAAAAAGGGGACTCGTCAGAAACCTGAATGGCAAACGTGGGCCACCCTCCCCTCCCTACGAAACCAGAGGGAAGTGGGACTTAGTGCCTCTGAGGCTTATTGCTGTGGAGAAAGACCCAGCACAGCAGTCCTGAAGGGTATTTTTATCCTGGGGAAACTCCAGGAGTGCTCACCAGGATCATAGCTGCAGAATTAGTCCCTCAGGGCACAGCCTCCAGGACTTGAGGGACACCATCTAGATCAACCCATTCTGCCTCTGAAGCCCCTCCACACGGGCTCCTTCATGTGGCCAGCTGGTTTCTGCTTCACCATGTTCAGGTATCTTGACTTATAGAAGGTTCTTCCTCCTAATGAGCCCAATTCTTCCCCGGAGAGTAGAAGGGGAGGAGGAAAGGTTCGGAACTATCACAGGAGGCTGCTCTTCCCCATGATGGGCTCTCAGGTATATGAAGTTAAGTCTAATGTCCACACTAAATGTCCCTTTCCTTTCTGTAACATGAGTTCCAGTCTGTCAGCCTCCTTTACAATGTCCTGGGGACACGCTCTGGTTGGAACTGAGTGCAGAAGTCACTCCTGCCTGCCATGGTGCAGCCATCAGACTATTCTGGTGCAACAGCAGCCGTATCTAGATGCATGAAAACAAGAGTTCTCCCCCCCCCACCTCCCACCCCCCAAAATCAGCTGAGAAGTGTGTGTTGTTCCTGCCAAAAATCTATGGTGAGGGTATCAAAGCCAGCATAAACATTACCCTTCTCTGCCGCCCCCTCCCCCGCTCCACTTTGGTCCTTACCGTGCTGAGATTTAACCTTGTTGGGACATCTCCCTCCTCTTTAGTTCTCTGTAAGTGCAATTGTTTACCCTCCCAAGGAAGTCTTCATTCTGAGAGTGCCCTTCACCACCAATATGTGCCCCTAAAATAGAAGAGTTCCCAAAGAGTATCACGGAAGAGTGAGAGGTACTGAGTAAGCAAACCTTCATTTCCCCCTTAATAAAATGAGAGCCCAATCTACTGAAATTGGAAACAGAGGGAGGCTCCCAGACCAGGCAGGAGCGGCTGGATCCCATGACCTCCAATACCGGCTCCCTGAGACCTTGCTTCCTCTTAGAGATCCTTGGTGGCATGTCAGGTCAGGAATCCAGCCACGTCTCTTAATAAAATCAAGCCCCAGCCCTTTAAAGCTGGCTATGGCCAGAGACTCTTCAAACAGGAGAGCAGCCAGCAGGAGCCAGGGCAGTAAGATCCAACCACATGAAAATAAATAGCTCCTTGCTTTGGGCAACACCTTGCTGTTTACTGACCATTTTTATATTCATCATCTCATTTAGTTCTCAGCGTAATCCAGTGATATAGGTAGGGCAGGAGTTATTTTAATTTTCAGATGAAGAAACTGAGGTCTCGAGGAAAGGAAGTGATTTTCCAAATTTATACAACAAATCAAAGAAAGAATTGATTCTAGAACCAAGGTCTCTGGTCTCTTTCTGATGGTCATACACTGATACACGCACAGTCTTAATATGTCCCCATCTTAAACACACCATGGATACAGCAGCAGCCCAAAGAAAAGTCCTTAAAGTCGACTGTTTCTGGGGACTTAATAGGGCTCAAAACAAGCAGCTTCCATCCTGCAGCTCCAGCCCCGTACCCATGATGGCGCAGTGACATCCTTAGTCATAAAAGCCATCTGCGTAGGGCCCAAAGGAACACACAGCCAGCCACACCCTGAGGCACTGCAGGCCTCGCTGACTCAGGAGGAGCATTCCCACGGGTGGCCACAGTCCGCTCCAGGCTGTTGCCCAGGGAGACAAGAGAATCAGCAAGCAAAGAGCTGCCCGCCCTGCCCAGCCTCTCAGGGGCAATAGCTTAGCTCTGAAGCTGGCAAGCACCCACCACTTGGGTGTGACTCGGCTGGGTGCCCAGGCCTGCAAGCCCGTCCAGGTCTCACAGTTCCTGGTAACACCCTCATACTTCACCGTCTTGCATTTGGGGGAAGAGTCATCAATCTGGCAGCAGCCCAACTCAGCAGCTGATCAGAACAGGGAAAGGCAGAAATCTTCACCAGCCCAGCCCTTCTTCATGAGGTTATTCAAACAGGAGGCCACTGTTGCAAAAGACTGAACACTAGGTTCATATATATGTCTCTTCTCTAAACCAGAGCATTTTCTGGTCCACAAGAGAAATACATTTAGCTCTCTTCTGATTAGCAACCTGGAAAGACATTCCTGTAGATATTATTCAGCAAGAGTTTACCAGCAGTGTGGTTACACAAACATGTGATAAGGGGATGTCCATGGGCAAGGTACTGTGCAAAGTGGGATGTAAAGATACCAGAGACAGTACTAAGCTTCCTCATTCAAACCCCAGTTCGCCTATTTAACAGCTGTGTGTCCTTGGACATGTAACTCAACTTCTCTGTGCCTCAGTTTTCTTATCTGCAAAATGAGGATGCTAGCACCTAGCTGGCAGTTATACCTCAAGCACTTAAAACAATGCTCAGAGTGCAGTAAGCCCGTGGTGAGTGTCAGCCATTATTACATATTTTTACTTGATCCTTTTAATATACAAGAGGAGGGAGCCATTACTATCTCCATTTCACAGGTGAGAAAACGGGTTCATAGGCCTTCAGCAAGTTTCCAAGGTTACAGTTCTAATAAGAGGCAAACTCAAGACCCTAAACAGGTTTGTCTGGGCCCAAACCCCATACTCTTATTTACTGCTCAGAACAATGCAGATGCCTCCCAAGAACTCATTGTCTTATAGACAGGAGGGAATTAGTATTTGTTTTGTGCCTATTAAGTGCAAGACTTTGCTGGGGCTTTGCATACATTAACATAAGCAAACAAGTAACTCTCGTTCAAATCAAAATGTGATTGGGGCCTTACCAAGTGCCACTGAAAGTCAGAGGGGAAGTGTCCCTCTTCCCACCTATGTAGGCCCCACCAACTTTGCTGTCCCTCTTGGGGCCCCTCTTCTCTCCTCCGGCCTGTGATTCTCTGTAGATCAGAAGGTCACGCGGCCTCCTGGCCCCTCTGGAAGTGGGCGCAGGCAGACAGCCACAGCATGCTTCCTTTGCACTAGTCTGATTTCAACAAATAGCAAACCTTTAAAACCAAGCTACACATAACTAAACGTCTTATTTAGGTTTCCCCACCCCCCACCCAGCCACCCAGAATTTTCAACACTTTGGTGTCTGTTGTGCCTGGTTGATAACGAGGATGGACTTAAATTTTTCCTTACCCATCTCAGTGGGGCAACTCAATGGGAAAAGTAAATTGTAACTCTACACATTTATCATAAATAACGCTACTCAGGGTGCTCAGCACAAAGAAGAGAGGAGATTTCAAGGGGAAGATGTTTTCACTACCACCTAGAAGAGTGATTTGACAACCATATTTAATACAAGACTGGAGAAACCCATTCAAATGCTTCTTCATGAGAACTGGCTGGGCATTAAAAAGTAAAGACATTTGAAACATTCTTTTTTTTTCTTCATAATATAAACCTGAACATTCAGTCTTTTTCAATTTTGTTTCATATATGTGGATACACCTAGATGCATACACACCAAAAGCAAGAAATACATCCAAATATTACCAGTGGCTACCTCTGAAGCATGGGTTAATGGCAATTTTATTCATTCTTTATACATTTCTATATTGTGCAAGTTGTATATAGTGAGTCTATGTTATATTTATAACCTAGAAAGATAACCAAAATTATTATTTCAGTTTTAAATTGGTGCAAGGGAAAAGAGATTTTTTTCATACTAGCAACCAATATTTTAAACCTGTGGAAAAGTCTAAGAATTCAACTGAAATAGAAAAAGAACTAATTTAGAAAAAAGCAAACAAATAAACATAGGAAATGAGTTGATTACTATAAAGGGAGAGTAGTATATAATTTATATTTATAAAACAGCTCAGATTTTTCAAGTACTAATGATACATCAGCAACACACTCTGTTTGGCTGTTTGTATCCATTTACAAAAGGTATAATGGATGCAAATATATCTTTAGTTGTTTTCTTCTTTCTTTCTTTTTTTTAATGGTCACCCAAGGATATTTTTTCCATTGCTTTTTAGAGAGAGTGGAAGGGAGGGAGAAGGGGGAGGAGAGAGAGAGAGAGACATCGATGTGAGAGAGACACATTGATTGGTTGCCTCCCACATGAGCCCCAACCAGGGCCCTGAGATCAAACCTGCAACCTTCAGTGCACCAGCCAATGCTCTAACTGGCCAGATCAAATATATCTCTATTGTCATGCAATGCTATTTAACCTTAAGGAAGGGAGTCATGGACCTATTTGAGAGTCAGAGGAGAGCCTCAAACAATAAACCTTCCCCCCATAATGAGGATTGAAACACACACCCCAAAGTTTATATATAAATTTAGAAGCTTCCTGGTCCCTGACACCCATCCATCTCTCCCCTCGGAATCCATGTAACACAGGTCAAGAAACTGCTTCAAGAATTTTCTTCTCTCGGTCTCCCCCAAGTTTTTAATTATGAATAATTTCAATCATAAAGAAAAGTTGAAAGAACAGAACAATCAACATCTATATACTTTCCACTTAGACTTAGCAATCCTTAACATCTTTGCAATAGTAGGTTTATCTATCTACATTTTCACGGAGACAATGAAAATTGTAAACACTATATCAGATCACCCATGAATACTTCATGTGCTCCTTAAATATAAAGATGTTCTTCTTCATAACAACAAGCATATGACACCCAACAATATTACAATTCTGGAATATCTATTATCAAGAAACTTTTTAACATAATAAACAGTCATGAAGAAGGTAAAGTCCTAGGAGAGTGTGAAGAGCTGCAGGTGATGTTATGAAGACTATAAGAACACTGTCCCAGAAAGAGAACTGAGCAAAAGGTGCCTCTATCCTGTCCCTCCAGCATGATGGGCAGTAGCTGCCTGCCCCCACCACACCAGGGAGAGCATTGGCCGAAGGCCTTGGAGCCAAGGAGAACTCCTCAGGGGGGCGGCTGCCTGGGCCTGTGGCATCCCCCTCACACATGCTCTCACCTGGGATGGGTAGCAGGTGCAAATTCTCCTCTGTTCCATTTTCTACCACAGAGCAAGCCAATGGCCCATTTCCTGGGGTCCAGCTCCTCACCTGCCAGCAACATAGCCATCAAAAATCTCAACCAACTCTAGACCTCAGCTTTCCATCATTTTCCTGCCAAAGTCCACAAACCTGGAGATAACCAACAGAGTTGGCAGATCTGACTGGGCCAGTATTAATCCTCTCTCTTCAAACTGGACTTGTTTTTTCAACCTGATGGCTCTATAGTGATGTCTAGATGCTAGAAAATGTAGAATTCAGAAGTTTAAAAACACACACCCCATCCCTGCCCCACCATCACCTCCACATCAACTCCTAATACAACCTCTTGTAAGGTCCCCTCAACACTCAGATGCAGCTCTGTGGTTATTCCTTTCACATTGTGATTTAATGATTTGTCTCCCCCACTGCCTGAGCTCCTTGAGAGCAACAACCCTGTCCTTTCCAACTTCATGTTCTCTGTATCATGGGTTAAATGGTGGCCCCCAAAAAGATATGTCCAACTCCTGACCCCCAGTAACTATGAATGTGACTTTATTTGGGAAAAGGGTCTTTGAGAATGTAACTAAATTAAGAATCTCCAGATGAGGTCAGCCTGGATGATCCAGGTGGGCCCTAAATCCAGTGACAAACACTCTTATAAGAGACACCCGGAGGTGAGACATTCAAGAAGAAGAAAGCCATGAAAAGCCAGAGGCAGAGAGTGGAGAGTGCAGCCACAAGCCAAGGAATGCCTGCAGCCACCGGAAGCTGGAAGAGGCTAGCAAGGATTCTCCTCTGGGGAATTCTGAGGGATCGAGGCCCAGCCAACACCTTCATTTCAGGCTTGTGGCCTCCACAGTCTCCTGTTGTTTTATAGTAATTTGTTACAGCAGCCCTAGGACTCTAACATACCCTAGTAGCACCACCCCTGGTAGATAATTTGAGCAAAGCGCACTTGCTGAAGGATTGGAAAAGCTGAGGGTGTGGCTTGCGCCTTTTGCATGTCCTACAGACAAGGAATCATCTCTGGAGGCTGCTGGACTCTGGCTGACAAATATGTGAGCATCATCATCCTGCTTTCAACTGAACCATTTGTCCCTTTAATGAGGTGTCTGAATCTCACTTTATATTCATTGTTCTGCCCTCCTCGATTTTACTGTAAGTGACTAAATTGACTTTTGATGTATCGCCAACACGCCATAAATTATGAGCCTCTTTCTTTAAGGTTGGGACGGGGAGGAACTCGACTTCCCTGTTCAGTTATTTCAGGCAAGGGTGGGAGCAAGTTTTCTGTGCCAGCAGCATCCTGCTTATGATTCAGGATGTGCGGCCAAAGGCAAACAGTTCCTCTTCAAATTCAATCAAATAGGAAGGAGCAAAGGCCCAAACAAGAAAAGCCTGCTTCTCTTTGTGTGCACAGCCAAGGGGTCCTGGGAAGCTTGGGAGGGATGACGACCTATCTCAGGCTCAGCGAGACTGAACTTAAACGGTAGTCAGGAAACTCCTGCACGTATTCAGCACGGACTTCCAATCACATCCTGGACAATCCCAGACCTGCCACAGTGGAAGTTATCTGCAGGATATAAGGGCAGAGGTTAACCTGCATTAAAACATCTCTCTCTTTTTTTATCTCTTCTCCTTGGAAAAATTCTATAGGCAACGTCCGTGATGTTAATTGTGGCTACGAAGGGCCCAAATAATGACTTCTGCGGACATTCTGTTTTGTTGATACATGGTACAACTCAGAACCGTGATTTTTCATTCAGTAAGTCATGACCCTTTAATGGATTGAGAAATCAATTTTGTGAGCAGTACCAGCACTTATGCTTAAGTGAAATGGAAGATAATAGAAAATATCAGAATGTATCTTGCGTAGTAAGGGTAAGTATTGTACTATGAAATGTTGCTTTAGTTTCGTATATATGTATGTGTCACTGGCTTGTGATAGAAAAGGTACCCTTCATTATGAGTACAGAAGCCAGTCTTAGAGAATGTGCGTCACCAAACCAGAAAGCACACCTTCCCCTTGTCCACATCCCAGTTGTTGAGAGCGTTGTGTGCAGTGATGATGGAAAGCTCCGCTAATGGGAACAATGAATCACACATCTCATGAGAGAAGTTGCTACATGAAACCAACAGGCATCCATTCCCGTCAATCCACCGAGTGCCTTCTTCCTGTTCGAGCCCCACCATGCCTGAAGCTCAGCCCCCTGACTCTTGGGTAGGACTTTACCTCGCCCACCTCCCTCTTCCCAGGGCAACTGCTCTTCTCTGAAGTCCTAGAAACTCCACAGCCTTTCATGATTACTCTGAAACAGACACACACAGAGCTCCTGAAGTCTTTGAGGAGAAAAAGGAACCACCTTCATTCCTTTCATTAACCATCTTTGTCTTTCTATATCAGTGTGTCCCATTTCCCCTTTTTCATTTTTTTAAAAAATATATCTTTATTGATTTCAGAGAGAGGAAGGGAGAGGGAGAGAGAGAGATAGAAACATCAATGATGAGAGAGAGAGAAAGTCGTTGATCAGCTGCCTCCTGCACGCCCCCAACTGGGGATTGAACCTGCAACCCAGGTATGTGCCCTGACTGGGAATCCAACCCTGATCTCCTGGATCCTAGGTCAGTGCTCAACTGCTGAGCCATGCCCAGCCGGGCCCCTTTTGCCATTTTGGAAAATAGTCACTGTGGCCTCCATCAAGGATTCTCCTTCATCCACAAATTTGCTGACTCTCCAAACCCATGCTCCAATGCCCTGGCCAACGTCCCACCATTGAGCACTGTCCCCCGCAGGGCCCGCGTCACGGATCTGCTATGGACTTTCTGATCACAAGTAATTAAGAACTATAACTAGTTAGACTGTCTGAGTGTTATAGTCTGGAGCATGCTCTTAGGCATCAGCAGAACTGGGTCCAAGTTTTGGTGCTGCTGCTTTACTGGCTATTGACTTTAAGCAAGTTGCTTAACTTCTCTAAGCCTCATCTGTAAAATCAAATAATGCTAACACTCATCTCGGGGGAGTTGCTGAAGCCTGATTTTTTAAAGACCGGTTGACGTTTCTGTGATGAGTCCTTCTTGTGCATCTTATGAATGGATTTTAAAAAAACTCTTTATTCTTGCAATGCTTTAGAAATCTATATTACCTGGGGAAGGAGGGAAGGAGAGAGGGAAGGAGGGAGGGAGGGAGGGAGGGAGGGAGGGAGGGAGGGAGGGAGGGAGGGAGGGAGGGAGGGAAAGAAAATTCTATGAATGGTCTGACCTCCTGCAACAGTGCCACAGGGGTCTTCTCATTCTTGTATTAACAACAGACCATGCACATTTTTCTGCCAGCAGCGTTATCTGGTTTGTTGGGGCTGCAAATCTATTTCAGCACAAAAGATCCACTTAACGGAAAGCAAGTGAGCAGAGGAAAAAACTGCACTCACATTTTCTTATGCAAAGAAGAAATGCTTCAAATACAAAATAACCAACATTATATTGAAGGAACTGCCTTTTACGCCTGGGATTGATCTTTTTTCTAAGGCCATGGTTGGAGCCTTATCTAAATGTAAACCTTTTTCCTGGAACAGCAAAAATGAGTGGAAGCACAGCATTGTTGGATCATCAGCAAGTGGCAATTGCTGTATAAGGCAAGGTGATGGCCTTGGCATGTCCATCCCTTGGTCATGATTTAACCTGAGTGCTAATAGTGGTGGGTCCCAAGGAACCAGTCTCACCAGATGCCCTCATCTGCACCACACATTACTGAATAGCCGGCATTGCCAATACTGAGTCTTTCACTTAACCTCCCACCGCCCTGGGTAGTATTTTCAGTGTACAGGTAACAAACTAGAGGTTCACTGAAGTGAAAGGACAGGCAAGTTTCAGTTCAGAGCTGGCTGGTGATAGAGTCAGGGCTTCCCTTTAGTCCAGTGTGTTCCCCTGTGCTACAGGACTAAGCTGTAATACCTTTCTGGAGAAACACACTTCCTCAGAAAGTGTGGACTATCTCTTCCCCTTCATGTGAAAACAAACTAACAAAACTGCCCACACTGTCCAGTCTCTTCTGTGTCTTGAAGTCTTCATGTACATCAGTATTTTGGGCACCAGAAAGTAGCACAAATAAAAGATAAAATAAGGTAGTTGAAAATTTCCAAAAGGAGTGATCAGAATCCACTCTATGCTTATATTTTGTGAGAATATGTGAATGCTTCCTGGGGGGGTTCCTCTTTACTTCCATCAAATTCCCATAGACATCAATGGACCAGAAAATTGAGAATGACTGAAAGGTAACTGCCATAGAACCAGGGTGGACTTGTCTGGACACTAAATTCAGCTGGAGCTTGCAAGTCACCAGGGGAAAATCAATAAAGTTATGATAATGCAGGGACTTTCTATTAGAACATCTTTCTCTCTCTCTCTCTCTCTCTCTCTCTCTCTCTCTCTCTCTCTCTCTCTCTCTCACACACACACACACACACACACACATACACAACTGAAAGCCAAAATAGAATTGGCTTCTCATACTCTCAGCCTTGTGGAGTTAAAAGGCAAGAACTGTAGCTTAGAAAGCTTAGAATCTGCATCAACATACTATGAATGTTTATAAAGTATTTCCAAGTAAAGGTCCTACATGATCCATTTTCATAAATAGAAAACTCATGGATTTCATATTAACATTCAAATAATTCACTTGCTAGAAAGCTGAAGAGTTGAATCTCTTAGCCATGGAGAGTGCCTGCCTGGCCTGGTTGACTCTGTTCATCTGTCAACTGCACCTTTCTTCACACCTAATGCAGTGGTGAGTATCCGCCCGACTCTTTGCCAGGTCTACGATCCTGATAAAAAATAAATAAATAAAGAAGTTTGTTACTAGAATTGGGTTTTGGGGGTTTTTGAGGAAGAGGCTTTTTGTTTTAATCCAGGGGTTCTCTTTTCCTCACTCACTTGAACCCTGCAGAAAAAGAAGTTAAAAACACATTCCTGAGCAAGGCTAATTCACAAAGCCAGCTGAACCACAAAACCTCCCCAAGGCCTAAATCCCTCCTCTGAGTTGGTTGGTCTGAATGTCTCGAGTTAAGGGGTTCTTTCCTCTGGGCCCTTTGAAATAGCCATAATTAACACTTACACAGAGGTTTATGATACAATGGTATTATTTACAGCAAGTCAGCAAACTATGTCCTGCGGGGGATTCGTAGTTGCAACAGAGACCATATGTTGAGCAAAGCCAAATATTCGTACCTACGGGCCCCTTCCAGAGGTTTGCCAACCCCTCCACACACTCTCACCTTGATCTTCACAGCGCCTGCCAGGAAGCAGCCTCTTGTTTTGATGGCCACGTGGACTTGAGTATGAACAATGATTCTTCTGGAATACTACCTACAAAGAATACCAACTTATTGGGGTGAAGGAGGGAAAGGCAGGGGACTATAGGGACAATTAGAGAGTTAGAAAAGTGATCAAAAAAGGGGAAAATGATTTCAAGGGGAAGATGTCTCCCAGTGTCACAGTACTCCCACTGAACAAGGCCCCCAGATGTTACAACTGCTGCTCCTCACACTCTCCCTTCCCCATACATGTTCCCTAAATTTCCTTGCGCATGAACAGTGATGGGAAGGAGCCAGCCTGCGCCAGCTCGTGAGAGGCAGCTGCTTGCATCTTTCCCCAGCTCCGGGTGCAGTGACAAGACACTGGTATCAGCTGTGATAGGATAACTTATACCATTAAAAGCAGCAGGAGCTACAAATCAGAGCTACCTCCCCTTTCCCCAACCACTCCCTAGAGCTTATTGTTAAACATTTCCCAGCACACCACAGCATATATATACATAAGTATGTATGGATAATTTCACATAAATGGTACCATGTGTGCATTGTGCAGGGTGCTGGGTGTGTAGCCCATACACCACACCCCTGCCTTCCCCCCATCCCACCTCCAACTGAAGGACTGTTGGCTACTGACAGCTCTCAGCTTTCTCTCTCTTTAGCAATTGCCTGAAGCTAAAGGAAACTGTCACACCCCGGGTCTGCTCCCTTCCATGGCACCCTCCTTGCAACTACTAGTCAATGCTGAGTGAAAAAAAACCCATCTCAATTCAGAGCAACTCCAGCTTCAGGTAGGTAGGTAGGTAGACAGATGATGATAGATAGATAATAGATAGATGATAGATAGATAGATAGATAGATAGATAGATAGATAGATAGATAGATAGATAGATAATAATGATGATGAAGATAGATAGATAGATAGATAGATAGATGATAGATAGATAGATGATAGATAGATAGATAGATAGATAGATAGATAGATAGATAATAGATAGATAGATGATGATGAAGATAGATAGATAGATAGATAGATAGATGATAGATAGATAGATAGATGATAGATAGATAGATGATGATGATGAAGATAGATAGATAGATGATAGATAGATAGATAGATAGATAGATAGATAGATAGATAGATAGAGATAGATAGATAGATAGATAGATAGATAGATAGATAGATAGATAGATAGATAGATAGATAGATAGATGATAGATAGATAGATAGATGATAGATAGAGAAATAGCAGAGACAGAGATTGAGAGGCCCAATTGCCCACCACCTTCTCTCATCTTCATCTTCTCCTATCTTAAGTAATCTATTTCAGTTCATTTATTTCATTCGCTTGAGTTTCTTTTTAGTGTATTTTTCTCTGACAGGTGCCTGGATACCTGGACAATACTTTTGTTTCCGCTGACCTTTTTGGCTAGCTCTGGAATTTTATAGATGTCTTCAAGTTCCCATTATTATGGGTGTGAAGCATGGCCCCATCTCTTTCCTTTTCCTGGGTAATTAATGTTTTCCTCTTTGTACTGAAATGGACAAGAGGTTCTCCTTATACTTGCTGTTCAAGAATTTTATTGGGGAAGGGCTTGGTATGTGGCTTTCCATCCTGGTGACCCCATGAGTTCTTTTAAACCTCAAATCCAAGTCTTTTTGTCACCTGACTATCCCCTCTCCTTCATCTCTTTCTTTCTCTCCTCCTCCTGGAACTGCTATTATTGACATCTTAGGTCTCCTGGGTCTAACTTTTTACTCTCTTATTTTGCCCTCATGATTTCCATCTCTTTGTATTTTTGTTCTATGTTTGAAATATTCTCGCACTTGGTCTTCTAAATCCATATTCTTTCTGCTTTAATTCATCTAATGAGTAGTTTAGTTAAAAATATGTTTTAGTTCCAGGATTTTTTTATTTTTTTTTTGGTACTGTATTTGAATGTCCTTGTTGCTCCTGCACAGGCGCCTGCTCTACCAGTGTTCTTTCCAGTGGGTTCTCCTTTTCCCTCTCTCTGCCTGCTGAGCCTCCTTAGGTGCACGGTTTTCTTTCATCTGTTCTTTGAAACCCAGGGCCAGCTTCTGGGCATTCCTTAAGTCACAATAGTCCTATAAAAAGCTGTACATAGGGAGTCTTTCCCAGTCAAGGCACCAGGAGGAAAGAAGCCTCTCAGCTCTGCCGTCTCCCCAGGTTCAGCTTCTTCTTAGCCACCTGGGACCAGGGGGACTCACTCTTGAATGCTGATGTAGCCTAAGGCCCACCACATTTAGAGCCTCATCACCACACTCTCCATCTATTGGCTCAAAGGCTGGAAGTGCTGCTGCTCCCTCCAGGAGGTTTCTAACAGAGCCCCGCTTGCCCTTGCTCCTTCAAGCTCCACCTCCATCGTTCCCAGTTGCCTCATCAGGAGAACTACCAAACTGGAGCTGGGAGTCAAGGGCAGCCATGGCACCAGCTTATGAAAACCTTCATCCCGCTCCCAATCCCTTAACACAAATAAAGGACAAACGTGATCTGCTGTCCCCGGTAAATGCCTAATTTACTTCGAAGGTGATCAAACTCTTTATTCCCCACTGGAGCCTTCAGAGTTGTATGCATTAATGAAATTTTTCTTTAAGATTTTTTTTATTGATTTTTAAAGAGACAGGAAGGGAGAGGGGGAGAGAGAGAGAAACATTGATGTAAGTGGGAAACATTAATCGGCTGCCTCCGGCACACCCCCTACTGGCGATCAAGCCTGTAACTCAGGCACATGCCCCTGACCAGGAATCTAATCAGCAACCTTGTGGTGCATAGGAGAATGCCCAACCAACTGAGCCACACCAGCCAGGACTTAATGAAATATTTTTGAATAATGGATTTACTTTAAAATTGTGCTTAGTGGAGAAATAACTGGGTGAAAAGAAAGATTACAAAAATGCATATATGTGCATGTATATGTGTATATATCATCCACATCCATAGATAAACGATGATGAATTTATAAATCATTTGTCTTTTTTCTTATCTAGACTAATATTTCTTGATAAAGAAACATTCTTGATAAAGATAGAAGAGTTGTTCTGTCCAATTGCTAATTCAGCAAAATACATTAGAAAAGGTTCTCTGAGGTTCACAAGCACTTTTAGAGACTGTGAGGAGAGATGGCAAAGAGCTCCTGGCCTCTCCATCTCAGTGTCTGCCCCCTGAGAACTCATTTGGAGAATCCATGCTTTCAGTGGACTCACCAAGGTGGCAGTAGCCTGTGTGAGCAAAGGAGACCCATAGACAGAAGCTTCTTGCCCAGAGTCACACAAGACAGTCCCCACTAAGGATGGGCCCAGGCCTGAAATGAGTTTTAGAAGCAAAACTAAACCACCCCGGATGTCCCTGGTCTCCTCAGCTCTCTAGTGCTGCCCCCAGTGAGTTGGATAGTCTCTCAGAGCAAAGCCATGTCTAGCTCACTGGTGAATCTCAAGCACCAGGAACATTGTCTGGCACACAGTGGCTGAATGAACGAACGACTGTAAGAACTTTCAGCTCACTTGATACTACGATAGGACATGCTAGTAGATGGCACTGCTTGCTTTGGGGCCATCTCTGGGCTTGCAATTCCACCTAAGTGAGGGAGCAAAATTTGAGATGTATAGGAAACAAAAGTGGTTCTCGCTTGGATTTGTTGAGGAAGATTTCAGCTCCTGTTGGTTCATACAGTGGGGCTTCTTTCAAAGATCCGAGTTGCCTAGAAGGATATGACCTAGAAGGGACTGGCTATTTCCTGAGGAGGGTATAGATATGAAAGAGTTCTAGGCTGGCTGTAAAGAGAGACCAGATGTCCTCTAAGTATCCTTCTAATTCAGACTCTTTGGCAAATATAATTCCTGGTTGGAAAACCTTATGCGAATTTGTCCCTTTCTTCCAAAAATATTCTTCAACCCTGAAGTCATTGCTGTGCCTATTAAAACTCTCCTTTGAGGCAGCCAAATATGATCCAAGGGAACACTGGGTGTGTTCTTGCAACAACCGGGGAAGTGAGAGGCATCTCTGAAGAAAGCTCCCTTTGGGCCCCTGGACTGGCTTGGGATCTGTGAAGGAGAGTTTTGTGAAATGTGTCCCTGGTCTGTTCCACAGGTATCTGCCAGGCCCAGTCCCCAGGAAGACATGTTGTGGGATGGGTGATATTTCAAGTGCTTAACAGCTGATCCTGCATGGGCACTCGCTTCTCAGAAACGAGGTGCTGCTGGAGACAGGGCATAAACAGGATCTGCAGGCTCTCTGCGTTTGGTTGCTGGATCCTGGGGAAGTCCCAGAGTGAGAGCTGAGCAGATGTGCAGCAGAGAAGCACTTACGAAGCTGAGAGCAGCACTCATTAACAGCCGGCACAGAGGCTTTCAATCAATCGTCTAAAGACGATTGGCCACACCAATGCATACCAGCTAGACATCAGCCCTGCTCTAAAACCACTTCTGAGCATGGCTGACCCTCTGGCAGAGGCTGCAACCCCATTGCTCCAAGCCACATTTTATGGAGTTTTTTTTATTAGTCTCTCATGTAACCCATAGCCACATCATAAAATTAAACACCCCATTCTGTACATCAAGTCCACTGACTTCTTGATCCCTGATTAGCACTGGGCTTTTCCCTGTGGGGGTTGTATTACAGTAACATTATAACTGACAGAAAAGGAATCTTTGCTGGAAGCAGTCGAGTCCTTCAGACTAACTCAGCTTATGCTGTAGTCACAGTGTGTCACCCTAGTTCTCAAGCCCCTTTGCCAGCTTCTTTCATTCCCGCCCCTCCCCACCCCTCCCTCTGGGTCCCTTCCCCTTCCCAAGCCCCTTCCATCTCTTGCAATGACACAGAGGCATGGGTGCTCAAATGCTTGTCTGGAGTCACCGGTCAGGGTAACCCCAACTCACCCCTGAGAATAAATTTAGCCCGTGGGTGATATCCCACACGGAGAGGTTATCTTTAGCCTGGCAGAGGCTGGGAGTCAGTCTGGGCCTTGATGGGAAAGAGCAGAGGGAGGGGGAAGGAGGAAGGAAACTAATACTGGAGAGTCGACAATAGCTGTGCTCAAGTGTACCCGGGCGGGAGAGAACCAGGTGCCGAGGAGGGTGCTTCCTGCAACACGAGGCTCTTCCAGAGGCACCGGGAATAATGGTCTGTTTCATTCCATCCATGAACTAGGAACAGTTTTAACAGCAGAAAATATGGCTACGTTATGGGCAGGCAGTATAAAACCACAAGCGCACATGTTCTTTAAAAAAGGCAACAAACTCAGCATGATCGGCGGTTTTCAAGCTTCCCCACTCGTATCTGTTTACTACTTGTTCATTAGTTTTGATGCCTGCAGGTGTTAAAGCTTTAAGACTTAAAAAAAAGTATGGGGAAAAAATTTACGTGGAAAATGTATATTACCTGAATTAGGAAAAGGCCACTACTATTTAATTTTAAGGGTAGAATATCTCAGTCCCTCAGAAATACCAAGGGCTCAGCTTGGCAAGACCTAGGACTCCTGAACTGTTCAAGAAAAGGGGGCAGGCTTTTCCTTAGAGAGACTGTGGTAACTTTCCTGTTAGAATCCCTAGGTAAGAAATCTTCCTTTGCACTCAGTAAAATCGTTCCTGTCATTTATATCCACAGCCTCCTCTTGGCCTTGCTTACAGGACAACTGATCAGAACCTTTTGTCAAACGACGGAGCACTTCTAGTTATTTTGCTAGTTATAATCAGGGGAACCAAGGTCTTAGTCTGAAGCTGAGTCTGACGTGTCTGAGCTTGTCTGACAAGCAACTCTGGGAGGAGCTCCTTTGTGGGAAAGGAGACCTGAGAAGCCCGGTTGACCCAGGAAGACAGTCCTGTTCATGGGAGGAGAAAAGCAATGACCTCTGAGTATCCCTTGGCCAAACACCCTTCCTTGGGGTGTCCAGGAGGAGCAGGCCCCAAGGGCTCCTGGGACAACTCAGAGAGGCTGTGCAGAGCCTCTGCTCCAGGCAGCCTTTGCTCCAGGCAGCCTTCCCCGCAGTCCCCCCAAGAAGTTTCTGTCCTCAGGTGGTGAGACTTGAGGGGCACTCAGCTTCTCTACCATGTACTTAAATAATTAAGTCGCTTTTTGTCTTTCTCTTCTCTAGATGAAATGACGCTAGTTGGGTGAACCAGTCTATGAAGGCACCGTTTATTGTAATGTCATATGAGTGCGTGTGGGTCCTCCTTACTCAACTGGAAGTCTCCTTATCCATCTTCGTGACTTTCCCTCCCACCGGTCACTCTCCCCTCAGTTTTACCATCTGCGAAATGGCATAATAATGGTACCTTCCTAAAGTGACTGAGGATTAAACAGGTTAGTGCCCTCAAAGTGCTGGGCAGCGCCTGCCTAAGCTTCTGGCTCCTTACCGCTGGGGAGGGGCAGAGGGGAGGGCTGCAGGGCCTCCACTCCACGGCCTGTCCTTGGGGCCTGGAGAGCCGCCAGGGCCAGGGCCAGGGCCAGGCCCTGCATCTCCGAGCCTCCACCTACAGATAAGCGTCCCGGAAAGCAGGTGTTCCATTACTACCTGCTGATGGGATAAACAAACGCGGTCATGAAAAGGAAAAAAAAAAACCAGATGAGTCAAGGCCAAATACCAACCAAAGGAAAGACAAGTGAACCGCTGGGAAAGGAATGTAGAAAAGTAGATGCAGGAATGAGAAATTGCCACTCCTTCCGAGAAGAATTCCTATCACCCTTCTCCCACTGCTCGGCGCGGAGACCGCCTTTCGTTTGGCTGACGGCTCCCGCCCCGCAGCCGCCGCTCCGCCCCGCCTCCTGCCGCCCCGCAGCCGCCGCTCCGCCCCGCCTCCTCCCTCCCCGCAGCCGCCGCTCCGCCCCGCCTCCTGCCGCTCCGCAGCCGCCGCTCCGCCCCGCCTCCTGCCGCCCCGCAGCCGCCGCTCCGCCCCGCCTCCTCCCTCCCCGCAGCCGCCGCTCCGCCCCGCCTCCTGCCGCCCCGCAGCCGCCGCTCCGCCCCGCCTCCTGCCGCCCCGCAGCCGCCGCTCCGCCCCGCCTCCTCCCTCCCCGCAGCCGCCGCTCCGCCCCGCCTCCTGCCGCCCCGCAGCCGCCGCTCCGCCCCGCCTCCTCCCTCCCCGCAGCCGCCGCTCCGCCCCGCCTCCTCCCTCCCCGCAGCCGCCGCTCCGCCCCGCCTCCTCCCTCCCCGCAGCCGCTCCGCCCCGCCTCCTCCCTCCCGGCAGCCGCCGCTCCGCCCCGCCTCCTCCCTCCCCGCAGCCGCTCCGCCCCGCCTCCTCCCGCCCGCGGCCGCGGACTCGGCGCTCCCTCCCCGCAGCCGCCCTGCCCCGCCTCCTCCCGCCCGCGGCCGCGGGCACCAGAGATCCTTCACTGCGGCTCGCGGGGCCCGGCCGATGCTAATCAGCGTGAGAACGGAGCGCGGCCGCCCGCGGGCCCGAGACGCCGCCTCTTTTCAGAGTTTATCGCCCGATAACCCCCCGTAAATAAATAAACCAGCCGAGCGGGCGGAGCGCGCGGTGGCGCGAGGCTGCGGGCGCGCACGGCCGCCCCGCCGCGGGCGGATGAGTCACGCTCCGGGCTGGACGGAGCTCCCCGCTCGCCTCCTCTCCAGACCAGCGCCGTCAGTAATCCCGCATTCTTCTCCCGCCAGAAACCCCCCACCTTTTCTTTAATCGGTTCAAGAAGCACCCAGGGGGTTCATTCTGGCTGCCCGCCCCTCCCGCCCCGGGAGCTGAGCGCGCGGCGCCGGCTTCTGCTCCTGCCCCTCCCCGGTCAAGCTCCTCTGCCTGGGTTGCGTCTGTGCCTTTGGCTCCCTTATCACAATCTTTGGCTCTTGCACAACCTGAGAGGGGCCGGAGCAAGGGACGGAGGGGGTGGGAAGGGGTGATTTGAAGTCTCCAGGGGCAGGTGATGAGAACTGGTTCCCACAGTAGTGGCCTTGGACATGTGTGGATGGATAGCTTGCTGCAGCCAAGCCATAGTGGGAGCCTGGGGCTCTGGGTTTGGCCAGCACCCAGGTATTTAGAGAGAGAGGGAGCGTGCAATGCCCTGACTGCAAACGAAGGGAGGGACCCCACTCCACTTAAATGATAGTGTTCAAAAGTCCCTTAGACGTTTTTTTTTGGCAGATCTCATGATCTACATCCTTTAGTTGTTGGAATTTTGACTTGGGGGCCCTCAAATTAACCTGTGGTACAATTTGGAGATTGAAGTTTGAGGAAGATTCCTTGAATATAAAGGGTACAGAGCAGCCCAAAGCACCTCAGCTCAGTCACAAGGCCCAGGTTTCTAGCCCAATTCTGCTATCATCTGGCTCTGGGCTCTGGAGCAACCACTGCCCCTCTCTGAGCCTCAGTTTCCTCATCTGTCTCTCAAAAGACCCTCCAGCTTTCCTACTCTGTAGGGATTAATATCCTTCCTATAAATTGCTCCATTTCTGATGTGTCTTATCACATACCTCTCTGGAGAAACAGTTATGTCCTTTTGGAAGGAACTGGGGCATGACCAGTTTGTGTAACAGACCCCTCATCAGTGAGATTAACACTAGCCTTTACCTATCATGGAGGTTACAGAAGTCCAGGGTCCCTCCGGGCAGACTGAAGTCCACCTGTGAGGCAAAAAGACATTTAAAAATAAAATCCCGCAATCTAACAGCATTGCAGTGCTTCTTGGGCCCCCAAGTGTAAGCTGCCTTTTGACCATGGTTCTGTTTCGTGTGGGAGGGCCTGGTTGGCTCAGAACATCTAATGTGGAATTTAACGTTTTCCTCAATGGGAAACAAGGCTGGGGAGGGGTGTTCTAGAGGCAGCAAAACATGATTCTCGTCCTGAAGAGATTGTCTCCAGGGGAATGAAGGTGGGGAGCCACCCCTCCAGCCATGGCCAAGAGGAGGAGCTCGCTCATGAACCAGAAACGAACAAAGGCCTGCTTCTTCCAGAAGCCATTTCTGACTCTACAGTGTGTCCCAAGGGAACATGTGGCCCCAGACAGGCCTCATTTCCTGTTCTCTGGACAGAAACCCACTTAGTCTTGTTTCCCTCATTTGCATAATATCAAGAAAAATGAGTCATGCTGAATTGTCGTTTGTTAAGAAATATTGGCAAGAGGTTCCCAACTGAGATTGGAGTCCGTTTCTCAAAAGGAATGAACACTAACTTGATCAATGATTTATTAGGTGGATGCGATCAACACTTTAGGCCTCAGTGTTCCCATCTGTGGATCCTGAGCATTTTTAAGGTGTATTTTTTTTTTCTTTCTTTCTGCTCTATCATACTGGGACTCTAACACATGTGGGACTGCCATGAGCAGAAGTAAGATTTTCCAGAAGAGAGACAGGATAGGGAAATTAATGTAAATGTGACTCTTCCACACCTGTCCTTGCTTTCTATTTTGTCTGCTGTTATGGAGGTCAGCAACCAAGGGGGAAAGGAGAGAACTGGGCGGGGGAGGGCGAAATGAGTAATGGGAGTGAATCAATAGCATAGTGATGGATGGAAAATGGACTTTCGGTGGTGAGCAGGATGTAGTATATACACATGTCAAAATATAATGTTATAAACCACTGTTACCTCAATTTAAAAACAAATAAAAAATGAGAGAACTCATCAAAAAAAGGCTGAACGTCAATATTGGGCTAATCAGCCCATTATTTTACAATAATAGAAGCCCTAGGGTAGTGGTTCTAAACCTTTTATAGTCAAGGAACTTTGTAGAATTTGATGTAAATCACATGCTCTCCCCTCACTCCCAAATGCACATACAAATACATATTGGTCTTTGCAGATTATGTCAGGGGTTTATAGACCCCTGAAGCCCCATCCAAGGACCCTGTTAAAGATCTCTGCTCCAGAGGCTAATAAAATATTGACCCTCTGTTTCCTTATCTGTAAAAAGGAAATACTACTCACCTCCAACCAGCTTTGCAAAGGAAGAGTAGGAGAGTAAATAGAGCTGTGCTATTAAAACATATCGGTTCTCTGCCTGGTAGACATGTGATATTGAGGCAACCCTATTACCATCATCTGCCATAGTCATTCCCTACTCTGCTTCGTGGGATGTAAATTTCCTCACAAGACAGAAGCAGCCCTGTCTGTGAAATCCCAGAAGCAAACCCTTCTGGTAAGCCAGCACTGGAAGTCTTCAGACTTGCCTGTTAGAAAAGTAATAAATCCCCACGGAGACCAAAGGGAAGGCTGGAGGTAGCTCTGCAGGCACTCAAAGGATAATAATTGCTGGGGTAAGAATGTACCAAATGATACCCTTGTGACTTTAAAAGTCAATGTAACTTTTCAAAGAGTCTTCCTTTTTCCCAGAGTAGGTTGCAATATTAGAGAGATTAACTCCTTGAAACAAAACCAAGGTTTAGGAAAGAGCTTTTGATGAAGTAATCAGCTATTATATTAAGTAGAGTCAGTCCACTGGTACAAGGAACCAAATCTCAATTTCTATATTACTCGTATAATGAAGGGATTGGATTAGATTCCATGGTCCTTAATCTTCCTGGGTTCACAGATTCTTTGAGAATCAGATGTAAGCTATGGCTCCTGGCCCCAGAAAACACACATGCACTAAACACTTACTCTCACACAATTCTACTTACAATTTAGGCACCTCACAGAACGCTGGCAGTCCATCTATGGACCCCAAGATTCACAGAAGCTGTACCATGCCTCTCTAAGGTCTTAATTATTGAAGACTGTGGGGTGCCACAGATGGACTCAGAACCAAGCCCTTGACCATTTCTCAGAACCTCTGCAAACTGAGGAAGGAGAAGTGTTCTTCCTACAGCTGCTGAGAAAGTAACCATGATTTAAACCCTCCATGTAGGTTATGTTGGGAAAGCATAGTTCCAACAGCAGCTCTTGCAGATAGTCACATGAAGCTACAACTCAATGGTTTTGTCCCTGGGAGATGGGAAATGAGGAGGGAGGACAGGCTTGGACAGTACAGGGTAAAGAGTAGGCTGTAGTCAGAACATGCAGACGGCACAGTCCCTGGAGAAGGGAGTGCTAAGGGTTTCAAGAAAGCCTAGATGAGCAGCAGTTCTCCCTGTGTGGGATGTGTGCAGAGGGACTCTCCCTAAAGCACCCATGGCCTGCCTTACTGTGGTTCATAAATATCCAGTGCCCCTCCCCAGGAAAGAAAGGATGGCCTCTTTCCTCTTCACTGACGTCAAACTTTGCCATGTGATTTCCCCTGGCCAGTGAAATGAGCAGAAGTAACATCTGTCACTTCCAGGCAGAAGGTTCAAGAGCCAGCCTGAGGTTTACCATGCACAGGACTGGCCCTATTCCAAATCTACCACTCCATCAGCCTGGTCCCGGGGTGAAGGTGACCTGGAGCGCTCCTGTGGTCAACCTGTCATACACCTCAGGCAAGGGCAAGGAAAAACGTTTGCTGTGTGAGCCATTGAGATTTTGGAGTTGTTTTTGACTGTAGCAGAGCCAAGCCCAACTTAGTGATACAGCATCCATCCTCCTTCGAAAGGAAAAGAGCAGGGTGCTCAGAATGGCCCTCACTAACCTGCTGGCTGCTGATGACAGTACCAGCCACTGTCAGCAGCGCCACGTGCACACGCCTCCCTCTTTCCATCCTTGCCTCTCCCTGACGCTGTTAACAGTCACCCACCGTCACCCAAGCACCCTACGGCTCAGCTAGAACCAGTGGCGCATCAGTCATCCCACCTGCAGTGGGGTAAATGGCAGCTCCCCCAAAGCTATCTATATCCTAAGTCCCACAGGCTGTAGGGGAAAACGTCTTTGCAGATGTTAGGATCTCTAAATGAGGTCATCCTGGATCACTCCCATGTACTCCCAATCCAATGCCAAGTGCCCTCATACAGACGAGGAGGGGAAGGCAGAGGCAGAAGTTGGAAGCTCTGCAGCCACAAACCAAAGAACATCATGAGCCACGAGAAGCTGAAAGAGGCAAGGAATAATTCCCCTCTAGAGCTTTTGGAGGGAGCCTGTGGCCCTGCTGACATCTTGATTTCAGGCTTCTGGCCTCCAGAACTGTGAGAAGGTACATTTCTGTTGTTTTAAGCCACCCAGTTTGTGGTACTCTCTTATGGCAACGGTAGAAAATGAACACTCCACCTTACAAAATACCTTTTCTTCATGAGTTCCTCCCTTTGGTATAATTCTTAAAGGCAAGAACTACAAACCAGTATACTAATGGCTTAGGAAGAAAGCCTCTCTTTCTCTCTACCCAGTCCCCAGGGCAAGGCCTCAATTATGTTTAAAGCGGGGAGGGTGCCAGCTCACAAAACCCAACCAGTCTATTTCCTCTCCAGAGGAGACACCAGCAGTGAGAGGTTGAATCCTTGATTACGGGCTATGCGGAAACTGATGCCCAAAATAAACAGCTCCTGGAATCAAAGCTCAGGGGACGGTGCGTAGAATTGTAGAGCTTCGAGGATAGAGAGCGACCATATAGTCCAACATCTTCAGACAGAGTTTCTAGAGCAGTAAGAGGGCTCCAAGTATTTCCACATATTTGTTTACTTTTGGGTTTTATTGAAGACCCTGAGGCCCAGGGCCTAGCGCCATCTGCCCAGGGTCACAACTGGTTAGGGGCCGATTCCCACTTCACCACCCAGCACAGGAAGGTGCTCAGTTCTCCACAAAACTCTAGCTGTCTGGCCTCTGTGTTCTTCTCCAAACATCCCTCACCTCTGCCCCAGGAAAATGGGGTTCATGACCTAACTGGTGTGGCTGGCTTAGGCCCCCTTGAAAGGCCTCAAGTCTCCTAGTTTGGGGGTACCACTCCATATCATTTAAAACATCTTAAAATGTATTCTTATCCACATCAAATGTTTTTATTTAAAAATTTTTATGCTTCTTTTATAATTTTTGCTTTTGAAAGTAGTTGCCTATAAGTAATGTCTTTGATTTTAGATTTACTACAGTGTACTCAGCAATCCTCATACAGGCCCAGGGAGATCTAGCCATAGACTGTTTTCAAATGCAATGAAATTTTTATTAATTCTAAATTCCATGATTAATGAGACTGCTATCATGCCTCCTTTTGTACATATTTAATTCAATCAGTACAGATATTAATTTCCAGCTAGCCTTTTAAGTTTTGGATGGCAATGTATTCAGATAAGCCTTCCCATGAGGGACTGTATACTGTAGGTGAGACAGCCAGGAGCAGGTGACAGTGTGTGGAACACCTAGCAAATGGCATATGGCTCTGCAGATGAATGTAGGGGAGGGAAGTAGCAGGGGACTGGACTTTACGTGTCAACCCTAGGTCAGACACTGAGCCAGACACTTCCATATCCATAATCTCCTCTAAGATTTGAAAACCAAGCTGAGGCCCGATTATGAATGACTTCACGTGCCATTCCTACCTCCACCTGCCACCTGCACCCTGGGCAGCCATGGGGGGCACTCCTGGTTCCAGATTCCTGCCTCCAAACATCTCACCTGAAATGACCAGGAGCCATGTGCCCAGCCACACCTATTTCCATCAGTTTGTATGGCCCAAAGCTAGCTGAGATAAGGCTTGCTGGGGGTGGAAGATAAAACAGGCATCACCAAGTGGCTGGGGCTCATCCTCCCAGAAAATGACTTTGCTGTACTGACCTCTATACCACCCAGGCCAAGGCAGCCTTGTGGAAAGGGTTCCAGCCTGCATGGCATCAAATACTCGGGTGAGAAAAAAGCCACTCAAGCATATATTGATTTAACTGAGACGTATAATTCTCACAGGCTACAGACAGAACAGGCAAACGGACTTTTCAAATGCTGTCTCTGCAACTCATTAGGTCATCAATGTGTAGAATGAGTCTGGGAAGTCTCTAGGAATGGAAATCAGCCAGTATTTTAATTTCCCACTTTAGCATGAATTTCACAGCAACTGCTCCAGATAGTAGAAGGACCAATTGTCCCCATTTTAAGCCTTAAAGCCAAAGGGCTACTTTCCCACAGATACCCAAGTAGGGATGAAAGCAGCCAAGAAGACTACAACTCAGGTCTTCAGACTCTAAAAAGAGTGCCCTTCCCTCGAGCCCAGCAGAACTATCATTCAGATCAACACTCTCAAAGAACGATGGGAAAATGTCAAAGACACAGAAGTCAGCTTGAAAGCTCTTCCACTGATCAAATCTGAGACAATTTATTTATCAAAATAAATAATGAGAGTAATAGATTGTAATCACTAAGATAAGAATCTATAAGTCCATAATGATACAAAGAAGTAAATGGAGAGAAGAGAAAGCTTTTCCTTACAGTAAAATGTTAACTAATAAGTGGAGAAATGATGAAATTAGAAAAATCACCATTTAATGACCATCATAGTAATATTTAATTCAGCCAAGAAACATCAGTATATGTTACAACTAGTGGGTAAAAGTTTAATTTAAAAAATGGGTTTGAATATTTTTTAGTGTTTTTACTGTAGTTGATTTCTAATTTCATGCCATTGTGATCTGAGATGCTTGATATGATTTCAATCTTCTTGAACTTGTAGAGACTTGTTTTGTGTCCTGACATGTGGTCTGTCTTTGAGAATGACCCATGTGCACTTGAGAAGAATGTATATTCTGCAGCTTTGGGGTGAAACGTTCTGTAAATATCAATTAAATCCATCTGATCTAGTGTGCCATTTAAAGTCACTGTTTCTGTGTTGAATGGGTTACCAAGAAAGAAATAAAAAACTTCCTGGAACAAATGAAAATGAACAACACACAACCACCCAAAATCTATGGGACACAGTGAAAGCAGTCCTAGGGGGAAGTTCAGGCCTACCTCAAAAAGCAAGAAAAGTTTTTAGTAAACTATCTAACCCTACAACTTAAAAAATTAGAAAGCTCCCCTGATGGGAGTTTTTTTTATTACTGCTTTGATTTCATCAGTTGTTATTGGCCTATTCAGGTTTTCTGATTCTTCCTGATTAACTTTTACATGATCTCACTCATACGTGGAATCTAATAAACACAATAGACTAAGGAACAAAATAGATCCAGAGACATAGAAGCCTAAAACAGACTGAGGAATCTCAGAGGGAAGGCAGGGGTGGGGGCATGGGTGGGGAGAGGTTAATCAAAGAACTTATATGCATAACCCATGGACACAGGCAATAGTGTGGTGAAGGCCTGAGGGGGATGCAAGTGGAGGGGATCAATGGGGGAAAAAGAGGGGTAGCTCTAATATTTTCAACAATAAAGAAAAATTAAAACAAAATGAGAAATTTGTATAGTTTCAGAGTACCTCCACACAAAATTTTTATTAAGTACAAAGAGAAAAAGAGTAATTTTACAATGAAAAATTCTGACACCTCAACTCTGTGATTAAAGCGAACCTCACCAACACACAGTGGAAATCATGGACGATTTGACTGGATGCAATAGAAACACAGCATCACTTCTGTGGTATTCCTGCCAAAAAAGCATAACCTGAATACAATCAGGAGGAAATATCAGGCCAATGCAAGTTGAGGGACATTCAATAAAATATTCAGCATGTAATATTCAAAAGTATCAAAGTTATGAAAGTCAAGGGAAGACTGAGGGAACAATTCTGAGTGAAAGAAACCAAAAAGACAAGGAAATGCAACAGGATCCTGAATTGCATCCCTTTGTTTTAACAAACATTATTTGATTAAATGTCAAAACTTGAATGGCATCTGAGAAATAGATGGTAGTAATGTATCAATGTTAATTTTCTTTTTTTGATGATTGCATTATAATTACGTAGTGGAATTTTTTTGTTTGCAGGAATTACACACTAAAGTATTCAGGCTCGCGGGAAAAAGTTCTTTATGGTATTTTTGCAACTTTTGTGTAAATATGTAATTATTTCATAATAAAAAAACTTACAGAAGAGCCCTGGGCAGGTGGCTCATTTAGTTAGAGCATCATTCCATACCCCAAAAGGTTGGGGTTTGATTCCCAGTCAGGGCACATAACCAATTGGGATGCGATAGATGTTTCTCTCTCTCCCCCCGCTTCCTCTCTCTAAAAATCAATAAAAACGTATCTTAAGGTGAGGATTTAAAAAAACATTTACAGAAGAAATTTAGGCACAAGCAAATCAAAGTAGTAACATTTTTTGTCACTTCTTCCAGGAAATAGGCTGTTCCCCTCAAGGACACGGTAATAACCTACCAGTCGAGGCAGCCTGGTGCACTTTTAGAAAGACTGTGTACAAAGAATGCCTACGAACTAGTCCTGTATCCTCACCAGGTAAATTCATGATGCCTGATTGTCATTTACAGTCAACCTTTAGTTAGCAGTGGCTTTTATTTTTACCTTTAGATCTGACCCATTTAATGAAAAAATATTCTGAAAAAACAGAACACTTAAAGGTATTGAAATGGTTCCCATCTATTAGAACACTTTAATAAATGGGTTTAAGCCAAATTTTGTAATGTGAATGCGGATTTCCTTCAAAGTGGGCACCACTGGAAATGAATGTGCTCTCATCAGAGTGTAGGATGAGCACCAACTTCCTATCACACAGAAACATATATCTTCCCGCACTGTATTCTCCTGTGCCCTATACTGCCTTGCTACTAAATGATGAATTTCCAGTGAAATATTAAACAGTGTATGTGTCTTCTTGTCTACCAATGATTGGCCTGCCCTCCCCCTCCTGTCTTCCCTTCCTTCCTCGTTGTCTTAATGCACTCAGCACTGTCTGGGTCGGTCAGAAAGTCTATTTTTCTTGCAGACTTTAGGAAATCTACAATTTCCTAAAAATTGTAGATTTTTCTACCTATAGTTAAGTGAACCTATGGTTAAGCTTAATATAACCTGGGGAAGGCAGGAGGGAAACAAAATGAAGGCTGTGAATAAGAGGAGACATGCAGTTAGAGCATACCCATTTCCTCTGTGAAAAGGTGACTAAAGTCTGCAAACATCAAGAGTTCTCTGGGTCTAACTCAGATCTCTGATTATTTCAACTCTTTTTCAAAGAAATGACATGCTGGGGAGTGCTTGGACTATTTCCACCGTGTTCTATAGGAAGCTCCACTGACCCTTTATTCTCTCCCAGTGGAACAGCCTGTCCCCAATTTATAATCCTGCTACATTCCCAAAGTTCTTTTTTATATTATTTTTTTAGAGCTCTGAAATAATGTTACAGATGATTGTTCTTTTTGCACATCAGCCACAAAAACTCCCCATAATTTTAGTATATAAAGTTACCAACACACACACACACACACACTTCATCAGAAATGCTAAGGTGGCATTTTCAGGTAATGGCCGTGAGTCAAGTGCTCATAGTTCAGACACTACCCCGGCTTAAGTGATCCGTGTTGACAAATGGCTCCTTCACTTTGAATTCTGATGGGAGCAAGAATGTGGTGAGAGGTCCATGCTTGCCCGCGCTCTCACTCACCCCCCCAGGTGTGGGCCCCAAGAGATACTCTGATCATTGTATTGCTGTATTTTATTCCACTTCTCACAGCTCATAGTCTCTCTCTCTCTCTCTCTCCCATAATCTATTTCATTGAGCCCACAAAATATGACATTTGAGCAGAAAATGAGGTCGGGAAGGAAATTTAGGAAAGCAGATGTCATTTATCATTTTATCACTAAGTAAGTACTTTATTTAGGATGGATTTCTATTGCTACTTGGTGGAATCCTCTTATTTAAAACATTTTTATAATAGTCTATGTATCATGCTAATGAGGAAAAAGAACAAGGAGAGGAGGAAGAGGGCCTAAGTACCATCTCATGGTATCAACTCATAGCTGTAATCGCACTTGACCATGATTTTATGACATGTGACATGATTTAAGTTTCAAAAAATGGTAAGACCATCACCAGGATGATCTCATTGAAAGTACAAATGCCCTTGAAATTCTTATTCTGTGACACAAATTTGGGGCAAATCTGTCTGGTATTCTCCCTAAATGTTCTTCTTCAAGACAAAGTTTCTAAAATAATCTCAGACGTGGTATAACGTTTGCCAGACAGCTGTCCTAGGGACTGCCAAGAAGATAATCCCTGGGTCTATCAGAGTCTTTTTTCTTCCTTCAGTGAATTCTGGGTCCAGGCCAGTTCATAGGCGCATGTTCTGAAAGTTCAGAAAGTGTCTCTAAGGAGACTTGATGTTCCTTGAGGCCTTTTATGCCTATTCTACTGACCTATTTGAGAAGGCAGTTGGTTGAGTTCCTGGCAAAGGGATTGCCCTTAACTCTGCTCCTACAGGGCAAATGTCTATGAAGATAAAGCTTCCACTGAAGTTCACCAGCTCTGGGTTGTACCTGGTCTGAATGTTCTCTCTCCATCCTTGAGACCCCACCCAGAGTGGATAAAACCCTGGGACAGGGACTTACAGCCTTGTTGATCTTAGAGCCAGAAGAAAACTCTAGAGGTCATTTGGCAGAGCATCTTTCTTTCTGAACTCTTGGTTATCTCCACTGTCTAGCAGAAATAAGTTTTCTAGAAAATAGAAATTTTTCTACCAATAAATATGTTCAGAATCTCACAGACACTTTAATACATATGACTTTATCTTTCATTCAAATGAGTTTATTGAAAGAATTTTAGACAGGGAATACAGGATTTTGTGTGTTTACATAAACCTAGATATAAAACCTTGAGGTCAGACCTTCCTTCAAATCTTCAAAATGCCAGTCCTCTGACACTAGTGCTTCTTAAATCTTCATCATCAATCAGAGAACAAATAGGACTGTTAATAGAAGAGGAGGTAGAGAACCATACAATATGGACATGGGGACTAGAAAACAGGTACTGATCTCAGACAGAGGCAACATGAGAGAAAAATGTTCACAAGTCTCTTTGAGGTCCAGACAGATTGTTGCAGGACACCAGATTGCTGGTCTTGGAGAAATTGTTTTCTTTTGTCACTAAGCTTTTTCCAACTCTACCAAGAAATAGGTTAGTGTATTAGTTTTCTTGGGCTGTCATAAGAAAATACCACAGATTGAGTTGCTTAAACAACAGAAATTACTTCTCTCATGGTTCTGAAGGCTGGAAGTGCAAGATTAAAGTGTTATCAGGTTTGATGTCTACTGAGGCCTCACTCCTTGGCTTGCAAACAGCTACCTTCTCACTGTGTCCTCATGTGGTCTTTCCTCTGTGCAAGCATCCCTGGTGTTTCCTTTTGTGTCCAACTTTCTTCTTCTTACAAGGTCACCAATAGACTGGATTAAGACCCACCTTAATAGCTTCATTTTAAGTTAATTACCTCTTTAAAGGCCTGATCTCCAAACTATATAGTATATAGTATATACAGTCACATTCTGAGACACTAAAGATTAGGACTTCAATATATGAATTTTGAGGCGACACAATTCAGCCCATAATAGTTAGAAAGAATACTTTTAAAGTAAGATACTAGAATCAGACAATTAGTAGGATTTCAGAATTTTTAAAACTAGTCAAATAAGAAGTATAATTCAGTTTATAATGTTGTCCCAGGCTGAAAGGGGCCTGCACTAATAGCAAGTGAAAGATGGCCTATGTCTTGTCTCTTCCTAGCCAAACCCCTTGATCTGGGTTCTAAGATTCTTCAGATAAGAGCATTGGAACTGAGACTAGAACTCAGCAATAGAAGTGTAATATGGACCACACAGGCAATTTTAAATTTTCTAGTAGTCATATATATTTTTTAAAGGTGGAATTATTTTTAAGACATACTTTATTAACTAATTCAATATATTCAAAATATTATTATTTCAAAATGCAATCATTATTTAACATTGTCAATGAGAGTCTTACTTTTGTGTTAAGTCTTTAGGCTCTCGTGACTATTTTAGACTCACAGCACCTGTCAATACAGACCAGCCACATTTCCTGTGCTCAATATCCACATAGGTTGGTGGCTGCCATACTAGACAGTACAGATTAAGAGAGTGGTCAGGTCCACAGTGGTCTACGAAACTGACCTGCCTTGTGCTCCAAACAAAAGTCTGAGGGTTTAATGATTGAACAGGATGGGCTAGAAATTGAAGAGATTTGTATGAGGTCCTGGAGAGCAGTCATGCCCTCTGGAACTCCTAGAGCTGCCTAGGGACTTGTGAATGGGCCCTGTCAGATGGTATCTTTCCAAACTCAAGACTGTATGAGATGACCAAGGGCATGACTTGGGTACAGAGCAGCTCAAGAGGGACACTGACCTTCCTCACACTACTCAGCTTTGAGTTGGTAAATAGGACCAAGGCAGAGCACTCACCTGAGCCTTCTCTTCTGCTACTAACTGGCTAGAATTTTGGCCAAGTCACCTAAGCCCATGTTTAAGAGGAATCAGATAGACCTAATGAGAAACGTTATGTACTTGCCCTTGCCTCTCTTTCCTTTCATGCTGGCTTTCCTAGGAGTCCATCACCTCAGAGGTGAGAGGAGAATTTTTCCTGCAGACTAGCAGGTGTATTATAATGATGGAATAGAAGGAAATAATGCTTGAGACAGAAAAACAAGGAAGCAATAAATGGTTGGTGAAAAATTTTGGAAGTTACATGGCCTTAGAGTATTACTGACTTTGGAAAATTGTATGGGAAGTGGGCATCCCCAATTCCCCAAATGTTTTAAAGGTTTAATTCATGCCCAGAGATAAAACAAGTGGCCTAATGCCTACTTTCCTGCTATAACAACATAGACTCTCTCCTGCTGGCTGTCCAGAGAGAAATCATCAAAGTGTGTGGTTAATCAGAAAGAACTCCATGGTTATCTACAAAGTTAAGGCTTGCCCCAACAGCACATTCCTTATATTCCTAATCTTGACATCTCCCATTTACACACTACTTCCATAATGTATATAAAGTCATTTGAGCCCAACAGCGTCCCTGTGAGGTAGAAGAGAAAACTGAAACTCACAGAATTGGCAAAGTTAGTGGGTTGTAGAGGATTTTAAAACCAGTCTTCTGACCTCAAGTCTACATAAGCAATACACAAGGTAATTGGCATGTAATGTGTGCTTGGCATGTAGTCAATAAACACTTAATAAAAGTTGGTTGAATTAATGAATAAATGAATAAGTGAATGAAAAATAAGAAAGTGAATTTCTTGAAATTCCGCAGGAAACACATTTCCAAATGTAAGTATGAGATCACACACCCTCAGGGAACGTCCTCAGGAAAGTGTATTTGCCTGATTAACATTGTTTAGGGAAAGCGGAAAACACTGCCTTTAGTCTAGATTTCTTCATAAAATCATTATATAGAAGTAGTTTGGGAACCAATCTCTATTTCTCCAGGCCTTTTGCAGCAACATACAGACAACCCTGCAGCAAGTGTTTAACATTAGGCAAAGCAGCCTCCACTGGGGAAATTTATTGTCCACAGATGACTTTGATCAGCTCCAGAAACCAAGCCAGCCAGGCAGAGGAGGAGCTGGTCAGGTTGGCCTCTGCCAAGGCCTGGGCTTTCCTCTCTTACCTGGAAATGGAAATTTCCAGGGACAAAGGTGCTAGAAAGAGAGCCAAAGGAATTCAATCAAGGTAACTGGGTAGGAGGAACAAACCAGTTAAGAGAGAAAATTGTCGGCCTACAAACTATTTTTGTCCTTCAAGTTCAAACCCACTCTCCCTTTTTCTGGGAGAAAATAATCATTTAAAGGATCGAAGACAATGGATGTTCAAGCTGGAAGAAATTAAAGAAAATAAAATCAATAACTAACACTTGCATATCCCAGGCATGACCTAAACACTTTACCTGTACTAACTCATTCAATCCCAGCAGGCACTCCTCACCCCCCTTTGGTAATCCTACTTTGTCCAATCCCAGGTACCACTGTTCACATTATCGTGAGAGCACCAAGTGAATGGCAGCCTTGGAATTGTGAAACCCCGCAGCCTTGCCCATTTTGCAGAGGAAGCAACATCACATATCCAGCTGGAGAAACATATTCAGCAGCTCACCAGCACAGCAGGTCATCGACAGAGCGGGTTCTAGGATCTTGACCCCCTAGTGTTGAGTCAGGTGCCTGTGTAGTTGGATATGCGCTACACTTTGGAAGCTGTCAGTGATTTCAGGATCTGCGCCTTTAAAGAGCCCACAAGGAATAGGGGAGGTAGTGGTCACATAAGCACCTAAAAGCCAGCACATCTGCACCTTCAGGTTCTGGCTAATGGTTCCATCAGCCTCCTGGTTGTATTGGATCTCTCCTTCCTCAAGTCAGTCCTCCACAAGGTCGCCAAACTCTGACATCTCAGTAGAGTGTAGACATTGAGGAAGTGAGCTCCAAAGTCCCACTGCTGTATGACCTTGGGCAAGTTTTTGTGCTTCAGTTTCCTCCTCCAGAATGTGGAGATGATAATAGAACTTATTCCTGGGTTATTATGAGAATTAAATAACTCAATGTCTCTAAAGCAGCTAAAACTGTGCATGGCACATAGTAATCACAGTATGTAAGTGTTTCATAAAATGCTGGATTATTAAACAGCTTCACCCTCTTTCTACAATATCAAAAAACTCTTGCTAAAACCCGAATCTGCTCACCACCTGCCAGATCCACATTATCTATAGCAGTAGTTCTCCAACTTCACTTTGCACAAGAATCCCCAGGGGTGCTTGTGAAAAATGCAAACTTCTGAGCCACTCCCTGGATTCTGGTTTAGGAAGTCTGGGTGGAGCTCAGGAATCTACATTTTAACACATTCCCACAAGGGATTCTGATGTAGGTGGTCTGAGAGCACACACTGAGAGAAAGAAGCCTCCTGGGAGAAATTCCATTTTTAGCGCAGCCTTTGGTGACCCTGGTCCTCTGGCCCTTGGCCTCCATTCTAGCCTCACTGCTCAAAACCCCACCCCTAATCCTGCCAGCCAGGCGTGCGTCAGGAAAAATTAAAAGCCATGTTAAAGTCAAGCTCAATTGCATTTCTCCATATGACTGCTGTGTTATATGAGATGAGAAAAAAAATAGCTGAGTTGACAACCAGCAAAGTCTCCACAGTCATGCCCGTGGGTCACCATGGGAACCACATCTCTGTGACTTAGCCCAGGGTGAGCATAAGAGCTGACAGGGACAAAACATCGTGGTTCTGAGTTCCTATTCTCTTTCTGAGTCTCCCTTAGAGACCAGACCCCTTGTTTCCAAAGTAACTCAAGGAATTGTCAGTTCTAAAGTTGTGAAAAGGAAGGTGAGAAGGGGCAGAATAGAGCCAAAAGTAGGCCTGAAGCCAAGGGCACAACACACTGAGATAGTGAAAGCGTTAGGGTCCAGGAATGCCCCTGCTCCAAACCATGAACTCATCTAAAGGGAAAAAATTACTTTTCTCTCATGGCACAGCAACTTAAAATGACTTGATATTAGACTCCCTAAAAACTAAGTCTTGACATATTAGTCCAAGAAATTGATATTACCTGTTTTCCCCAATTATAAAATCCAAGCACTTTTTAAAGGTACTCAGTCAGAAAACCAAAGTCTCTGTGAAATCCCACTGCAGGAAGCTTCCTTCTCAATGGATTTCATGTCTAACTCATTTGTTTTTTGTATCTAAAGTTGAATTCACCAACCGCCAGAGGAGCAAACCATTCTCTGCTTGTACTGGGTTAATAGTGTCCCCCCAAAAATGAACAACTATCTGAAATCTGTGAATGTGACCTTATTAGGAAATAGGGTCTTTGAAGATGAAATTAAAAAAAAAAAAAAATGTAAGTTAAGAAGAGCTTGTACTGGTTTTGTGCCTTAGATCCTTCAAGCTACTATAACAAAAATAGACTAGGTGGCTTAGAAACCATAGGAATTAATTTCTCACAGTTCTGGAAGCTGGAAGTTAGGGTGCCAGCGTGGTCAAATGAGCGCCCTATTCTGGGTTCGTAGCCAGTGTCTTTACATAGTGGAAGGGGCTAGGGAGCTTTTGGGGGGGTTTCTTTTATAAGGGCACTTCCAATTCATGAGGGCTATACCCTCATGACCTAGTAACCTCCCAAAGGCTCTACCTACTAATATAATCACAGTTGGGGGGAATGATTTCAACATATGAATTTTGTTGGGACACAAACATTCAGAACATAGCAGATGAGGTAATTCTAGATTACAGTGGGCCATATATCCAATCACCAATGTTCCTGAAGAGGAGACACAAGAGAGGAGGAAAACACCCTGAGAAAACATAGACACATAGGGAAGAAGGCCATGTGACAATGGAGGCAGGGATTAGAAGTCAAGGGATGCCAAGGATTGTTGGCCACCACAAGAAGCTAGGAAAAGGAAAGGAAGGATTCTCTCCTAGAGCCTTCAGAGGGAGTTTGGCCCTGCTAACAACTCGATTTCAGATTCTTGGCCTCCAGAACTATAAGAGAATCAATTCCTGTTGTTTGAAGCCACCCAGGTTGTGGTAATGTGCCATGGCAGCCCTAGGAAACCGCCCAACAGGTCTGTTTCTTGACGATAGACAATTCATATTCTGCTGACCTTCAGATTGATCACTGGATAATTATCAGGTCAGTTAAGCAGGAAAGCATCTCTAGGATGAGCTCAGATCATGGAAAACAGTAAAAGCCAGCTTCATTTGAATAAGGACATTTCCTTAAGCAAAACCAGCATGGGGTGGAGTCTGAGTACCCTGCTGGATAACAGCATTCCAGTTTCCCTTGGAGATCTGTCCTCTGCCCTCAGTGTGCTCAGTGTTGGTGAGGCTGTCAAAATTCCTTGACATCCCCTAACAAGGAGCTGCCACATGACTCACACTTTGCCCCTTGGGCTCTCTTCTGGGATTTTTGTCCCAAGCACAGAAATGCCAGAAGAAATAGCTGCAAGTCGTCCATCTAGCTGCTGAGCCCCTAGGGGACCATCCACTAAGACCTGCTGGACACTGGGAGATAACCAGGACCGGTTCCACTCTTCCCTCCTCCAAAAGGCATCCTCTGCTGCTGAGTTAGCCAGAGCAGTTTTATTGACTTTAGCCCAAAACTGTAATAGAGATACCAGCCTGCACCCAAACACCCTAAACACCCCTGTCCTCAAAGGGAGAGGGAAGACAGAAGGGAGTTCCTGGGAGTATCTGATGAAATGTCACAATTGCCCTCCCAACATAAACACACAGCTGCATCTGCTGCGAAAGTGCCTCTAAAAATATTGTCATCGTGTTTTTCAAAGTGCCTTGTACACAGATCTCTGACATACATTTATTTCAGAAAGCAATACGGTGCTAGGTGAAGTGCCTCTCGTCTGAACAACTGTCATGTTTCTTTCTACCAGACGAAACGCGTCACAGGGCTTGCTGAGTTTCACTTCTCCCCACATGTGCCTTCTGACTCAGAGTTAAAGTTACCACCTGATCACAGTGACGGCCAGGCCGCACCCTCACCTCGCGCTAGAACTGCGTGGAAAGTACAGGACACACTGCTCTTGTTTTGTTTTCATATTTTTAACTGAATTGGTGAGCTTACCTGGAAGAATGACCCATCAGGAAAGGACTTCACTGGGTGACCATTTGGCCAGAGCAAAGTCATCTTTGTTTTCTAACCCCTCTCCTGTCCCCAGGGCCAGAAAATAACACCAACTCCAACTTCTCTCAAATCTGAGGAGCGATTGTGCGAACCTGAAGGAGTCAGTTATTCTTTCTTTGCCTTGGGGAGGAGGGGAGAAAACAAACAAAACACAGATGGGGCTCCTCACATAAACCAGACCATAAGAGTGAAAAGATTAGTATTTTCCATGGTCAGCTGAAAGATGGGATGTAAATGCAGCATGGGTCACTGTACGTTATTAAATTTCTACTGCACTTGAATTAGTTATAGAGTGACATTCTGACTGTTTCCTCCATGTAGTGCTCATAACTCCACCTGTTTGACATTTCCTTCCTCTCCAACCCACATAGAACAGGTCCCACTTTGTGGGACAGAGGCCACCCTGCAGAATTTCAAGAACACATTCCAGGGGAGGCTGTTGCTGAGGCGCACACAGGAAATTTCAAACACTCACAGATAGCAGGAAGCTAATCAGCCCCAGAACTTGATCATTCAAGAACTACCCATGGAAGAACAGAGAAAGTTCTTCATAGTAAAGAAAAATAATTTCAAATCCTTTCACCTCCTCATAGCCCTCAGGGACAAAAACTCATTGAGTCCCCAAATAGACACTTTGCTTCTGATCTGAGTGGACACTCAGAAAAATCACAAAGATTAAAAAGCTTAATACCTATTGTCCAGAAGAAATGCAGAGAACTGGCAGAAGGGAAATAGGGTGCCAGAGATTTATCAAAAAGAAAAGAGAGAAAAAGACAAAAAGCAATGACATCAAACAAACATAACTTTTGCTGCACGGAGGCAAATGTCAGGCAGAATGTTTATGAGGTGCCCACACCCCATCCCCACCCCTGCTTTTTCCTTGGGTCACGGCCAGGACTTCAAATGACATTGCATATGAGTTTCAGCAGACTCCAGCACCTACCTCACTTTAACACAACTAGTTCAAGCACAGATTTCACTCTAATGCATATTCTTCTATCTTGGATAAATCCAAGGGGCATTACCTGCCCAAAGTCCCTGAAGGATCTTGTTATAATATGGTGGGGAGAGGAGGTACCTTGGCCTCTCACCTGTCCCGAAGCACAGGCATTAATGACTTCTCATTTTTCCTTAAAGTATCCCAGACAGGGGAGGAAAATGGAAATATACTTCCAGAGGCTTGGCAGTAAGGGTCTTGGGTACTCTATACACTCACAACCTCCCTCCCACCTACACTCAAGCCCAAACTTTCCCTAAAGCCTGTGGTTAAGCTTAAAAATTCATGCAGAATTTGTATGCTACTATTCCACAATATATCTTTGTTTTACTATAAAAACATTTCAAATTATTTACCACTAAGTGAACGTAGAACCCATGGAGATATACCAAGTATATCCTATAGATGAATAGGTTTTGCGGGGTCATCACCCCAAAGGGAGACTGTGTTTCCTTTGGTTTGAGGAGCACCGTCTTAAGCAATCACTTCTCGAGAAGCAAAGGTCTGGCCAATCATTCTGGAAACACATTAGAGCAGCCACCCTATTTTATTTTTAGTTGTCACCAAGAAAGATTTTTTTTAATAATTTTATTTTATTTTAAATATATCTTTATTGATTTCAGAGACAGAAAAGGAGAGGGAGAGAGAGACAGAAACATCAATGATGAGAGAGTCATTGATAAAGCCCGCAACCCGGGCATGTGCCCTGACCAGGAATCAAACCCAATCACCTGGATCCCAGGTCAACGCTCAACCACTGAGCCACGCCCTGCCGGGCTACCAAGAAAGATTTTTAAGGTGAGCAACAGTCTTATAACTCAATGCAAAGGAGGAATTTCCTTCAATGGTGGTGTGCCTGGCTCTCTATCCTCATTGTCCTCTCTGGGGAAGCTACGGAAACATGATCTGTGTATGCTTAATCTCTCAAATCTTAAAATGGGCTGCAAAGCTCTGCATGATCTGGCCCCTCCCCAACTCTCCAACCTCATCTCACTATGCTATTTTCCTCTTGATCACTGTATAGCCTAGCTTTGCCCTTAATGGGCCTACATTCTAAAAGTAGCACCTGCCTTGCTACAAATCCCCTACTTCAGTAAGAAGGAAATAGTTCCACTCTTGGTCCATGTGATTCTAAGGCTCTTCTCTAATAGGTTGTCTAGTATCCCAACTCACCTAGGACTTGCTCTCAGGGATCTTCCTGCCACCAATCCTTACCCTCTTGGACCCTATGATTGGCCTCTCAACACACATTCCACCCTTCCTCTACTTCAAAACAGTGGCCCAGTCTTGTACAACTGGTCCCAACCTGGCTGCAAGATCTAAATCAATCATGGTAACCCTCTTCCTCTTCCCACAGTTCAGGAGTGGGCATATGACTTCAGATCATCCAATCAGAGAAAGTCTAGGACTTGTGTTCAATGGCTGGAGGAAAAACAATCTATAGTTTCTTCCTTTCTCTGCACATGGACAAGAAATCAGGTATCCTGGGGGCTCTTAGCAGACACCGTGTAACCAGAATAGGAGCCCAGCTTAGAATGAAGCTGATACACAGAAGGCAGAGAAGAGAGGGTGAAAGAAACTAAGTCCTTGGTTACATCCCTGAGCCACTGAAGTAAAGCCATGTTAAGGCCTACCCTCTGGAAGGTTTATTTCCAAGAGCCAATACACATCTTCATTATTTAAGGCAGTTTGATTTGGGACATAATTCTGCCCTTGGTGAGTTTACAATCCAGTCAAGGAGAGAGAAAAGTACATAATGTAATGAATACTAAATGGAGGAAGTATAGGATACTGAGAAGCAGAGAGCTGGGCCACCTAATCCAAATTTGGAATCCAAAAATTGGAAGAATTGACCAAGATTTGGTGGTTAGATAGCATTAGGCAGACAATGTAAGGGGAAGAAGAAAGAAAAGAGGGAGGTTATAGAGTTCCAACACAGAGAGAATATGTGCAAAGATTTAAAGTGAGAAAAAACATGGTGCTTTCATGCAACCAAATATGGTCCCATGATTTTGTACTGTCTTAAAAAGCAGCCATTGAGAATGTGGTTACCCTGGATCCTACCAGGGATCCTGCCATCCTTTTTCAATTAACTGTAGCCTGATGGCCAGATCCTGGTGCACTATTCAGCTCCAAAGCATCCCTGCATGGGCAGTGCAAGCAGAGGTAGCAGGTAAGAACCCACCAGGTCTTGGGGAGCCCAACACAGTCTCTACACTCCCTGCCCCAATCCCAGTACTAGCTTAAGACCTCTTTCAATTCATCGGATTCAAATCCTTCTTACCAGCCAGGATTTTCCCAAGAAGATATCGGTCAGTGGGCTCTGGTGGTATTTAGTCATAGCCTATCTTCAGATTCACCTATTTGTACTCATAGTGCTCTGGCATTCATTCAAGGACATTTGCAGAGGGATGAAGAATTTGAGTCCCTTGATGCCCACATTCCCAGCTCAGGTCCACGCTGTGCCTTCTTGTTTTCTTGTTTTGGCCATCATACTGTAAAGTGTCCTTTTCAAAATCTATTTAGTGCCTTTTTTTTTTTTTTTTTTTTTTTTGCATTTTTGTGTTTTTAAAGTGATTTCATTGTTTAAAAAGATCCCCAAGCATGGTGCTGAAATGCTGTCCAATGTTCCCTAGCACAAGAAGGCTCAGTGTGCCATATGGAGCAAATACTATGTGTGTTAGGTAACTTTGATTCAGGCATGAGTTACAGTGTTGTGGGCTGTGAGGTCTTTGTTAAAGAATCAATCATATATTTCAATAAGCTTTCTTTCAATAGAAACACAGGTAAGAAAAAAATTATTGTATTGATCGATTGACAAAAATGTGGTGACCAAAGGCTCACAGGAAGTCTTTGGAACTCTATAACCTCCCTCTTTTCTTTCTTCTTCCCCTCACATTGTCTGCCTAATGCTATCTAACCACCAAATCTTGGTCAATTCTTCCAAATTTGGATTCCAAATTTGGATTAGGTGGCCCACAGGGCTCACAGGAAAGCTAGCCCTGAATTTATCCCAGGAGCAGTGGCTCAGCATTTGCTTATTCAGTGTTCAGAGCAATTTCATAGAATGTAATTACTGTGAATACAGAGAAGATACTATATAGATCATAAGGACTGGAAGTTGTCTCTCTAGCTCAAATATTTGGTCCTATATGAGTTAGTATAAGTGTCCTGCTCCAGCAAACAAATCTCCAAATTCATAATAGTTCAAATTCAATAGATGTTTATTTCTTGTTCACATATCAGTTTTGAGCTGGTGACTGAGTCAACCTAGTGACCCTCCTCCACTCAGCTCTTCAGGAATTCAGGCTGGATGGGCACAGCAGTAACAACACATGGCTTACAAGGGCACCTGGCCATTATCCTCATTTGGCCCAAAGGGAAAAGAAACATACGGGAATACATCTGAGATGTTTTGATTGGCTAGGCCTGGAAGTGGCGCTCATCACTTCTGCTTGTATTCCATGGGCTAGAACAAGTCACATGTCCATGCTTAGCTGCAAAGAAATCTGGGAAATGTAGTCTGTCTGATGATTAGGAAGAAAACAAGATTTCCTTGACTCCTAGCAGTCTCTGCCCAGTTTGTTTGTTTTAAGGACTCATGGAGTAAGGTTCGTACCAAGACCTATGACCACCTCACAAAGATTAATAACTTGCTCCCTCCCATTCACTTCTTTAAATATTTGTTCAAAGTTTCTTTTGAGGAAAAACTGAGATCTGTATGGAGGTAGGGACAAAGAGAACTGTACTATGACCTGAGGAAATTCTGCCCAAACCCTTGCTCTGGTTCCTGAGCCGCCTCCAGATCTGATGAAGATTTCCAGCCCATCTCTAGGTCTGCCTATAAGTGTAGCATTTTCCTAATTCTTGTGGGAATTAGAGCCCTTGGGTGTAATGCAGCCCAAAGGCTGAGAGAGGGTCCTCAACCCCTATGAAGACCGGGAATCCCCCAGAGGAATCACACAGGCTCAGAAATCCCACACCCTCAGAGAGGAGAGGCTACAGAGGACATCGGACTCCAGGTAGAGAGAACAGAGACCCTGGCAGCTCCCAGAGGCAAGAGGAAGGTAGGTTACTCCCAGCTAGGCAAGGCCTGAGCCAAACCTAACTTTAGCTGTCTGAGCCCCTTCCCACACTATGAAGCCAACTGTGAGGAATCTGAAAGGAATGTCACAGTGTGAGAGGGACTTTGGGGTAAGAATGGCCTGGGTGAGAGTAGAAAATAAAGGGACCTCATCTCCAGCCAAGGTTCTAAGAAGGAGGAAGCCCCTCTTAGTGCTTTGGAAGCAACTATAAGAGATCACTTAGCCGTAGGCCACCTAGGAGGCTCATCACCTTATTGCTCCTACATACTCTAGCTGAAGTAAAGAACAACACAGACAGGGAATGTCCCACAAAAAGGCACTATAGCCTCTGTTTCCCCTTATTATATCTCTCCTTGGTGCCAAAAGAAAGATTCTTGTCCTAAAAACCAACAGCTACATGGGGTCTGGAAAAAAATCCCTGAAAGGAAAAAGGAATAATAATAATTTTATATTGAATGCCAGGCCCTATGACAAACATTTGACATGTGTTGTACTGAATTCTCACAATGACCTGTGAGGTAGGTATTCTAATCCCCATCCTAATAATGAGGCTCAAAGGAGTTAAGTAACTCTCCCCATGTCCACACTGTTAGAAAGAAGTTGACTCAGGACATTCGGTCTTATTGTTAGGCCCATATTCTTAGCCTCTGAGCCCTGTGGCTCTGACAAAGTTGGTTACTTGCTGGGTGGGGCAGGAGAATCTCTACCTGCCTACCTCTTGTACCTGTGGCCTCCTTCCTCTTCCACAGCTAAGGCCTATCTCTCTTGCCAGAACCACCCCTGCTGACCACCTAGCAGGGTGGCCCTGTCATCCCTACGCATTCACTGGACCCTGCTCTTTCCCTCAGGTAGGCTTTCAGGCCTCTGCTGGCCATGAATCCCATCCTGGTGCATCTGTCAGTTCCCAGGTGCTCTGCAGGAGTCTGCTCACCAGCTGCCTGAGCTCCACTGTTGAGAGGGGATGTCTCTGGGATGCTAAGCGGAGCCTCAGGTGGCAGAGCTAACCATACAATCACTCTCTCCTCCTTGGTCACTTCTTTTCAGGTAGCTCTTGAGGATACTTAGAATTGTACCCATATCTCAGGACCTATCTCCTAACCTCCCCACAGGAGCTCAAAAAATAGCATGATTCATCAATCAAACAAGTTTGTTATTAGCTCAGAATCAGGCCAGGGGTCTGACTCATGTTTTCATCTGGCAGGCTACCATCAGCGACTGTTTGAGCAACACAGAGATGTGACCTTGGACCTTGATCTTCACCTGTGCAAACAGCCCATGTGACGGAGTTGAGTCGTAGGCAGGAAAGAGCTGGGTTTCTCTTGACCCTGCCACTATCACCTGCTGCTTGATCTTGGACAACATCCCTCCTGTCTCCAAACCTACTTTTTCTCCTTTTAGGGTGGGCTAGGCCTTAGGGGTCTGCCAGTTCTAAAATGCTCTAGGGATAAAAAAATATATATAACATTTTAAACTGTAGGTACTTCCATGGGTTTCCGTGGGCAGCCGTAATTGATGCAGTTGGCAGTTGTTTCTTGGACACTCTGGAGGTAGTCACTATGTCTGGCCTCATTTCAATCCTTTCCCTCCTTTTTGTTTCTTTCTTAAAACAAATCCTGTGGATCAGTGTGGGAAGGAACCAATGAAGATCTTGTGGAGGCTCATTGTTTAGAACATTTATTCTTTACTTTCTTTCTAGTTTGGGGGGGTTAGGGGGCATAGGTCAAGACATTATCGGGGTGTTGCTAAGCCATGTCCAACTCTCCCCACCCAGTACTTCCCTCTAAAGCTGTGGAGGATTTGGCAGAGAAGGGCCAGTTGGGTGCCACAGCTGGTTTCCCAGGAGCTTGGTCATGCCTGGTTTCCCAGCTGGGCTGGACTGAGTGACAGAGTGGTTAAGAGATTTGCCAAAAATCACAGAGCTGGGATGGCCCTCCCAGAGTGCAAGGATATTATGAGCAGGCCAAAGGACCTAGATTGGAGTCCCGAGGCAGAAAATGTCCAAGGAGCCAAGGAGAGTGCCTGGCAAGTGTGCTCTAGGCCTGACTCTGCTGGCAGCCCCCTGGAGAGTCTGCTGTGCATCCTTGGGTCTCAGTCTCCTCATGAGGAGACTGGCAGGTAGGGCTTCTGAGATAGAGAGATACTAAATTGATCTAAGCTCCCTTCCAACTTTAAGATTCTCTGACTACTTTACAATTTAAGATAATTGTAAAATGTTCCCTGGGTCTTTCTGCATTTGCATGGAATGCTGGGGGTACACCACTCCTTGAATGCCCCACCTGGCTGTCCCTTTTCCTTTCTCCCCAGCCCAGCCTCTGCCAAGGAAATGGATTCAGGCTGTTTGGAAGGAACCAATGAAGATCTGGTGGAGGTTCATTGGTTGCCTCAAGGACAACCAAACAACACCCTGGCAAAGGGGATCCAGCCCCTCCAAAGTCCTGATGAGCACTCTGGATGGTGTTTTATGACTTCTCTCCCTGCCAGGGACTAGAAAGCTTTATTTGATCAATGATCAAATCCAAAATCTTCCATTTTGCCTGAAGCAATGCCAGGAGTCTTAACCTTGGGGAGCTACCCCCTAGCCTTCACCAGACACTTAGCAGGGATGGGTGGAGTGGGACATGTCACACCCGCTGTCCTGTGCCCCTCCTCCCCCTCCCTGCCCACACACCCGCAGGGAGACTGGTCCCAGCCAGTGTCAAGGAGTCAAAACAAAGCTGCTTTCCGTGCGCCTGTTCTTCCTCAATGGCCGACCGTAAAGTCATCAGGAAGCATGGTCTAGTGCGCCAAGCTCCAGACAGACAGCCTGACCTCTGTCCTGGCTCCCTGGTCCTGCCCAGGCCAGACACCACACCCCAGAACTGCTTTCTCATCTGCAAAACAACTCGGGCCTCCCCAGACCGGCGTCGCCTCTCCTGGCAAAACAGCCCCTCCTCCCTGCAGGCAGCAGCGGGCTCGGGAGAGGGCCGGTGCGGGGAAGGGCGCGGGAGAACGCGGCGGGGGGGGAGGAGATTCGGGAGCGGCTCCCAGCGCCACTCTCTCCGCAATCCGGGCCCGAAGTGGGGGCAGGGAGGGACAGGGCTCTGCTCCAGGCTCCCTTGCACTTGGGCTGGCTCCCTTTCTAAGGGAACAGCCTGTTGTGCAGATAAACAGAGGGACTCATTGTGGATGGCTGCTGGGTGTCTCTGGGGACAGTAACACCTCCACAGAGAGGCACTTATGTAAGCACTCACTTCCCTTCCCTGCCCCCACCCCCTAAATAAGCAGGCCGTTTCCTCCGCCTGCCCCGCCCCTCGCAGCTGGGTCTCTCTGCCTCGGCCGGAGCCTGACTCTCATCCAGCTTCAGACCTCCACCGCCCTTGGGGAACCTCTCTTCTGCTATTTATGAGTTCTCTTTTACACCTGCCCTTAAATAAGACCCTGATGACCGTGAAGAAAACGTGTCTCCCTGTCTATGCTGGTGTGATGAGCTGTTTTGGAGCTGGGAAGCATGAGGCAGAGCCTTGAGGTTGCTGAAGAACAGGCCCCTCAGTGAGCCTCCACCAGGCTCCTGGCGAGGATGCCCATCTGATTCGTAATTCACCTCCTGCCTCAACGCTCAAAAACATCCAACGTGGCCAAGTGTGGTGGGCTCAGAATATCCCTGGCTCTCCTGCTTTCAGATAAGGAAACTACACTTGCCCTCACTGCTGACACCAAGTGTGGGGGTTTATCCGGGGGGGGGGGGTAACAGCAGGGCAGAGAAGTCCAGGAATTTGAAGAAGCAGGCATCCTTGCTCCCAAAAGTAAACTACTGGACAGTTTCCTGGGCCCATGGATAGGATCTAAAAGAGTGATTTCAACCCTGGCTGTGTATTAGAATCCAGGCCGCCCCCCCAGACCAAAAAAATGGAAATCTCTAGGGGTGGAATCCAGGCAAGGACCAACTTTGAGAGCCACTGACCTAAAACAATGCTCCGTTTGGCAGCCTCTGGACACAGAAGCCAAGAGAGGGGGGAAATAACCCCCCCAAAGTTAAATGGCCAGTTGGAACAGAGTCCTGAGCAGAACTTGGGTCTCCTGACATTAAATTCATATATCTTCCCATCATGGTTTCCCTCTGGTTGCTTTAGAAGAGAAGGTCTTAATCTCAGTTGCACATTAAAGTTATCTTGGGAACTTAAAAAATATGTGATGGCAGGCTCCATCCTAAAATTTTGATTTAATTTCTCTGGGTTACAGCCTAGGCATACATATTTTTCTAAGTTCCTTAAGTGATTCTAATATGTAGTCATAATTGAGAGAAGTCTTGCTTTAAAGGCAAAACTCAAGGACAGAGAGAGGAAGAAAAGAATTCTATGGAAGTCAGGGAAGGAAAAAATATGCCTGTAAGAGGAATCTTAGGATTTGTCCAAAGGAATGATGTTTGACCTGGATCTTGAAGAAGAAATGGATTTAGATACTGGGAACTGGTAAAAAGCTTTCCAAGGGAGGGAACAGCATGGGCAGAGTCCCTTAGGAAGGGATATGGGAGAGAGATCCAACAGCTGAGAATTGGACAAATTGGGACTAGAACGTGAGAACTGTGAATGCCACACACAGGAGTGTGGGCTGAATTGTCTAGGCCACACATCAGAATCACCTGGAGGGCTTGTTAAAACAGATGACCGGTCCCACCTATAGAGCTCTGATTCAGTAGGTCTGGGCTAGGCCCAGGAACTTGCATTTCTAAGAAATCCCCCAAAGATGCTCATGTTGCTGGTCCTCAGAAGACACTTTAAGAACCACTATGCTAAGCCAAGGAAAACCACAGAAGGTTTTAGCTCTTGGATCACATGGAGGGGGGGAGCGCCTTACTAAGACAGGAACATTGGAGACCGAAAACAGGAAGTCCAGAGCAGCCCGGAAGCTAGTACAGTGGCTTCTAGTGGAAGAAATAAGGGATGTGGTGAGAAGGGCCTGGGCAGTGGGACCTGGGCGGAGGGTGGGGAGTAGTTTAGTGAATTAATGGTGGAGAAGTGCAGAATGTGGTGACCATCGGGGTTTGGAGGAAAGCTGAGGCTGAGGCAGAGGCAGAACAAGTGAGTTTTGGAGATAAACAGCAGAGCCCATGATGGTGCAGTTCTCTGAGCCCAGGAGCCAGGAGCAGCAGGTGTGGCAAGGGCCAGGGGCTCAGCTGGAATATGAACACTGAACCCTTGTCTCGAGTTCCCAGCAAGACTGTGACCTCTGACTCAGACCTAGGGCTCTCCAAAATGAAGAGGACTTGGTCCTGCTTCCCTAAAAGCCACTGTTTCTGCCCTAAAACTCCTGCCGTCCTGGAGGTGGGGGCAAACCGAAGCAGTGTGAGCCCTGGGACCTGCTTCTCGTCCTGTAGGCTGGAAGAGGGAAGGGCAAGGGTGTATCTCTTCCAGTTGAATTGGGGAGGCAAAGGAGCCAAGCGCTGTTATGTCACTCATGCTAAAACTCGCTCTGCTCCAAACCCTCACTTGTGGTCTGCCTTCACATTTACAGAAAGTTCCCCAAAGCAGTAGTTCTCAAGCTTGGCTGCACGTTAGAATCATCTGGAAGTTTTTAAAAGTCCTTGCACGCAGGCTGCATCTCACACCAATTAAAAGTCATATCTGGAGTGGGATCCAGGCATCAGTTTACGATTTAAAGCTCCCCAACTGATTCAAAAGTGCAACCGGGATTGACAACTGCACCTTGGAGGGTGTGTACAGGCAGCCTTCAAATAGCCTATTTATGAAAATGACATTTCCTCCCTAAGGAAATGGTTTGAATGTGTCTAACATCGCTCCACCATCCCCCCCCCCCCCACGGGAACTGGTCAGCAGGCAGCAGCCTTTCGGACCCAGAGGCCTGCAGTGCAGGTTGAGGGCAGGGCAGTTTACCTCAGCCTTGGTTTATGGAGCTGGAGGCCATGCCCTGGAAGGGAGAGGCTTGAATGTGCAAAGTCCAAGCTGGCCTGACTCAAGGGGGCTGGCCGCAAAAGGGGTGGGGTAGGGCGGAGGTTGGGGGGAGGAGTGGGACATGGTTCAGAGCCAAAACCCACAGGGAGGTGGGAGGGCCTGAGGAACCCCGTGGGAGGGACCCTGGAAGTGGGTGATGGCAGGTGTTCTGCATGGATTTTGGCATCACAGGCGACTCCCATAGCTGCCCTTAAGGCGTGGTTGGGTGTGAGGGTGCGAGAGAGGGCAGAGTGTGACGGGGGCAGCTCCCGGTCCTCCTCCCTAACGCAGAGCCCCAGATTTGGAGAGATGAGGGGGCTCCCAGGAAGGACTGACTCCAAGGGCTACCGGGATTTGGGGGTCCTGAAGCTTGAACAATTTGAGGAGAGGGCATCTTTAAGAAAAAAGAATACAAAAGGACAAGTGTACCATGAAGCACAGGGCCTGGAAAGGAGCCTGGTAAACGAGGGGCCTGGTGATGAAGGCTTAGTACCTTCTGGGAAACCTGCCCTGGTTAATATGCAACAGTTCTGTGAGCACACGTGAACTAAGCGTTTCATCTCCACACTCTGTCATACCTTCCAGGCTGCGTCTGTGTACTCCTGCTGGGTACTGTGACCTTTGGGATACCTGTCAGACTAGGGAGGTCAGTAGTCCATTTTATTTCTGGAGAAACAAAGGAGTAGAGAGGTAAACGTGGTCACCTAAGATGTCAGCAGCTGTGCCACCAACAAGGCCCTCAGCACCAGCCTGGCCATTCACTCCCTCCACAGACTCATATTAGGACGTACTATGTGGCAGGGCCGTGCTGGGTGTGGCAAGTACCACAGTGACTCAGACGTGGACCTGGCTTTCAAAAATGACAAGACTCTGCCCCCAAGGAGCTCCAACTGTGGTGAGGAGGCCAATTTAGGCAGGTCATTACAGTGTGGGGCACTCAGGAAAGATGTGTGCAGGGCACCTCTGAACACAGGCTGTAGGGGAGAAGTAAACGCCTCAGCTGTTAGGCCTGGCTTCCCAGAGAGGAGCAGGAAGCTTGAGAGAAGGTACACAAGTTTACTAGGCAGGGAAAGGCATTTCTGCACTGGGAACCACCCTGTTATCTATTGAGCACCTACTATACACCAAGCCTGGGCCCAATCTTTACATTTAGTAAGCAAATGAGACTGCACAACATCCCCACAAGATGGGTCCTACTATCCCCATTTCACAGATGTGGAAGCTGAAGCACAGTGAAGTTAAGGAGCTTTTTCTCAATCTAATAGCTATTTAAGTGGTGGGTCTGAGTTCTCAACCCAGGAAGTCTGGCTCCAGATATCATGTGTGCAAAAAGCTATGAGGGGACAACTTGAAGCATTTGAGGAACTACAAGAAATTCAGTGTTTCACACACAGGAAGCACAAGAGAGGTCAGCAAGGAAGGAGGCTGGGAAGCCAAAAGGGCAGGGTGGATCTTGAAGAGCCCAGAAGAACAAGTGGAGTTTGGGTTGTTCCTGTACGAGGCAGGTAGGTACTGAAGGTTTGTTTTTTGTTTTTTTAAATTTTATTTATTGATTTCTTTTAGCGAGAGAGAGAGAGAAAGAAGTCAGTTTGTTGTCCCACTTATTTGTGCATTAATTAGTTGCTTCCTGTCAATGTGCCCTGACTGGAGATCGAACCCAACCCACAATCTTGGCAGATTGGATGATGCTCTAACCAACTGAGCTCCCTGGCCAAGGCCGGTACTAAAGGTTTGTAAGCAAGAGCAGAGCATGATCAGGTCTAGGCTTTAGAAAGGCTACTCTATGTAGAAGCTGATTATATAAGATGGATTGGGGGCCACCCAAAGGAAGCAGGGACCTCTGAGAATGCTATTGCAGAGTCCTGGCAAACTGCTGATGGGACATCAACTGAGGCCGAGGGACCCGCTCAAAGCTCCTCTGGCTTCAACTGCCAGCTTGACCAACCTAGGGGAGAGGCAGGTAGCAGCTTTATGCCAGAGAAAATACTCTGGATTTGGAGTCAAGAGACCTGAGTTTAGTGGACACCTTCCCACTGGTCACCTTTGGGGACTTGGTCAAATCCCTTCACCTCTCTGAGTCATAATTTCCTCATCCAGAAAGTGAGCATAAGTCTTGCTCTGTCTGACTCATTCGATTTTTATAAAACTCAAACATAAAGCATGTGAAAAATGGCCAACAGAACACAGAAATACAAGTACAACAGAAGCGTTAAAGTGGCTGCACAATTAACTGAGGGCTTCAGATTCTTGGGCTAAAGTGGCTTCCTCTGCCTTGGCAACAGGCCTCAGAGCTCATGCACGCCCCTTCTCCCCACCTCCACAGGACCCACCAAATCCTCCTCCTCCTCCAAAGCACAGCGCACTGCCACCTCCTCCATGAAGCCTTCCAGGCCTTTCCCCAAACCTCCAGCTGGAAATAACCTTTCTTCCCCTGAAGGAGTGCTACTTCCCAGCTCTTCTCACTTTTCTCTGTCTTTAATTTAGCTGCAGTTGGTTGTTTACCCTGGCCCTCACTTTCCCACCTTCCTTAACATGATGGCTGGCACCTTTCTTATTCCCCTTTGCGACACAATGGACACACTCACCGCATTTTTGTTGAATGACTGAAATACAGTGAGTGAGCAAACTGCTGTGGTTCCAGAGAAGTCAGGAAGGCAGCAGCCCTCACCTAGGAAAAAGGGCCAGAGAGATCTACGTCATGGTTCCAGAGGGTCAGAGGCACGAAAGGCTGCAAATGACCTTTCAAATTCTACTCTTCTCCAAAGAATAAATAATAATAATGAGATGAAAACGATGTGAGTGGAAATCATAATAGCAAGAACAACTGTACTTACTAATGGTTATTGAATACTTATTCTATGACAATTTGCTGAGTGTTTTACTGAATTGTTTCATTTCATCTTCACAACAAATCTATAAGGAGGTAACATTTTTATCCAGGACCTAGCACAGTGCCTAGAACAGAGATGGAGCTCAGTAAATTTATAAAAAGAAATGATCGATGAATAAACGGGGCGCAGGAAGGTGAAGTGACTTGCCTAGGGTCACACAGTTAATAGCAGAGGAGCTGAGATTCAGACCCCTCGGGTTTAAGTACTGCTTCACACTGCTGCCCACGAAAGACAAGAGGACAGGCCGTGGGCGCCATGAGGGACGGCCGGCAGGCGTGGTGAGGGAAGGCGTCTTGCCTGCGCTTCGCAGGGGGCTGGAGTCTAAAACTCCAGGAGAAAGCTCTGAGTCAGTGGTCCTGCTTGACCAGCTTCCCCGACCTGAGAAGAATCAAGAACGAGTCGCGGGTCCCCTGCTCAGAGTAGTGGGGATGGGTCCAGAGTCCAGCACAGAGGAGTGGCGGTGAGTCGCTTGAGGCTCTTTCAGGCATTTCCCTATTGCCTTTCTTCTAGAAGGATCTGGGCTCTCAGCTTCATTACAGGTGCCCAGTCTGATAGAAACCCTGTTTATGAGAAAGGGTGGAGTGGACGTGGGGTGTTCTAGGACCTGTCCTCCTCTCCTTCGGCTCAGCTGGGTGAGAAGATGGGACAGAAGACAGAGGGGGTGTGAATGTGCAGGACAGACTCACAGCCTCTGCCCGGGAGGGTAGGAGAGGAGTGTCTGACTGAGCCAGGCCGCTCCCCTGCTGACATTTGATAAATGCTTCCTGTGAAAATGTTTACCCAGGAGGAAATGGATCATGCTTCCCCTTCCTACCAGGAGGGTAGGGAGAGGGGCTGCATCGGACCCATAAATTCCAACAACTGTCCCTGCTCACCACCCCACCTCCCTGGGTGCCCAGAGGAGGTGAGAGAGAGGCGTCAGACACAGAAAGAGCTGTGACAGGAGGCAGGTACACAGCCGGGAAGTCATCTCTATAGGAGCACATCAGTGTCCGTTTGTCTCTTTTACCTTCTGTTTTTTCTTCTATTTCTTTAAAATTAAGTAGCCATCTGTCCTTGTTTGATCCAGGAAGTCCCAAAGGAACCCTGACATTTTCCCCTGCTTGGCACGTGATGTGATGGGTGGATCTAGCAAATGGTCACAGTGGATCTTAAATCTTGGGATCAGAGGTGTCCACTGGCCTGGAAAAACCATTTGTTTCCCCCAAATCATGGAGCCTTGGTTCCTTTCTGTTTGCTATTGTCTTCTCTAGAGAGGCCGCTGGATGTATTGAAAAGAGTGGCATCAGGAGCCAGAGCAGCCAGTGGGTCCTGGTGTCATCACTCCTTCACTCTGCGACCTTGAGAGGGCCCTATCACTTCCCTGAGCCCAGACTCCTTCCCCTGTGAAACAGAGACAACGATATTACCTGCAACAGTCTCCTGTAAGGGTCGAGTAAGGGAAGGCGTGTGCAAACACTTTGAAATCATAAAAGAATACACGGCTATGGGTGCTTTTTAGCCTTGACTGAGTTTCCCTTCTATAAAATGGGTACAACAATCTCTGCACCTCACCTTCCAGAATGCCAGGAGGACAAAAGAGTTGTTTGCGAAGGTGTCCAAGACCTTGGGTCAATTTTCCATTTTATTAATATCCAAACAGTCAGGAAATGAAAGGTGCCCAAATCGTGTTTCAATTCTAAACACTGACTACCGAGGCCAATAACAGTGCCCGGAGGCAAAGCACCGAAGGCTAAGTTATTTTCTAAATATTAAAAAATAATATTTTTAAATAATAATAATAATATGGAAGTTCTTGATCCATATTTCTCACATAGTTTGAATATCTCTCTAATTAAAGTGCCCCAATTCCCAGCAGTAGCTCTTTAATATAACTTACAGAGCACAGGTTTTAGAAGCTACCCAATAGCTAATTTTAAAACCCAGATTCTTGCCATGTACTGAGTCAGAAACTCCAGGGCTAGGGTGTGGAAATCTCATCTTAACCTGGTCTTTAGGTGGCTCTTCTTCATGCTGAATTTTGAGAGCCATCAATCTGGAAGCCCCATGATGTGCTGCAAAAGAGTCATGCAAAGCTTCTCTCTATATGTCCTCTAGCAGCCAATCCCTGGACCTCCCAGAAGAGGACACTCAGGCACATAGGAACCTATTGGAGGGCACACCAGGGCTGGGTGAAAAAGATGAAGGGATTAAGCAAAATAACAACTACAAAAAACAACAACTCATAGACACAGACACTAGCATGGTGATTACCGGAGGGAATTGGGGTGGGAGGAGGTAGGAAAAACAAGATCTTTATTTAATACTTTGGCATATGAATTAAGGTAATGAATCATCTCAATTTCCCCAGGACTACCCTACTTTTAGCACTGAAAGCCCTGCGTCCCAGGAAACCCCTCAGTCCTGAGCTAACCGTGACAGTTGGTCACCTTACTGTCCAGATCACCTAATCCCCTCAGCGAGTCTCCAGCTGCACAGGAACCCAGGCCTCCTGACTCCCCGCTCAAGCTCTGCCTCACACCTGCGGCCTCTGCTCCCCAAGAATCAGACGCTTCAGAGCAAATGTGACGCTGGGAAATCAATCTTCATCCAGCTAAGCACTTTGGTGAACTTTTGATCACAATGGACATTGTGCAGCATCAGAGAAAGGATACAGAAAGCAATGATGTTAGATTCATCAGTACCAATTTCCAAATGGCCACATAGAAGAATGTGCTTCACTGAATACTGGTGCTAGGAAAAAAATGATTCAGGACACAAACACTATGCTGTACGGTCAGTTTAGAAAACAGTGTTATGTGCATTCATTATTATGGCCACTGGAGCAGACAACCCAGTTAAATCCTGGCTCTGCCATTTAACCACTGTGTGACCTTGGGCAGGTTGTACCTAATTACCTCATCTGTAAAATGGGAATAGCAAAAATCCCTTCATAGAGTTATGATGAGAATTAAAACATATAAATCATTAGAGGGTGCAGTAAATTACTCATTGCCCCCATAACCTATACACCACATGGCCAATACCAATGTCTAAATAATAAATACCATACAAACCAAGTGGAGAGCAACAGGGGTTTATTTCCCGATAACTGGGGGAAATAAAAGGGAGACTGGGAAACAGTTTCCCCCAAATATATTTCTCTTTCTTTTCACTTTGAGAGTGAAAAGTATTGAGGCTACAATGGTAGTCTCAAAGTATTATTGCTGTCTTTAACCTCAGAACACAAATAAAAGAGGACAAACAACTGCATAATTAATTGCCTCTCACATAAGTACAATATTTTAGATATGTCCTCACTTTTACACGTGTCACCCCACCAGACCTGTGCAGACCCCTTCCCATTATAAACCAAGGTTGTGTGGCCCATGCTGTCTGACTAGTAGTTACTTACTGAGCATCTACCATGTGTTTCTTGCTAAGCTGGGTGCTGTGGGAGATGCAACAATGTATAATAGGAGGAGCTGACTCTTGATGCATTTACTGCTTATCTGGGGGATAAGCTATCAGCAGATACAAGAGTTTATGTCAAGGGCCAAGTGACTGGGGTATTCAATAAAAGCAGATGGATTAAGTAACTGTCTAAGATCATGTAAGACATGTGTGGTAGTCCTCAGGTCTGAACCAATATCCTTTCAGTATGCTCCAAAAAACACCCAGCTACTAGCATCTGTGTACCTGAGCCTGAGGGAGCAGCCTTCAGCCAAGGACTGAGAGGAGCTGGTGTTTAATAGCCCAGCTCCCTCCCCGCTCAGGGAGGGCCGTTTTCTGAGGCATGTGTTTTACAACTTTCTGAGAGTGTCTCGGTTGGAATTAAGCTGCAGTTGCCCACAGCGGTAACTGGCTTGATCACAAACTCTTTCCTGGGTGCCTTCCCTTCCCTATATTGCTGGCCAAACCTCTACCTGTGCTCCCTTCCCTTTCAAAATAGACAATTTGTGCACAAATCCTTGTCTAAGGGTAAGCTTTTGGCCAAACCCAAACTAAGGCAGCATCATATTTCCTGTGAAATTGGTTAAGACTGTATCCTTTTGACGAGTGAGAAAACTAAGACTCAGAGAGATTAAATAACTCTCTAAGGTCACGAAAGACACGTGAGGTAGTACTCAGGTCTGAACCAACATCCTTTGGCTCCACATCCACGCCTGCCCTGTCAGCATGACCAGAGAAGTCGCTTGATATTGGGGACACAACCCACCCCTACTCCTACACTCACCCCACTCAGGAAATTGGGAACTTTCCCCAAATGAAGGCTGAAAAATAGGTTGGTGATTTGGTCTCACTCAATTCTCACTGACTTCCTATTCATTTAAAAATGTCTCAGGCCCAGCTCTCCGTGTGAAGTAAGGACAGAAATGATGGTTACAGAGGAGAAAAGCAGCCACGTGGAACTCCTGGGCTCCACGTGAGACCAGTGCAAGCCGAGAAGTAGGACAGCACCCCTTCCATCCATGGAGATGCTGAGGAAATGTTGCCTCTACATTGTTTATCCAGATCCATAGAAAAGGGCTTTTAAAGCCACACTTCCAACTCATGATAATTTTTGCAAATCATTTGGATTAAGGTGGCATTAGCCATTGTGTTGGAATAAGTGGAGTGTGTGGGTACGTGTGAAAGTTTACTGACAATCAAGTAAGTTGGGAAGCTTGAAAGCCTTGCTGTAGCTCAGGGAGCTGTCCATGAACTCAGGTCAAGTTTTGGCTCAGTTCAGAGGTAACTTGATCCACGTTTTAAGCAAAATGAATTATCATGGTCAGAAGCAGATGGATGGGGTAAATCACATGAAATCAACCTAAATTTATCAAAAGTTGAAAGCAAAATTTCTTTTATTTGTTTGGTGTTCTAGTTACCTGTTGCTGCATATCAAACCATCCCAAAATTTAGTGAATTCAACAACCATTTTATTATATCTCCTGACTTGTGTGGGCTGGGAATTCAGGCTGGGCTTGGCTTAGCAATTCTGTTCCACATGCCATCAACTACATTTACTTGGAGGTATTCAGCTGGCAGATGGGCTGAAATGAAGGGTCTGAGATGGCTTCATTTACGTCTCAGGTTCATGGATAGACATGGCTAGAAGGCTGGGCTCAGTGGGGACTGTTGATCGGAGGACCATGTCTCAAGTGAACAAGGTACATGCTTTTTTATGACCTAGCTATGGAGTCACATAGGGTCACTTCTGCCAATTTCTTGTCAAAGCAGTCACAAGCACACCTATATTCAAGGGGAAGGGACTTAAACCCAAACCCTCAATGATAGAATTTATAAAAGTACAACATCCAGTTTGAGTTAGAAGTGAAAAAAAGAAGTCAGAGCCTGTAGGCTTTCTCTGAATGAGACTCTAGCTGCATCTACTTTGCCAGGACAAAGCACTTGTGACCTAGAGCATGGGTAGAGAAGAAAGTGGGAAAGGAGGGACCTGGCATGGCTGAAATCCCTGCTCTCCTGACAGTGCTCCTTGCTTCTAGCTTTGCTTGGGGGGCAGACAGCTCTGCACTCAGCGCCAGTCATTACTAAAGAGCTGAATGAAGGGTTTCACCTACTCCGGGATACTGGTCCCTTGGAACTGAGAAAAAGTGAAAAGGCCAGTGTGGAAGGGTTTGGCTGATTTGACCAATGTGCAAATCAAGCAGGGAAAAGGAGTCAGAGAAATAGTGCCCAGTGTTGCTCATCACATCAAAGATCTGCAGCTGAGGTTGGGCTCCCTGGGGCACTGTCACCAAAGCCTGCATCTCCCAAGGCAAGGCCACCCTGTGGACTTCAAGCCTGATATTACTGTCCAACATACTGATCACTTTCCTTAAAGTTTTATCATCCATTTTTGTACTGGGTCCCTGGAATGGCTGCAAGCGGAGTAAATCCTTAGTTTCCCTATAACAGTGACTGACAGTGCCATAAAACCACAGTAATTACCTGACATGTTCATATGTCTGAAGCATTATAATGGAATATCCCATGAGAGCTGAATGCTGGAAGCATTTTGCATTTTTGCATTGGACAATGTAAGCTGTTCCAATTAATGTCAATCAAATCCACCCACCCCTGAGAAGCCCCAAATTATAGGTTGATTTATTGAACCTATTATAATGTTCCAAAATCAATTTGTAAACATTTCTACAAGCCAGGACATTATATAGAGGCAATAAGAGCAGTCAGTTCAGTGCTCTGAACTTAGTAAATATTCAATAAATGTGAACTGAATAAATGGATGCCCCATAGGTTGAAAGCCAGGACCCCTCAGTACCAGTCTCATTCTTCTACTAACTGGCCATGGGTCTTGGGGAAATCACTTCCTCTCATTAAGTCTCAGTCTGTTCACCTTTAAAATGTGGCATTTGGACGAACTCATCTTCTCTGAGGTCAATCTCTCACAGCTCTAATTATAGAATTCTATAATTTTATGAAAATGCTAACTTCATTTATACTATTGGTGGCAAAGGAAATGAAAGATAGAATTGGTGTTTATTAATAGTTCTTATTTTATTCTTCATTGCTTATTTTATGCATCATTGTATATGCTTTCAGATATATTACATATTTTAGTTATCATAGCTAACTTTTGAGGAAAATATTACACTCTGTTTTTACACTTGGGAAAACTGAAGTTTTATTAGCTTGAGAAGACATCAATTTCTAGTCTTGATAGAATTACAACTGCTTTAAGACACTGGGAAATAAGCAGTGCAAAACTATGATTCCTGAGAGAAAAAATGAACAAGGTAAGCCTTAAAACAACCCTAGATTTACGCTTAGGGGCAAATTCCATCTGGAAATCACAAGTACAGCCTGTCAGCTTGGCTAAGTAGAGGAGACAGAGACCAGAGATTAGGGAAGCTGAGGTTAGGAATTGAGGATCACAATTCCAGAAAGGAGGGGAAGAACACAGAAAAAGAGCACTCTAAGTCTGCTGGGATATCCTCTTGAGTCTACTGAATATTAGGCTATGTGTGTATAAAGTGAAGCTCCACAAAACCAGGCAAAAGAAGTGACCAGAAAGTAGTAAGCTGAACAACTCAGAACTCTCACAAGATGGAAAAAATGGTTGTGCAGCAACCAACCAAAGTGGAGTCTTTGGTGATCCCCTGGGGTATTCAACGAAGCATCCAGAGGAGTCACACTTGAATAAAGTGACTAAACTATTCCTGGAGTGAAGGTTATCTTCAATCCTCTATAGTAAAGCATAAAGATAAGGCTCAAAGGGATCAGACTACTTCATAGTAACTTAACTGCCTGCCAAAACAAAGTCTAACACTCTTTAAAAGAAGACAACAAAGTCCAAATACAGTACTTAATGATATGGCTTCACAATGTCTATCATCTAATAAAAAATTACTAGACATTTAAAGAAGCAGGAAAATGGTCACTTATAACCAAGAGAAAAATCAGTCAATAAAAACAAGCCAATATATGACAGAGACGATGTACAAGTATTTAAATAACTGGACAAGACCCAACAACAAGTCATCAAAGAGTCCAAATTCAAACCCAAGGGTCTCCTGACCCCCTCACATAGTACTCTTTCCACCACCTGTGCTCACCAGTCTCTCTGCATCTGTGGCAATTTATAAGATTTTACCATGACAATCCCAATGCAATTTTCCTGTATTTCTGGTCTGCACTTCAGTTAGAACCTCTCAGAAGCTCGCAGAGGTAGACACAGATCTGAAACCTGTGAAGTCAGTCTCTGATCAGGAACCAGCACAGGCAATCCTCATGGACAAAATTTCAATACTGCCACAGAACTCCTTTGTCTCTCCCCCTACCCTACTATGGCACTTGCACTGGCATTCCCCATGGCCACCCCTAAGTCATATATCTGGGAGGAGGAGCTCTGCCTCAGGGGCTGTGGCTTGAGGAAAAATACGAATAAGTGTGAACAGTGGAAGCACACACCAGTAAATCAGGCCTCAGTTTCTGCCCTGAGTTGGCAAGAACTTAAGCAAGAGGTAAAGGGGAACACAGAAAGTGTCACAGCCTTCAGAAATGTGCAAGTTCCCTCATACCCACCCAAAATTTATGCTTGGGGGCAATGCTGAGGGTATGTTCATGTGTGCACTGCCTACAAGTGTTTGTGAGAAAGTCCCTGAAGGAGTACAGACACAGGGTCACCTTCCAGGTTAGGGGTGCATCTTTCCTCCCTGCAATTTACTCCACAAGTTGTTACCAAAGCAAATATCAAAGCCCTGCAATTTGCTAATTACAGGCAGGATCCTGGGCTTGTGGGCCCAATTAGGCACTTGTTCTTCATTTTCTGTGTGACCCGGGGACTGCATCCACAATTACCCACTCGTCTTTTAACTGCCCTGAGAGCTGGTTGACTCACCTCCAGCTCACTCCCACTATCACCTCCAGATGGCTTTTGGGTTTTTTCTGCTTTCCAGGTTGCCCCCACTCAGCTATCATCTCTCACTGCATCACAGGCAATGTCTGGTTTCCCCAACTGGAGCTCCTCTGAGATGTCCTGGTCTTGCTCCTTGCTTAGGTTTGACACCTATAAGGCAGGAAGCAGCTCCTGTTGGTCTAGGCATCTTGCCTGGCTCCCCCAAGGGAACTCAGGAGGCTGTGGTTGCATTCAGCTGAGCCTCTGCCCCAGACACAGGAGTAAGGAAAATTACAGCTTCTCTGGGGCCGGCTCACAGCCAGAACTTCTGCCCACACTCTCCACCAATACCTCCCTGGCTCTGGAGCTCAGTCAGGCCAGGGCTGCATCCAGGAAGACCTGCTGCCAGTCCTAAGGAAGGAGGTCCCAGTAGCTGCCAGCAGTAGCTCTCCAGGGAGACACAGGTTGTAGAAAGAGAAAAGTCCCTCATGGTTTTCTACTTTGTTAGGTAAGCTACCTGGCAAGCAAAAAATTTCTATCAAACTTTCTGATGATTTACTATGTCAATGGTTCCTACCCTTTTTAGTATCACAGACACCTTTGAAAATCTGATGAAAGTTCTGGACCCTCTCCAGCAAGAAACACTTATGATTTTTGTTCCACTTATTTACTGAATCATCCAACAAATATTTATGGAGCACCTATGTGCCAAGCACCGCTTGACACTAAGCAAAGATCATTGGAGAAAACAGACAAAATTTCCTACTCTCATGGAGTTTACATTCTAGCAGGAAAAGCTAGGCATTAAATAATAAATGCAATAAATAAGTAAAATATACAATCAATAGAAAATAAGTGCTATGGAAAAAATTCGAGCAGGGTAAGAGAGAGATTGGTGGAGAAAAAGGCTGTATTTTTAATAAAATGTGCCAGGTTGTCCTCATTGAAAAGTGAAATGTGAGCAAAGAACTCAAGAATGTAAGAAGTTTCACCATGTGGGTATCTGGGGAAAGAGTGGAGCAGCCAGAGGTAACAGCCCGGAAGGCAAGGAAAAGTGAGAACTGTACGGCTGGACTGGAGAGGGGGAGGAGGCAGTCTCAGTGGGTCAGGGAGGCAAGGGGGTGGAGAGACAGCTATCACGCAAGACCTTGTAGGTTGCAAGGACTTTGACCTTTACTCTGAGTTAAATCATGAGCCTTTAGTGGGATTTGAGAAAAGGGTTAACATGATCTCAGTGGTAGCAGTGGAGACCTTGAGAAGGTTGAGTCAAGAGAATGTCCTGAATAGCTGTGGTGTGTGCAAGAAAGATGCGGACATGTAATTTCACATGCACGAGGCAGCACTTTACCTGTCTCCTGAACACCCACCTCCATGGATTCAGGTGATGAAGGGAAGTGGTAGCCCCAAGGAGGGAGGGGAGAGTGAGGACTCCAGTGGAGAGGGAATGCCTTAGCTGTATCTAAAAGGTACGTTTCTTTTTAAAAATAAGTAAGAAAATAGTTCAGGAAAATATGATAAAATATTAGCATCTGGCAATCTGAGTGGTGGATACATAGGTGTCTATTACGTTTTCTATATATTTAAAATAATTCTTAATTTTAAAAGGAGTTGCTTATTTCAAGGTTTATCAGAAAGTCTCACTTGATCATCAATGCATAAGAGGAAATCAACATAATCAATTCTGCTAGTAATTCTGGCTGTGACTTCCAGCTGGGTGCACTTCACTTCTCTAACTTACTTTCCTTTCCCTCTTTCCAGTGGCCCAGAGTCAAAGGTGAGAGAAGTCAAGAACTAACACAAAAACCACACTATAGCAAGAGAGTCTAGAAGACAAAGAGGGTAATGGGAACTGGGAAGGCTGGGAAGGCCTTCTGCCAAGGCTGCCCTTCAGTGGGATCCAAGAGAATGGGTAGCTTGGGCCTCGCAGAGAGGAGGGTAAGTCTTTCCAGCTGGGAGCTGCTTCAGAAACAAAGAGGCAGCATTGGGAGCAAGCACAGGGCCCCCGCATCTACTCTACCATGGCCGATTTTAAGAACAAGCAGACTTTCCTCCAGGTACTGAATAGAGAGAAAAGGCCAGATGGGAAGGGCTTTCAGAGCCCTGCAGTCACCCCACTGGGGCCAAGGGAGCTCAGTGATGGAAAAAGTTGCATCCAAGTCTGTAGCCAGCTGAAACCTCCAGATCAGGGTGACTTCAGGCCCCTGGGGATTAAGGCTAGTGAGCTGGGTGGAGTCGCCTTGCTGGCCTGGAGGGAGACCTCCTCAGGAGCAGGAGACCAGGGAGGCTCCCCAGCCACCTCTGTGTCAGCCACCTCAGGCCATGGCCCTCAGATAGCCAGTGCCTCACAATCTGCAGACCTGTCCCTGAGCCTGGGGGAAGGTCCCCTACTGCCCACATTTTACAGAAACTTGCCAAGTCACAAGTCCTGATTAGGTGCCAAGAAAAGGATTTCCCAGGCCACAGCTTTAACAAGACCATGCTTTCTAATGACTAGTTTTCTCCTAATTAAATAAAAAGGGGGGAGAGAACCCAGTGATTACTCCACCTTGTAATACCACCTTCCATTTATGTGCGTCTCTCTTCAGACAAGCTCAAAGTGCTTTGTACATTATTGAATATTTTTCCCCTCGTAATATCCTTGAGATTCCTAGGGACGGTTATTATCATTCCATTTTACAGCTGGGAAAAGGGATGTGGCTGAAATTAAGCAGTGTCCAAGCGCCCTCACTGCCTATGGTCAGTATTTTGAAGCTCTTACAAGAAACTTCCTCACATTTAAAAATAAAATTGTCCCCTTGGAGGTTATCTAGGCTAAAGCAATACAGAAATAGTCATCTACTGCAAACTTTACAATAGTAATTCAAGCTATTCAGCTCTCACAACAATCCCTTAATACAGAGAGAATTACACCAACCTTACACAGGGGGAGGATGAGATTCAGAGAGGTGCAGCAGGCTGCCTAGAGTTGTGGAGTGGTAATATTTGTAGTAGTAGTAAAAGCTGGAGCTAATATTTATTAAGCACTTACCATGTGCTAAGTATTTTACACTTATTAACTCATTTTTATTCTTCCAACCCTCTGAAGTGGTTATTAGTATTGTGACCATTTTGGAGATGACAAAACCAGACCACAGAGAAATTAAACAACTTGCCCAGGGTCACACAGCACGTCAGTGGCAGAGCCATGTAGGACCCACAAAAGCTATGCATGTCCCACCACAGCGGTTTTCCCACCTGAAGGACTCAACAGTCTGAGGGTTGGCCTGGTAACACCGGGTACAGACCAGGTGACTCAGATATAGTCCCAGGACTGCTCTGAGTCCTAATCACTGTCCTTTGAGGGTGGGTGTGGGTGCACTTTCTGTACTGCGCTGAGTGCCAGGCCCCTTACTCTAAAGGTGGGTACTGGGAGAGGGATCATGAGAGAAAGGCTCTTACTGCTGGATTGAAGGCATATGTGCTGGCTCCTTTCACTGGTATAAAATGGCACCATAGGGGCTGAGAGTACAAAGGTACTGGAATTGGAGACTAAGGGTTAACCTAGAGCAGTGATTTTCAACCTTTTCATCTCACGGCACACATAAACTAATTTCTAAAATTCTGCGGCACATCAAAAAATAGATATTGTTTGGCTGATCTGACCAAAAAAATAGGTATTATTTTGATTCATTCCCACGGACGGCTATTGTTGTGTTGGCTGCTGTCATTGTTTCATTGCCAAGGGAAAAGAGGTCAGTGCCCCGACTAAACAATCACACGCTGCATGTTTCAAACGTTCTTTCGGCACACCAGTTGAAAACCGCTGGCCTAGAGGGACATTCGGACCAGTGGGAGGTGCACTTGTCTGGTGTGCGTGGGAGGCGGTGCACCTAGCTCTTCACACGCCAGAGAAATGAGCCCCCAGACCAACCTAGAACCTTGGCTTTGTCACTGCTCTCTCCCCAGGAGCATCCTCAAGTGCCTTGTTCCACTCCGCATGCTGTCGTACCAGGAGGGGGGTCCTAGTGGGACAGTCTAGCTAACCCTGCCCATCAGTAAGCTGGCCCCAGACCGAGAGCAGGGGCTTCCAAGTGCCCAGCACACACCCTGGAGCAGTGAGGGTGAGACCGGGACCCTCCCCCCACTCTCAGGTAAGGCGTTGGCTGGGTGGCCAGGCGGCATGTCGCACCCAAAACTCTGTCTTCTCTTTTCAGACCAACACTTATAGCAGACTGACCACAATCCTTACCTCTTGTCACCGTGTGTCCTATCCCTTTCCAGGCAGTCAAATTACAGGAAACCCTTCCTGAGACTGACAGGATGAGCGGTGACAAACCACTAGCATGTCCCAAACAGGCAGCATGCACGCAATTCCCAGCGAACGCTGGCGACGCTCCCCCACAGTCCCCAGCTCTTTCTGATCAAATCAGAACATTTGGGGAATTCCTGGCATGCTACGTCTGACTCCACACTCTGCGGAACTTGTACCTTCACCTTGTTGAGAGCTGATGTGCTAGAAGAGGAATTCTGGAAGATAGCATCTTTTTTCCAGTGAGCACAGTGACTACAAACATGAGATCGGGAGCAAGACTGCCTAAACTGAAACTCCAGCCCTACCATTTACTAGCTGCGTGACCTTGAGCAAGCCGTGGGACCTCTCTGCGCCTGTTTCCTGTAAATCATCGATAATAAGAATTCCTGCTTCGGAGGATTGTTGTGAGAATTAAATGAGTTATTGCATTAAAGCTCTTGGCACAAAGCAAGCACTAAATAAATATCGACCACTATCAAGCGGCTGGAAACTCCTTCCCCAGATAGAATCCAGCATTTTCCATCAGCTTCCCTTTGGCCGCCAGTGCTTCGGGCAGGTAGAGGCAGCTCGGCTTTGCGAAAACCTGTATCAGGAGACTGCCGCGTCTAAGGGCTCATGCGCAGCCCTGCTGACCGCCTGATGCTTGCAGGAACAGAGCAGAAAAGAAAAAATCAGAAAAAATCAAGGCCCAGGCCCACCCCAGGGAGGAGGGTGACAGGCCCTCCCCAGCCTCCCTGCAGATCCACTTGCTGTTTGGGCCCCACCCCGGCCCGGGACTGGAGGGCCCCCCGCAGATGTTCAGGCCCTTCAGAAATGTAACCCCGGGGAGGCCGAGCTTGTTCCCAGAGCCTCCCAGGCACGCGGCCGCTCTCCCCGCCGGCAGCGCCTCAAATACCAGGGGGCTGCCAGAGCCGGGCGGTTTGCGGAGCTCGGGTTTCTCCCGCCGCGGGCTGAGCCGGGGGCGCGGGCGCAGCTGCTGGAGGTCACGCCCGAGACGCGTCGGCACAGGCCCGGCCTGGGGGCGAGGGCTGGGGACGCGGGGCGCGTCACCTTCCCCGGGGCCTGCCCGTCTCGTTCCCATCTCCATTTCGCAACCATGCAGCGGGAGGTGGGATTATTTTTGCAAAACAAAACAAAACAAAAACCCTCTAAGGCTTTTTCACAAATGCTAATGGTGAGCATTTTTTAAAAATCGCTTTTGAATTTGTGTGTGTTGGATATGGAGTTCTTTTTCAATAAAGGGCGGAAAGAGAAAAACCTACTTTCACCACAGGAAACTTAAAGACATTTAACCTTGAAAGTTAGTCGTCATTTTCGATTACTTAAAACATTTGCATTTGTATGCTTAGAGCCTTCTACATATGATAAAAGTAGGGGCACTGAACAGTTTAACCACCTGTGTTTTCCTTGGATTGCATATTTTCCATTGTAAACAAGAAAACACAGATTGGAAATCCATTCATTCCTTCCTAAGTGCTTCAGTTGGGGTTTATTTGTGTTTTCAATGAATGGAAACCAAACACAACCTTTGCAAGATTTGGGTATTTTGTGCAAAGAAACCCCAAGACATCTTTTTATCCCTTCCGCAGCTATTTTAACATAAAGCCCAAGATTTTTTACATGTTTGACTTGTCCTCTCATTTGTAATAATACTGGGAAATAGTTATTCTTAATTCCTGTTTTACAGATGAGAAGACAAGCTCAGAGAGGGTAAGAGACAGCTAATAAATGATGCAGCCTCGATGTTCACGCCACCCAACCTGAGGGCTGCAAAGCTGTGCTCTTTTCACCTCCATAAACTGTTTCATGTTTAAATATTTCTAAGTAAGTGGATAGTTAGGAACATACAGGTATAGCTGATCTTTTCTCTTAATTTTCAATATAGCTTTTAGGAAAAGAGGCAAACAGTGGAAGGTAACTGGTTTCTAGAGCTAGTGCTGCCTATATTGTCTGGCCGCTCAACCTTAACAAGGCTCTGAGCCTCAGTTTCCCTCTCTAAAATGACACTTTATCTCAAAAGTCCTATCTAGCTCTGTCATCTGAAGATTTATCCTAAATTAGAAGCTCAGAATCGTCAGCCTGGTATTGGATACAACATAATATTAACCACTGCTCTTCTGATTCCCTGGTTCCATTTATCTAACTCTGGGGTTCTCAACAGTGGCTGCACATTAGAATCTTCCGGAGGAGCTTTTAAAACTACAGATGCTCAGGCCACACCCGCAGAGATTCTGACTGAACTGGTCTGATGTGTGGCCCAGGCATCGGTATTTTTGAAAGCTTCCCAGGTGAATGTGGAGCCAGGACTGAATACTGATCTAACCTAGTGAACTACTACAATTGCATCCACCCTAGTGGTCCTTTTATAAATGTAGTTGGTTTAACTGGAGTTTCCTTTTATAAAATCCAACAGCACTAGTGCTACCAGAGTCCATCTCAAAACAGATGTGAGCTCTTTATTTGTGTAATTTGCTTAAATAAGTTAAGGTGTCTCATCATAGCTTCAAAATGTTCTGAGTATGTATGTGTGTATGTGTACGTCTGTTGTTGTTGCTGAGACAACAGATGATTTTTTTCTTCAAGGATAGAGACAGAAGAGTGTTACAATAACCAGAAGTTCTAGGTCAATCTGATCCAATAATTAATTAGCCAGGTGAAAGAGATCACACAAAATATTTATTTAAACCAAAGTTAATACCCAATCTTTGGAAACAGCCTGTTTTAGACCTGGCGTCAGAGACTGGGTTGAGCTGGAGATGATAGAAGTATGGAAGTCCAGATGAGAGGTCAGCCTGGAGCCATTTGAATCCCAAAAGGCCCTGGGCTATTTCATGTACTATTAGTCTTTCAATTTGGCATCTATTAGACGGAGGCAAACTTTTCAAAGCTCTCCGTCTAAATGTGACACAATGATATAAGTACCCAGGGAAAGTTCAAACTTCTTATAAGTCAAAAAAGATTTACTTTTTCTTTATGGAAGGATCTACTGATTTCTTGATATACAGAAGAAATTTAGAGAGCTGTTTTTTTTTAAGTCTGTTATAGTTTGTTCATTAAGCGTAAGCTTCTTTCTTTCTCTTTTGCATGAAACTGTAAGAGCCACCACTCCACCACCATGCCATGCACACACACCCAAATGAAAACATAGGGGTTTTTTTCATTCAACCTCCGGTGACATAGTTCAGGTGGATGAAACACTAGTAGGTGGTATTAGTTGATACTGTGGTCAGAATAGTGATTTCTCCAAACATCTTTGGTGGGACTGACATTCAAACAGGAAACAGGAACATCAGGCAATTCTGTGGCTTTTGGCCTTTACCTGTTACATATAAACAATCTCCACCATACAGCATGGACACAAAATTCTACTTAATGTAAAAATGCATGAAACCACCTTACGTGGTCAACTGTTTCCCCTTGGCAATAGAAAGATTAAACTTTCTGTACAGGGAATAGTTTTGATCTTGCCTTCTAGCTACAGTATTTACATTCCAATAAAGTTCATCTGGACTAGTTAGTAGTCGCACGAATGAATGTGGAGCCGGAGATCATATTCTTAACTAAGGATGTCATCCAAGGCATTGGCTGTTGGGGCAGGGGCTTATCCTAGCTATTAAAGATGAAATTCGCAGAGAGATGCAGAAATGATCTCTAGTGTGAATTTCCATGACAAACTTGGGGCGGGGGTGGGGGTGATTATTTTAGGACAAGAACAAGGAAGGAACAGACTGATTAAAGCCACTGAAATGAGGAAACATCTTGTCAACCCAGAGACACAGATCAAAGATGGGTCTGTGCTTTTAAAACTTAAAATTAAATTTAAAAATCGGTCTAGGTAAGAGAAAGGGACTTTGAAGTAACAGGGAAGTTGTCACTTCTTGTATGAACCACAGGGACCAAATCAGAAACACTGATCTTAAGAAAAGAAGCTAATAGTACAGTTTCCAAAGCAGGAAATGGTTTTTTTAAATCTCTGTTACCTGTAATGATATGTAGTTTGAATTTGGGAATAGAAGTTGCCTAATGGAAATGTGTTTCATGTCTGTCTAAACCAAAAAACATTTATTGAGCACTTACTATATAGCAGGCACTGGGCTAAGCGTAAAGATGTCAGCATGAATGAGACTCAGTCCCCTTCCTCAAGATACCAGGTGACATTGCTTACACTGGAAATTGATATGAGGTATTAGTACAACCAGTTTCACAGCTGATAAATCTCATTGCTCACAACTCAAGGCTTGGTAGTCAAGATGGTTGGGTTATCCCTTGAGCATGCCACCTTGAACATGCCACCAGCTTTGATCATCTGTTTGAGCCTCAGAGCCAACCCTGGGCAAAAATGCATGGGAGGTGCAATGGAGGGTGTAGAGATAAATAAGTCAGGGCTCCTTCTTCCAGAGGTTCCTAAACAAGTTTCCAAATGAAAAGGAAAACTACATAAGTAACTTTGAGGGAAACTCATTGTATGTGGCAAGTAAACATTGCTTGCTATTTGGTCCCTCCCAAGAGAAACTACCTAGAAGACTTTAGAAATGGTTTGGAAGAATAATGCTTTAAAAGCACAAGAGATTAAAACACGGGGGTGACAAATTAGCTTTCCCAACCACTTAGTGAATGACCTTTCTTTAGCACATTGGGCTGATTAAGAAGTAGATATTAACCAGTGAGATTCTCTGTCTCTGACACAGAAATTTAACCCTTTGCAGAGAATTTTTAGGAGCCATCAATTTATAGTTTAACGGGCTTTTCAGGGAAAGCAAAGTACTAGTACATTTTCATTCAAAATATAGATGCTGATAAAAGCCTAACCAACAACCTCTAGACAAGAGTCGGCACAAAAGGGATCATTAAAGGAAATGCTACATCATTTCAACTGTGTATGTCACCCCTCCAGCTATTCCCTCAAGTCTTCTCCAACCATCCCAGCCTGGATGGCTGTTACTGTATTGAAATTCTCACAGCCCCCTGGGCTGTACCCCTGGATCTCAGAGCCCATCCAGTACAATTTAGGGCTATTCTCTGGTTGGGCCATGGTCTCCCCAATTAGTCTGGGAGACCCTAACACTAGAGATTACATCTTCTCTCCCCTCTGCTCCTAGAATAGGGCTATTTGTATGATATGGGCTGAGCATGGCCTGTCAGGGGAAGCCTTAGGCTTGGACTGAAAGCCTGGAGACCATGCCCAATGTGAGCAATGACTAGTTATTAATCTTGGAAAAGTAAGTTTTTCTGTCTGGTCTGTATTGTGCCATCTATAAAGTGAAGAAGATGGGCTATACATTATTTGAGGTTTGTCCTTAATACTCTATGATTATGTGATTTCTAGCAAATGCCAAATCTCTCACCACCACCACCACCACCCCCCGCCCCCCGCACACACACACCACCTCCCACTTTGCTTATCCTTTCTTCTCCCTGCATTTGTGAATTAGCAGGCAACTGACCACTTTAAACGAGGCAGACACACAACCTCAAACACACAGACCTCAAATCACTGCTGTTTGGCCTCTCCAGATGAATGTTCCTAAGACTGGCATTTTATTCTAATAAATTCAACATGACATAGACCCCAAGTCTCACTAAATACAAAACTGAGCACCACATGTGTCCAATTCTTTACAGGACAGTTTCACATATGATCCCACAAAGTTCTACAATAACCTGCTACTATTGGGCCCATTGTACAGAAGAGAGTTTGATGCAGTCACATAGCTAGTTAGTAAGTTGTCTCCACTCCACAGAAGCCAGCTGCCCCTCCCTCAGGTGCCACAGGCACAGCTACAGAAACTGCTTCTTGAGTGGGAGGTAGGAAGGGAGCAGTTGGAGTTCAAGAAGAGACAAGAGCAAGGGCAAGAGATGGGAGAAGGGGACAGCAACATTCCTGGGGCTGGTGAAAAGTCCAAAGGCTGCCAGCCTTAATCTGCCCTCAGCTCACAGTACCTTACACCTCCCAGGATTTAAACCCCCTGGGCTGTTCTTCTGACCCTCTGCCACTTCCCTGCCCTCTCCTGCTCTCTCCCCTCCTTAGGATGCCCTGAAAAGAATGTCCCTTGCAATCTCTCTCCAGCTGTTTGATCTTTTTAAATGTCTCTCACTTGTCTGTGGCATATGCTCCAACCAAAAAATAGACCTTGGGCATTCAGGATGGGAAAGAGTATTAAATGGTCAAAGACAGCCTCGTGCCAAGGGTGTGGGCAGCCCCTAGATAGCTATGATTACCAGATGTCCTGGATTTTCTGGGATGGTCCTAATTTAAAACATTCTAGCCTCTGTCCCCATAAGTGCCTTCACACTTGTCAGATCATGTGTCCCTATTTGGAGTTTGGAAAACATAGTTACCACATGGATACCCGATATCCAAGTGTCAAACAGACCCAGAGTCAGCATCATGGGAGTGGAAAGAGGACAGATATTGGAGCCAGATGGATCTTGGGTCAACCAGCTCTGCCACTTACTATCTGTGTGGCTTTAGGCAGCTTTTATTCCTTCTGAGTCTCAGTTTCTTCATCCAGAAAATTGTTAGTTTCCCCATAAGTCAGCCCCATGGATTTTGGCTTATCAGAACCACCACTGCTCATAGACACTTAATATCTTCCAGATGTTTCCGCCATTCTGTCTGTACTGTCTCTGTTTGGATTTTGGTCAAGTCTGGTGTGTAACAGTTTAAAGCATTAACTTACTGGTGCTGAGTGCCATCTCAAACAGCTATGATAACAGCAGCCAAGATATCCCAACAATATAAAGTGCCCTTCTTTACTCCTGCCCATCTTATTCCAAACCCTCCTCACTCCTCTAGACTCCATTCAAACCCTCTCTCCACTGCTCCCTAGCAGTTTCACACGGGCTTGTTCTGCCCCAGCCAGGTCAGGGGGCTCATCTAGATCGTTGCTGTAGGTTCCAGCTGCTTTTGCCTCTGCTCTTACCTCCCTCTTATCCACTTTCCATGAGCCCCTCTCCCCACCTAGTACTCAGGGGCCAAAGAAGACAGTGGAAGGTGGGTCTACTGAAAAGCCAGCCAAGCGCCATACCTGATCCTGGCCCCCTCCTAACCTGCGGCTAACCTTAGTCGGGTCACTTGACCTCTCTCAGCCTCAGTGCCCTCCTCGAAAAACTAAGATTATGTTTCCTGTATCTGGTACCCATGAGATGTATTTTCAAAGCCTTGTTGTTGCCACATTATTTAACAAGCATCGACTCCTCCAACTTCCAAACCTTCTTCAGCTCTTATTTCCAGGCACATGGAGCACAAACTCAGAATTCAAACCCTTCCAAACACCCAGCATTCAGAACCCTCCATAGCCTGGCTATAGCCCAAGCTTCTCAAACTCATTTCCCACCCAGAACACTTTTGGTACCAGCCATGCGAGGCTCCTCACTGCTCGCCTACCCTGGCCTCTGCATTTCTGCCCAAACTGTTCTCACCAGGCATGCCCTCCACCCACCTATCCAAGGAGGTCTCTCTTTCTAGACTGAGTGACAACTTTCCTCACTGCTATGGACTGAATTGTGCACCTTGAGCCCCCTCATTCACATGTTGATACCCTAACTCCCTAGTGTGAACTGTATTTAGGGACAGGGCCTTTAAGGAAGTAGTTAAAGTTAAATGAGATGATAAGGGTAGGGCCCTAATCTAATAGCATTAGTGCCCTTACAAGAAAAGACACCTGAGAGCTTGCTTGCTCTCTCAGCCTCTCTCAATATCGCTCTCTCTTTGCCAGGTGAGGACACAATGAGAAGGTAGCCACCTGCAAACCAATAAAAGAGTTCTCACCAAAAAGCAGATTGGCCAGGACCTTGATCTTGGGCTTCCCAGCCTCCAGAACTGTGAGAAAATAAATTTCTGTTGTATAAGCCACCCAGTCTTTGGTATTTTATTATGGCAGCCAGAGCAGACTAATACACCCACCATCACTTCTCTCTTCTTCCTCAGAACCCTGTGTCACTTGCCACCTGTCCCTCACATGATAGACTAAATTAGTGACACTTTGTCTTGCTAACTGAATAATTTCCCCTATGCGTGCCCATTTTGCTCCTCCAATAAGGACATAAACTCTGCAGGTAGGAGCATGAGGGTCTGTATCCCTCACAGGTCCTACACACAGCATTGTACACAGCAGCTGCTCACGATGTGCTTATCTGGTTACAAGTCCTGCAATGATGGAGGAGGGACAGTGGTCCTGAGAGGACAGGATTTTTTTCAGTGTGGCTGTGGGATGCCTTCAGGGGCACACACTTACCCTGACCCAATCTTAGCTCCATCACCACGGCCCAAGGCAGGATGCTGGAAAGGTGCAAACACACAAGGTGGTAACAAGGAGTTTCCGCAGATGTAACAAGGAGTTCCCGCAACCAGCAGACTAGCTAACAAAGAAACAGACATACCATATTGAAACAGTCATTGAAAATATCTATCACTTATTTGCATATTTTATGAGCATACTAAAAAGCAGTGTACTAAATATTTTCAATTACATATATTTTTGAGCACCTGCTGTGTGCCAACTGCTATATAAGTCAACTTCAAACCCAACACCAATTAAACTTATCTCCATTTTACAGCTGAGAAAACTGAGATTTAAAGAGATTAAGTAACTTGCCCAAGGTCACACACCTAGTAAGTAAAATTGTGAGCCAGTGATAGATTGCACTTGAGAAGCATTCTTTGGCTGGTTCATTCAGCCAATAAACAGAGCAGATACCATAGCAGAACCCTCAAATTATTATTTGTGGAGGACATAGGAAGGCGGGCAACATCGTCTCCGTCCTCATGGACACGCAGAAGAGAGGAGGGGTCATGTAGATCACAAGTTATAGGTGACTACAAATGCCATGACAAGGGACAGGGAGCAAGTGCCTCAGGCGTTCAGGAGCAGCTGCACCCTGACCTAGGGACCGACACTGAAGGACGAGCAGGAGCAGGTGCAGAAATGGAAAGGTGCTGGTGGAGGGTTCACTCACCAGGACCGAAGGGTGTAGGGTGAGGCTGAGGTGCCAGGCCGAGGTACCAAGGGTATGACCTCTGGCAGCATGAGGCCGACTTTTGGCAAAGCTGCTGGGCTCTCAGGAAGCACAGGTGACCTCAACCCCACGTGCCCACCCCCGACTTCTCTAGTTAAGGCAGGGACCTTGTTAGAGACACAGGACTGAGGCTGAGAAGGGGCTCAGTTCCTGGGAGGGGAGGGTTGGGGTGTGGCAGAGGGACTCTGGACTTGAATTCTAGAAGTCTCTCTGCTCCACTCAGCAGGGTGACCTTGGATAAGTGTCCCAGCATGCCAGGACGTAGGGCAGGACTCAGAAGGCCTTGGCCTGGGGATTTTCTGAGCTCCACGTGATGCCCACTCACACCGGGTGTGGGCTGGAGTTGTGCACGTGCCAGAGGGTGGAGGCGGAGGCGTGATCCTGAAGGGAGGTGCAGAGCACCCGCCTCGCCCAGAGGATGCTGTTTCTGATTTGGGGGGAAGTGTGAACAGTGGGGCCTTCTGCTCAGAGCTCTCTGACCACTGAGCCTGACCTCGGGGCGCCTGGGGGGGGGGGGCAGGAAGCTGCTGATGTCAGACAGCCCCCGTGGGGAGGGTCCCTTGTCTCGCCTCTCCAACCACAGCCCCTCTCTAAAAGAGGTCCTGCCCGGGGGAGGCTCAGCGGCTGAGGTCGACCTGGGATCCAGGCGATGGGGGTTCGATTCCCGGTCAAGGCACATGCCCGGGTTGCGGGCTGCGGCCGATCAATGACTCTCTCATCATTGATGTCTCTATCTCTCTCTCCCTCTCCTTTCCTCTCTCTGAAATCAATAACGATATATATAAACAAAATAAAATAAGAGGTCCTTGCTTCCTAGGCCGCTCCATCTAACAAGGCTAACCTCCCTAAACCCAAGAGCCTAGATGGTGCCACGGGATAGGAAGGGCAAGCAAGGGCCCCGCTGGGCTGCCCCCTTCCGGCCGCCGGCGCGCCTCCCGAGTCCCGGGGTGGGCCGGGGAGCGCGGGTGCGGCCGGCGAGCGCTCGGAAGCGCCCCCGGGCAGGGCAGGGCGCGGGCGGCTCCGGTTCCCGGCGGGCGGGCGGGCGGCTGCCGGGAGGCGAGCGGCGCGGCCGTTTCCCACAGTCCGGGGCGGTGACACATGGCGCTCACACATTCCACAGCCGGCGGCCGCGCCAGGCCTGGCCGCGAGTCAAGGCCGCCGGGAACCGCTGCGGCCGAGCAGGTTCCCACTCCGCCCGCCGCCCGCCGCCCGCCGCCCGCCGCCCTCCGCCCCCGGGGCCGCGGGCCGGCCGGCGGCGCGGCGGGCGGGCGCCTGCTTAACCCTCGCGCGCCCGGACGCCGCGCGCGGAGGGGTTTTCGATCGCGGTGTGGCCCCCTGGGGCGCAGCGCACGTGGGTGAACGCGGGAGTGAGGAACAAAGGGGCGCGGGCGGCCCCTCCTGGCGCGCACCGTGCGCCTGGGCGGCCCGGGCCGTTTCTAGAGCGCCGGGCCCCCTGCTCTCCGTGCATTTAAGAGGCTCCGGGGAGTGGGGGAGGGGTGCTTGGCGCCCCAGTTTCCGCTGGGAAGCCGGACTGGGGACAAGTGGCTTGCTGAGGGCAGTGGCTCTCGCCTTTAGATTCAGCGGGGACTGTGAGAGGGACGTGGGGCTGAAGGCACTCCACCAAGCTCCATCTTCCCCCCAGTCTGTAATTAGAGGGCCTGCCAATCTCTAGCGCAGACCCACCCACAGCTCCCTGGTTATGGATGGGCTACAGAAGCCTTGATCACAGACCACTCTGGCCACCATTTGAGAGCCGCAAAAACAGACAATTAGGAGAGTCCAAAAAATGTGCCCCCTGATTCTGGGGCGGGCATTCGGTTCCATGGGGGTGGCAAGCACTCTCCCGTTCCGCTTCCCTTCAGCTTCTGTGTGAATTCCGCAGGACTCCTCCAACTCTGTCACCCTAGAACTGTATCTAAATGCCCAGGGCAAACAGCACAGTGAAGCTGGGGTCACAGGGAACCATCACTCATGTGAAGCCCCACAAAGCCAAGAACCCACCAAGCATCTCCCACAGGGGGCTGCCCAGACCCCAGGGTCAGGAAGTGTTGTGAGAACTTCATTTCCAGAGGTGTCTTATGTACATAGTCTTTAATTCCAACAACAACCAGGGAGATAGGTAGTATTATTGTTCCTGGTTTATACCTAAAGAAATTGAGACTTAAAGAGGTAAAATCACTTGCCTAAGGTCACATAGCTATAAACATGCTTGACCCCAGGTTTGTCTATGGGGAAGTGGTACACTGCTAAATATACCACTGGCTGGGTATATTTTAACAACTGGCCAGGGAGGGGGCCAAACCAAGCCTGATTTGTGCACTTGCTGATTTTCTTGGCATAAATACTCCCAAGAGGCCGATTTGAAGCTGCCTATATGACATCACTGAAAGCAGAGATGGAAAGAGGTGAGCACAGTAGCCTCTTGCCAGTACCAGCCAATACCAGCACACCATTGCATCCACCCTCTGACCTAGCAATTCTACTCATAGGAATTTACCGAAGAGAAATGAGAACACATTCTACAGTCTCTTAGAAGAATGTTGGTAGCAGCTTTTTTCATTATAGGCCAAAATTGGAAACAACCCAGATGCCCATCACAAGAGAAGAGATAAATAAGCTGCACTGTATTCATATAATGGCATACTACTTGCTGATGAAAATGAATGATCTACTGAGACATGTAACCCCATGGATGAATCTCAAAACTATCATGCTATGTGAAAGAAGACAAACATGAGAAGAACATCCTGTATGATTGTATTTATACGAAATTCTAGAACAGTCAAAACTAACCAATAGTGATAGAAATCAGATCATGGTTGCTAGGGCAGGCGGGGATTGACTAAGAAGAACCCTGAGCAAACTTTCTGGGGTGATAGAAATGTTCTGGGCCTTGAATGGGCATTTCACTGTTTATAAGATATAAGAAAAGAAAAAGGCGCCACAGCTGAAAAGCCTGGATTTCCTTCACTTGAACACTCAAGGGACCTTAGGAGCAGAGGACCAGGGCCCAGTGTGGGGGCTGCAAAGCAGCTGGCTCAGCACATGGGCCTCTGGGGACTAAAGTGTGTTTCTCTTATTTTCTTTTAGCAAAACCAACAAAGCATTATTTGCTTTGCCGCCCACTGTGATTACTAGGTTCCCCAGCCACAGGGCAGAGTATGGGCTGGGCAGCTGGAGGGCACTGAGGTCATCTGGCCCAGTGTCCCCACAGCTCAGCTCATCTTTCCTCCACCCCCTTTTCCCCTCCCCCATTTGTAAGGAATACATTTGAGGAACTTGCAAAGTTACTCTTCCTCCCAGCTCTCTCTATTCCCTCATATTTTCCTCCAACATTCACTTCCTCCCATCCACAACCTTCCATCCCCCTTCTACATAAATATGGTTATAGAGATATATGCTAATTATTTAACAGCCTCCAGCAGTCAGGAATCTCTGTCTCCAAGAGTTTCACAATCACTGAAGCACAAAAATTGTTTAGTACATTATCAAAGGTCATCCAGTGCGTTGAGTTTGGAACATCCTTTTGCCACCATCTAATCAGCTGTGTGATCACGAGAACATTCCTTAAACTCTCTGGCCTCAATTTTCTTATTTGCAAAATAGGGAAAATCATTCTTACTTCAGCTGGGCTGAGGGATAAAATGAGATAACCTGTGAAAGAGCCAGCATGTTTGGGGGGCTTAATGTTTGGGATTAGTTTCTTTTATCATATTTCATTGTAATTAACTCTTACTGTGAACATTTTAATGATACCATTTTAAAGACGCATTGCAACTCTCAAGTTATACACCTACAGAGAAGCAAGGACAGGCTTCCAGCCCAGGTCTCTGCTCTTCTCCCAGTCCTCAGTCCACAGGGAGCTTCGGGGCTGGAAAACCATCTGGCTCAGGACACAGTGGTGGACTCCACCCACTTGAGCTTTCATTTCTGCAATTCCAGAAAAATAGCATAAGAGGCCCAGGTGCAGGAAGGTGGAAAGGCTCTTGTCTCACACAAAAACAGTAAAATTCCTTTCACACCCTCCTGCCTCCAACTTCTTAATGAGTCTCTTACGAACTCAAGTCTCCTTGACTTTTCAACGTTCTATAAAGAATTGCTTGTAGAACTTGGGGACTGAATGTGAGGCACTTGTAAAACTTCACACAATACACAGGGTTTCCTTTTGCTTTTTTCATATTTTATTCACACACCCTTTCCCATAACAAAATGTGCCAGTCATTGTCCAGTGGCTCCCACCTCTCCTGCCCCTTGACTTCATTCTCATTGTGCTCTCTCCACTGTACAAGTGGCTGGTAGGAAGGTCCCCTAAAACGCTCCCAGCTACCCTCCTTAATTGCCTTGATCCCCAAAGTTACGCTTTCTTCAGTCTTCTTTCTTATTTGACCTTCTTTCTGGACTACTTTATGTGCCCCAAACAAGCACAGTCCTTTCCTATCTCAGTGCCTTCGCTCATGCTGTCTCCCTTCCCACACTAGCCATTCTTCAACACTCAGCTCAAATGCCAGCTCCTCCATGAAGCCTTCCCTAATGTCACCAGCTAGAAGGGATCTCTCCCTTCACCTGGGCCCCATGGCACTTTCCTAATCCTCCTTGCTATGGCACTCATCCCTATCTCCTATTTAGTGTACATTTGAATGAGATAGGCAGATTGGTGGGTTCGTGGGTAGATGGATGGGAATGCATATACATTGTTGAATGGGTAGACAGACAACAGCCTGGCCATAGGAGCTGTAAGACATACTCATACCTGGGCGCCTGCATCATGTTAATATACTAACTTGTTTAATGTTCAGTTGGCAGCTTCTGTGTCTTGTGTAGCCTCCACAATCTATTTCTGATTATGGGATCAGGCACTGGGAATACTTAATACAGGCTGGATCTCAAGTCCTATGCAGTAAACATTTGCAGTTGACAAAGGACCAGTTATGTTTTAATTTGTCCCTACCTGAAGTATGAGTTTTTACTAGCTTTCAAAAGTAGATGTCAAAATATTCTTGTTTCTATTCTTGGAGTTCCAACTGGATGGGAGCTCAACCTGTCCAGCTGCTCATTTTCCAGATGAGGAAACCAAGGTCTCGAGAGGGAATGTGGCTTGCACAGATCAGATGTAGAGTGAAACTAAACTTCCACCTGACTCCCAACTTCTTGTTCCGTCCTTTATATATTACAACTTAAAGCCAAAGGTCTGGTTTATCTATTCTAGGTGTATTTCAAACCTTGATGAAAAGCAGGGAGGTTAGGAAGAAAATCCAAGGCTTCTCTAAAGATAGGTAAGATTTCTCTTATTACAGATTCTCTCAATATTTAACATTAGATCTGAGCCTTAACTTTTCAAGATGTCATTTGTACAATGAAGATTAAAAATGCTATGCCCCAGACTCCTTCCTGAGAGTTCTGGAATATTCCAGAGCTGTGTATGCACAGTAAGCTCCCCTCTGACATGGGAACATGAAGAATTGGAGACCTGCATGCTATGGGCTCTGACTTCACTTCGTAGTAAAAATTCTACCATCCACTAGGACTTGGTAACATTTTGAAGAACACCTCTACTATCAGGCCAGGAATTAACTATTTCTCTGTTCTGGTGTTGTAAACACTTTCCATAGTTGTCATTGAATAAGGAACTATTCAGGGCGGCCTCTGTCCATGACTGATTTCTCTGGAGTCTCTAGAGGAGGCTCTGGCTTCTCTATCCCAAAATACAGCTAAACAACACTGCCCAGGAATTTCTAAAACTTTGATGGAAAATTTCCAGAAACACCTTTGGTTCTTTTTTGTACTATAATATTTCTTGATGACTATGATTCAGAACCTCAGCTCCATCCCTTAAAAAAAATACCACTATCTGCCTCAAAACTCTATGTGAAGTACAAAGGGAACAACTTATTTATGCATCATCAATACAGCCACTGACTACTCATGGGCATTAAAATGTTTCTTTAATTGTCATTTTTCTCCTGGGAAGTCCAAAGATAATAGGAAGAAAGTGGGAGAGTAGCAGAGAATGGGGCATCCGGGGCGGGTGTATCTCTGAGCAGCTGACCTCCTCCCCAGGCACCCAGGCAGCAATTATGATTGGTCAGCCAACCTGAAACGCGTCCCGCTTTTATGAATTTTCAGTCAATACCCCAAATGCCAGAAGTTTCTTTTCAAACTATATTTTTTAAAAGTGAGGAAAGAAGAAAGAAAGAAATCCAAACAGTGGACAAAAAACAGGCGCCGCGGCCCCCCACTCCCGCTTGTGAAGCGGCGACAATGGTGAGAAATCAATGCTCAGAACCACAAGGCAGCTTTCAGACACCTCTTGACCTTGTCACTTCCTGGGTAATTAAGAGGCACTACAGTTCCGTGTCACTGTCGGGGGCTGAATGTATATCGATGGATAGATATATATGTTCTTAAGAGATTCTTTTTCTACAAGCTTTGGTCAGGATCTCGCCAAAGAAAAGGGGGGAAAGAAAGGCATTTTGTCCAGAGTGTGGTGAAAGGAAACATGAAAGAAGAAACCTAAATTTTTCAGCAGGCTGCCCCTGACATGGGAAAATGGCACAGACAAGAATAGACGTCTTGTTCGCTGTTGTTTTTTTCCCTTCGTTCCCTTGACAGATTATCTCTGTGAATGTGTTGCAGGCAGCAGGGCACCCCTCCCTCTTCGTGTTCTTCTTCAGTTCCTTAAGAGCAATCGTGCAAACCCTGAGGTCTCCAAGACACGCTGAGTCACTGCTTTGCTTCATGGGGCCCAAAGGGAGCCCCTTCTCTTCTGTTGGCCTCAGTTTCCCCAAATGAGGGAAATCTCACTAAGCCTTCTTTGGAGTCTTTTCCAGGGCTGCCTTTCACTGAGGCTATGAGGAATGGTTTCTGTCTCCTGACCCAGCCAAGGAAACAGAGGCACAGGAACTCAAAGATTGGGAGAGTAGGAATGGGCTTCCCCCCAATGCCTGTCAAACATCATCCACCCCCATCCCCCGCACCGCCTACCCCCAGCCTAGCCCTGGTGACAAGATGTACCGTTGTCTGAGTGTGTGACAGCAAGTCTGCTGGACTGTGAGCTCCTAGAGGGCAGGCACTGGGTGTCACTCACCATTCAACACCTCCCCCCAGTGCCTGTCACAAGCAGGTATTCAAAAGAAGGTTGTTTTGAACAGAATTCCCAGTATTTATTTATTTATTTAAACATATCTTTATTGATTTCAGAGAGAGGAAAGGAGGGGGAGAGAGAGATAGAAACATCAATGATGAGAGAGTCATTGATCGGCTGCCTAGCCCGCAACCCAGGCATGTGCCCTGACCAGGAATAGAACCCCGATCTCCTGGATCCTAGGTCGATGCTCAACCTCTGAGCCATGCCCGGCCGGGTGAATTCCCAGTATTTAATTCAGAGATTGTTATGATTACAAGATGGGCAACAATGGACTTAAATGTTTGGGTCCTCCCTCAATTCATATCTGGAAGCCCTAATCCCCAATGGGATGGTATTTGGAAGAGACCAGAGCCCCCTCTCTCTCCACCATGTGCGGACCCAGCAAGAAGGCAACAAGTGGCCTACAAGCCAGGAAGAGGGTGCTTGCCTGAGCTGGTACCTTAATCTGGGACCTCCCAGCCTCTAGAACTGGAAGAAAGAAGTGTTTATTGTTTAAGCCACCAAGACTGTGGTATTTTGCTGTAGCAGTCCAAGCAGACTAAGACAGGGTCTTTGGAAAGACTAGCTTTTGACAGCAGCTTTTTCACACGCATTCATTAAAAGAAAAAATAAAACTAACCAAACCCCAAAAGACATTTTTCCAAGCACCTCCCATGGGGATTCTGGAGCCAAAAAGAGCCATTCCCTGCTCCAAAGAGCACCCAGTCCAGTGGGAGATCTGACTAAGGACAGAGGGAGACTTCAGAGGAAAGAGGGATGGATTATTGCTAAAATGGGGGCAAGGGTACAGGTCTAGAGGGGTAAAGTGGATGTGTTGGTGCAGAAAGGAGATTGGGATTGGAGCAAAGGACAGATGCTGGAAGGCAGGAAGTGGGGAGGGTGTGTTCAGGGACTAACCACTAGTCCAGCCTTCTCTGCAGTGGTGCTAAACAATGAGGCTGGAAGAAACCCTGCTCTGGCTGAAGCAGTGATGGTAAGGGATCCCCACCCCCCTCCTCAATCCCCAAGGCTCCTTGGAGCTCAGGTTTAAAACCATAAGGAACTGGGGTATTTTGTATTCCTAGCTTCTAGGTTCACTTCCACTGAAATGGATCCCTCAATCTCAAGCCCCACCTCTTTCACAAGAAGTGAGGGTGGACAGCTGAACAACCAGTGTGGCCTCCCAAGTGGCCGTGGGAAGGGGCTGGGTAGTCTGCTCCCCCTAACTCTCTTCCGCCCGCTGTGAAATCCACATCAGCTGGAAATGCCCAAGAGATCCCTTTCCATCTGTTCTGGGCATGGCTGGTGGGAAAACCTCCGATAGGGCAGCCTGGCCTATCAGCGTGACAGAGGCGGCCTCGGTGGGGGTGGGGAAGGACCCACTGCAAAGGCAGGCTCAGCCAGCCCTGGGAACAGCTGCCCAGCCTGGGACCGCTCTCAAATCACCCATTTTGTAGTCTGGTTGCTAATAATGCAATTAAGTTCATCAGAAAAACATCTGTTCTGAATGACAGGAACAGTTGGCATGCTCTGAGGGACTCCCACCAGAGTCAGGGGACTTGGGTGACTAAACAAGCAGGGCCCTTGATGTCCCCAAGAGCCTGGATACTCCCCATGCAGACTTCATCTGTCTCTAACTAGACCAGGGAGTATCCTTGGCCAAGACCCCAGGACAGGTTCGTCCACAACTGTGCTGCTCACTGCCCTTCGCCCTCACAAGCTCCCACAGCTCTGTGAGACTGGGGCCGGGAATATACTTTTGAGCAAATACTAGACAAGCAGCTGTTCTGTTTAAGCATATTGTCTTAGAAGTTTCCTCCCAAAGCAAGGCTGGAAACAAAGGTTCTCACACAGGTATTTATTCCAGTGATGATCCAGGGGCAGGAGTGAGGTCCTGTTGAGAGGAAAACAGGGAAGAAGGGAAAGTCAATACAAGGATGCGTCACTGAGGCAGCTTTCCCTTGGGAAATTAGTGCTCCATTCCTTGGGAATTTCTAAAAAATTTTGTGAAAAGCACCTCAGGACTACCCACGTAGGGGCCAAAGGGGGAAGTATGTGTCCATACTTTCATGTCCTCTATTGGTTAAGGGTGGTCTCATGCAGTTCCAAGATGCACTTTGGTAAATGTCAATGTCACGCAGCAGAAAGTTCCAGGACAGGAAGTGAGAGGTACGTGAGGTGGACCTGGGTGAGGTGGCCCAGGGTGAGGAGCAGTCCCAGCATCTCCATGAAGCTGCTCAAAGCCTGTGAGTACCTGGGTACCGCACCATGGCTGGAGTAAGAGGGGGGCCTGAAGAGGAGTTTTTCCAGAAAGTCTTGGAGCATTGACTCTGCTTCTACCATGCCTGTCCCTGGAGTTCAAGGCACAGACTAAAGCTGCTAGGGGCCTGCTTCTCCTTAAGATGCTGTATTAGTGTCCTATTGCTGCTGTTAACAGTCACCACAGTGCCTTAAAACAATAACACAAATGTATTATCTGCCCATATTGGAGCTCAGAAGTCGAAAATGGGTCTCACTGGGCTAACACCAAGGAGGTGGCCAGCAGCAACCAGGTGAGCCTTTCTCACGTCACATCATTCTAACACTGTCTCTCCTGCCTCCCTCTTCCCCATGATAAGGATCCCTGTGATTACAATGAGCCCACGTGGATAAGCCAGGACAGTGTCCCCATATAAAGGTCAGCTGGTTGCAACCTTCATTCCCCTTTGACCTGTAACATAATATTTTCATAAGTTCCAGAAATTTGGTTGTGGACATTTGAGGGGGACCATTTTTTCTGCCTACCATAGATACTGTTCCACCTTTTTCTAAACAAAAGAGCTCGAACATTTATGCAATTAATTGAGGCTGATCTTCTGCACTGTCCTTAGAGTCAGCCCTCATTTGATTCTCAAAACTATGACCCAAAGAGATAGGTCAGATAGCAGCCAACTCCGCAGTTCTTCCTTCAGCTTCAGGGAGACTTGTGCCCAACCCAAGTACCCCCAGCCATGCAGAGCAGGCCACTTCCTACCCTTTTTCTATACTTTCATTAGGCAAAGGGTTAGGAAATGAGAAACCTAAACCTCAAAAATTTAAACCGGCTCTTCTCTAGAGCTACAGATGCAGTAAGATATTTTAAAACCATTTTTCACCTGGTATTAATATTGTAACCATATTAGGGGGTAGGGGATATTTGCACCTCTCTTTTTGCATTCAGCTCAGGCTGCCTTGCTTTAGCATATGTGTTTTTTGTCTGTCTCTCCCACAGAGCTGTGAACTCACACCTAGGGACATCAAGGCCTCATGAGGTGCTCTGAAATTAGTTAGTAGCCCACAGGAAACACTTGCTAACTCTGCACCCCCCCCACTCCCCCCCCACCCCCATCCGAGGTCTCTTGATGGAGGAGAAGCTAGAGAGATTCTGCACCGTGCGCCTCAGGTAGCTTCCACAGGCATGTGGATTCCTCACTAAGTCTCTGTTGTTACCCTCAGGCTGGCAGGTTTGAGTTTAGCCAGCTGGCAGGAGCACCAGGTGACCCTGGCTAGCCCCCCACCCACAGAGCAGACACAAGGATGCCTGTGAGCATGCGCATGGCGTGCATCTGGCTTTTTCCTAACTCCTGTCTCTAGCTCCTGGAAGGCCAGCTCCAGCCTCAGGAGCCCGAGGGCCTGGGGAGGAACGGCCTGACGGCTGTGCACAGGCGCTGTCCCTGCCGTCCCTGCTTACCCGGCACGTGCCCTGCCTCTGCGGCCCGCCCTTTCCCACACTTTGTTCGCCCCACCTCCAGGGCTCCCTCCTTCACTTGTCAGATCTCCCGGGCTCAGCAGGCAGTATGCCATAACTCTCAAGAATAAAGAAAACATTTTAAGGGGTGACAAGCCCAACATTTGCATGTCTGTTTTCAGAGCAATACCCATCTTGGGGGATTAAGCCTTTTTTTTCTGGCTCCCCATCCAACCCAAAGTATGAAAACATTCTTGACATAGTTGCCTGAAAAAGGATTTCTAAAGATAAAAACACTGCCCAAACCCTGTGATTTCAGTGTCTTGGTGTGAAAAGCACCCGAAAGGAAGGGGCTGGGGTGAAGAACAGAAAGGAACAAAATCTCTTTAGTCAAATAGCTGGTTAATCTTAAAGCAGGCAATGTGTTAGCTTTTGTCTCTAGTTACAGGAAATACACAGGTTGGTTTCTGCCCGTTTTCTGCCTTGGTGTATGTTCCATCCTCAGGCATGACCTCTCTGTGAGGCACAGGGCCTGCACTACCCTAGCCAGGGAGCAGTCCATGTGGGAGAGTGCAGAAACCTAGGCCAGGGCCCATAAGCCCTGGGCAGAGAAAGGACGGACAGGGAGCACTCCTTGGGGCATTTCATGCTGGAACTTAGGGTATGAAGCTCAAAGGCTCTGGGAGAGAAAAGATCAAGTTCACTTCACACTTGGGAAGTCCTGCTTCTCAGGCATGTGTCTTGCTCTTGGGGATGTCCTCTCCACCTACTCTGAGCCTATAAAGTGAATTTGGGGGAGATTTCTAGAAAAAGGCCAAGTAGGGTAGACTCGTCCTCATTATTAAAGAGTGTAGTTGAAGATGATTTCCACAAAGGCCAAGTCCTCTCAGTCAGGCCAGGAAGCTGGTGAACTTGTTAGCAACAGGGTCCATCTGACATGATGAACTTTGCTGCCATTGTCCTGAGAAAGGTGGAGGTGTGCCCAAGAAAGTCAAGGGCTGAGCAGCTGGTCCAGGTATATGTAGAAAAAGGCTATTTTAGAGTTTTGAAGGCAAAGGAAATGTGTTAATGGCCAGGACAAAAACCATTCAGCCATATTCATTCAACAATTGAGTGTCTACATTGGACAGAGCCCTGTTTTAAATGGTGAGTCCCTCCAACCTCGAGAGAGCATGTTGGCCTATAAAGCCCTGGAAAGGAGAGGTGGTGAAAAGAACAGAAAATTTAGAGAACCCTCAATGAGTGGGTTGACTGTGGAAGGGCAGGGGAAGGTGTTCTAATAAAAACCCCAGAGACGGAGCCAGTACATGTCGTTGAAGACAGGTGGGCTGACACACGCAGGATGCTCAGAGGGTCCCTGTAGCCTGAGCCCAAAATGTCTTGTGTGTCAGTCAGGAGAGCAATTTCAAAATGAAGGCCAGGGGAGGAGCCCACAGGAAAGAACCCCTCTTTTCCAAGGAGTCAGGGGGCTGATGGGGAGAGCTCAGACTGGCCAGAGAGAGGAGAAGAGAGACTCCTTACAGAACCCAGTGCCCAGAGGGAAAGAGCTCGTGTCAGGACTCCTGGAGTGGATCAGGTGAGGCCAGGGCTTGCGCTGCATGACGACAGCCCAGGCATGCCCTGAGCCACCGCAAATAGCAAAGAGCAGTTGCTCAATCACTGTTGGAAAGCAGGGGGCTGGGGGTGGGGAGGATGACTGTGAAACTGGAGACCTTGCTTTAAAGGAGAAATAGTCCCTCCTGCCCCCATTAATCCTAAAATATGCAATAGGCTGCCTGAGGTAAGAGAGGTGAGGAAACCAGCTAGGGAGAAAGTCCTCCATCTGTTATTCTTGTCCTAGAAGTGAGGCAAAGACAATGCTCCCCACCTGTATGCTTTCTCCCAGTAACAGATTCATTTCAGAAATCCTTCTTGTACACAGTAGAATATATCATGCAAACTTATGCATTTTGGGTATCACTCCTGGATTTCTGTGTAAGCATTTAGCTTTTCTTCTGCATGACCAAACCTGAGGCTGGAGGGGAAGTTTGCTCACTGCAACGATGGCCCAGGTAGAGAGGTTCCAGGGGACAGTGGAGACTGGCATCTGGGAAGGACGTATGACCCCAGTTCTCCCCCTTAAAGCCTACTCAACACCCGACACCATCTGCCTCTCTGCCACCCCCAGCCCCGACTCGACCACCCAGTTCTGCTCCATGCTGAACTGATTAGTCATTCATAACGCTTAAGTCATTAATTCAGGAAGGAAGCCACGCTTGCTGCCTCCCCTTCTCAGCCCTGAGTATGCTGCCGTTGCAAAACACATGAGTAATCAGACATTCCCAGAGCCCTCGTTAAGCCCATTGCCAAGAAAAGTGTCTTGCAGCTCATTTGCTGGTGGGGAAGCCATGCTACAGGCCCTGAATCATGCTGCATGCTGGGGAGAGCAAGGCCAAACTTGCCTGAGTTCAATATTGCATCACCGAAATCAGCGACGGGAGAGGCTCTCCAGGTCGCCAAGCCCCGTGGACCCCACCCGCAGCCCCAGCTGGAGCTGACCCTTTGTGGGGTTTGGGGAGACTCAAGGGTTCAGAGGCAGACAGGCTGGGAAGGATGCTAGATACTAGCTAGAGCCCAATGCCCCCATTTGATAGATGGTGAAACTGAGGCCCAGGGAGGCAGTGGCACTTGCCCAAAGTCAAATAGCTAATTAATACAGACTTAGAATACAACTTTCATCTCTCAATTCTCTGTCCCCAGCAATTTCTACTGCACCAAATTACTCCAAGATAATGTTGAGGCTTGGATTAGCCAGCAGGAAAGGACCCCTCTCCTCTAAGGCGTCAGGGAGCTGATGGGGGGAGACCTCAGTCTCGCCTGGGAGAAGAGGAGGGAGGCTCCTCACCCGGCCCCGTGTCCAGACTGAAGGAGCTCCTGTCAGGACCTATGGAACAGGACCAGGTGAGGCCAGGACATGAAGCCCCATCAGGAATTTGTGTTGCACGGCAACAGCCTGGGCATCCCCTCTGGCCTCCTCAAAGGGCAGGCCTGGGGACACCTAAGTGGCAAGATGATGAAAACCACCCAAAAGTCTGAAGTAGTTTAAAAGTGAAATGTCGGTTAAATAAAATGAAACGCTCATCAGCCATTTAGAAAGCTTGGCGTGGCTCTCCGTGTTCTAATACCGAGCTATCTCTCTGATAAAAACCAGGTATGGAAACAGAAAACCAAGATATAGAAACAGTACATATAGTTTATTACCATTGTGGAAGAAGGGACACACACACGGGTGGGCACGCTGTGCGTGCGTGCGTGTGTGTGTGTGCATAGGTTTAGACTGTCTCTGAAGGATGCCCAAGGAACTGGCAGCAGTGGTTTTGTCCCGGAGAGGCCCTAAGGGACAGAGTATCAGGAATAAGAGAGAGGGGCTTACTTTTCACTCTTTTCTCTTACTCTTTTTCACTTACATGGGCCTGTGCATGTAATTTTAAAATCTAAAAATCACACTTAGCCCAAGACTGGGAGTCAGGGATCCTGATTAGCTATCACACATAGTAAGTTCTCAGAAAATATAAACTCAATGAACAATGGATTGATGATTGAAAGGCAAATAATGAATATAAATTTGCCTGTTTTTTCCTGAGCGGCAAGGTAACAATTAAATGTATGGCATCACATTTTGGAAAAGACCAGGAACATAGATCTCAGTATTGAAGGTCCGGAAAGAAATAGGATTATTGTGGGCAGCCTTTCACTGGGCAGCATAGTAGAAGTCTGAGAACATGGGATCAAGTCCTTGGTCAACTAAAATCTCAGAAACCTCAGTTTCCTCAGTCTACAAAATGGGAATAGTACTATCTCTTTCCTGGAATATTTATGTGGATCAAATGAGATAATGGGTGGGAAAGGGCTCTATAATATCGAATCTTTGGAACAGGTTGAGGGACTGTGTTTATTAGTAATACTATTATTTTCAGTGTGTGCTTTTACTGATGTGCCCTTAATTAGCCATGGTTTCCAAGCGTGATTCCTATTCAGTGCCACTGAGCCTGGCAAGCCCTCTTTCCCTAACCCCCTCCTCTCTAAACATGCTTTTCCCAGCCTCTGCCACCCCAGCCCTCAGTGCCTGCATTTGTATATGCTCAGAAGCTCTGGGGGAGCCCCTTCTACTCTTTCCCCTCAGGCAACAAAGTTCCAGATGCAGTTTGCCTAAAGTCACAAAAGGACAGCACCAGGAAGAGAATGACTTCATTCCTTCAGATCTTAAACTCATTCCTTCTTTGTACGTTGCCTGGTCACGTGGCAAGACCTTGATAAGAATCACACCTTGACCTGAATCAGCCACCACCTCGTTATTTACCCACCAGTCTCTCCAGACAGCAAAGCTCTCAGGAGGGGCCTCAGCGTCCTGGCAGATGGCTGTGTGGGAAAAGTCACCCTCTAGGTCCCATTCTAGGACAAGAGAGGAGGGGCAGTTTAAGCCCTATTGTGTGGGCATGTGGCGAGAACACTACCCTTTTGTAGGACCGAAACCTTCTCTGAGGTTTCCTTCAGAGAAGCCAGAAAGAAGACCCCATCAAGGAACTCTTCCATGATCACCTGGAAAAGGGGCCCTGGGAGCCCCCAGTACCACCTGTCACCTGCCAAGGGGCTGCCATCCACACTCTCAGCAGAGCCTCGGAGAAGCTGGTGCTATTGTTCCCATCTTGTGGATGAGGAAACTTGAGGCTCAAAGAGAAGAAAGGTATCATGTGTCTGGGCTGAGAGCCAGACTCCCGCCTGCATCCTAGTTCTCTCCAGCTGTGTCCATGTAAAACGGTGCCTGGAACATAGTGGGCAGCCAATCAATACTAGATGACCAGATGGAAGGAAACCCACAGTGGCACTTGGAAAGGGTAGACACCCACGATTTAAGAAACAAATATTTGAAGTCTGAGTGGAAGACAAAAGCGGTTCAGTGCTGTGGAGACACTAGGACTTCCTAAGGGACACGCCCACCAGTTTAGGGCCATTGGTCATGTACTATTTATGGACTACTAATTATGCATAAGGGCCACATGAGGCCCCAAGTTCTGTGCTTCACTTCACCCTGTGTCTTTGTTACTACACCCACTCCTAATTTTCATGGCTTCTCTCTTCTCTCCCTCTCACCCCAGCTCTACTACCACTCTCCACTGTCTTTTTTGTCACCATCACAAAACTCTTCCCCAGGCACAGGCTGGGTTGGCCCTTCATGTTGACCAGGGAGGTTCTGTGAGAGGACAGAAGCTCTTCTTTGGGGGGGGGGGAGGGTCCTTCCTTCTTTCACTCATTCATTAATTCATCAAATATTTACCAACCTCTGACATGCCAGACACTCCACTAGGATCATTTCATATGAATAACTATAGAAAAATCACACAGAATCTGGTATGTCTCTCATAGGTAACCAGAGAGAAAAGTCTGTTCCAAAAAATTCTAAAATGAAATCATTTCCAAGGAACAGGGAGAGCAGTAAAAAGTGTGAGTTTTTGTTAACACATTATAATTTATTAATTCTATTCCTGTGTCTTAAATTCTCCTTCACTCACCAGAATGGAATCAATAAATGGCAACATTTTCCCATCTGATGTTTTTAAACCACATTACAAAGGCACAGAGTTTTAATTTCACAGGCATTCGTTTCTGGGTCTCGGGTCTTTTTTTCCCCCTCAAAGCAGATAAATGAGGTTCTAAACTTAGAGTAATAAGGCTTAACAGTGAGGCGCTTTTTAAAAAGTGAATCATTTCTCAGTTCTCCTTTGCTAATCTCTCTTGGTAACATTAATTATGAGTTTGTGCAGCATGCCCCAAGGCGAGCTCAGCTTTCCCAGGACAATTAAAGTTACTTAATTATTAAAAACTGTGTGTGCTGCTGCCCAGAGAGAAAGAGGCAGCCGGGCCCGGCTCCCACAGCCCCCCACAGGAGTGACCGGACACTCTGTGGGAACTCGGCTCCTTTCCCTCACCATTGTCATTCTTTCAATATAATCTATGAAAATCCCCCTGCCAGCCCCTCCCACCAGAGCAGGAATGATTTAGAGGCCGCTCCCTTGCTGCCGATTGCAGCCTGCTGGCTCCTCACTGCCTCGGGGCTTGACTCCAGCTTCTCCAGGCCAGTGGCCTGGGGCCCAGAGGCCAGGGGAGGTGACAGGGCCTCTGCCTGGTGATTCACACTGGAGCAAAGCCCTCCTGACTGAGGGACATTGGAAAACGCTGAGCTCTTGGTTTTGAGTGGGTTCCTCTTGCTCCCCTTCTTTCTCAGGCCTTCTGCCTCATGGGAGCAGGGCATGTTACCCCACACCCTAAAAACGGGTGTAGGAGAGGGAGGGGGTGCTACGGTCAGGATGCATTCACAGCAGACATCACCACGGGCAGATGCTAATTTGTAACAACCTTTTTTTCTGGATGATTCTTGGGTTGTGGGAGTGAAGAAACTGGAGGCGGTCGTGTCTCTGCCATCAACACCCAGAGAGGCCAGGGCAAGTCACTCCCGTATTCTAAGCCTTGGCTTCATGGATTGAGGCTTCCTGCAATCTTCAAGGCCTCCAAGGCCTGATACTTTGGTGAGCCTAACACTTACCTAGAAAAGAAAATGTAAATTTTCCATTTTACTTCCTACTCTCATTCATTCATTCAGCAAGCACCCAGTCCTTGTCAGACACTGTTCTAGCTCTGGGGACAGAGCAGAGAAACAAACCAGAGAGGAACCTCTGCCCTCCTGGAGGCAACATACTCCAACCCTAGTCATAATCCTGAACACAGGCGGACACCAGGACAGAGAAGGGAGGAGGCTGGTCCTAAGGTCTCCCAGAAAGTCACTGTGAGATGGGAGAGAACCCAGTCCTCTCACCTCTGGCCTGGGAGCTTTCAGCAGGCTGCTGCTGGCCATCTGTTTTCCTTTGCTTTCTCTTCTGCTCTGATTAGCTCCTTCCCACCACAGCTCCTCCCTGGGCTCCAAGTCTCCAAGGAAGCATATAGTCCCATACAAATATGCTGGCCACAAATGTGAGCCACATACATCATTTTACATTTACTAGTAGCCACACTTTTTTAAACGTAATTTTAAAAACAGTTGACATTTAATATATTTTAACTTGTAATAAACAATGTATTAAAAATCATAATTTCAATTTATAATAAACATAAAATGTATTAATTGCTATGATATTTTACATTTTTAAAATGAAATCTTCAAAATCCAGTGAGTGTTTGACATACAGTACATGTCAGTTTGGCTAGCCATATGTCAAGTGCTCAACAGCCACATGGGATTAGTGGTTACTTCAATGGACAGCACAGGTGTGAGGACCCTCCCACACTAAGTCCCCATCACTCTTCAATACTCAGTACAGTCCAGGAACAGAAGTGTGGGATTTGCACCCACAGCATAGCAAGGGAAGGCTGGAGCATGGCTTCTTAGATATGGTGGACATTGTCCCCAGTATAGTGACACTATGGAATACTATGTAGCCAATAAAAACAAAACAAAGATACTCTTTTATGGACTCGCATGGAAAGAGTGCCAAGATGTACCAAGTGAAAAGGGCAAGATGCAAACAGTGTCCAGGGTATGGAATTGTACCACTGCGAGGAAGTATGTATGTGCATCAACTATCTGTAGAAGGATTCATAAACCAAAAACATCAGTAGGGAGAACTGGATGAATGGAAGGCCGAGGTAGGAGGGGGACTTTTACCGCATGTATATTTATACTTTTTGAATTTTGAAGTATGTGGCTGTATTACTTATTCAAAAAATAAAATCAAACCCTTTGGTGAATGGGCACGCTTTGGGCACATGAGGCCTGCCCAGCACAGCACTTGTCCCCATTCCCCATGGCAGGGCACCAGGAGCAAATGCAGGTCTCTGCTGTTACTGCTGTTCCACAATAGGAAGAGGGAGGCTTGGCAGAGGCCCAGGGCAGGAAGACGTGATATCAAGTGGCTTTAAAGGGTTCTTTTGTTTCTGAAAGGCAGTGGTTTCCACTCCACATCCCTGCCCCCCTCTCACGCCCCACTGTCCCTGGGATCCCTCCACCACCTGCTGTAAGGGCATCATTTCTCCCTCAGAAGAGCATCTGGGCTTGAGGTGGGGAAGGGAGGGGGGCACTGGCTGGGAAGGGGCTTCATTCTCTCTTCCCAAAGGATGTCATTCATTCCAGATGTCATTTCCAGAGGCATGATGTCACCCTGCCAGCTGCGTCTAAATCTTGGCATCTCCAGCCTGAGTATGACACAGAGCAGTGGAACTAAGAAAGTAGAGCATGAGCGTGTCTGCACACGTGCGTGTCCACCTGTGCACATCTGTGGCCCACACCCTGGTGTTCGCTCGCTCATTCACTCATCCTTTCAACAAACATTAGTTGGGCATCTGCTGTATTCCAGTCTCTGGACTAGACCCTTGGGACAGAGCCAGGAACAAGACAACCGAGGTCCTGCCTTCATGGAGCTTATAGTCCAGCAGGAGAAACAGACATTAAATTAAAAACAATTCACTCCTCCCTGATGTGATAAGTGGCAGGTAAAGTACCTGAAGTTAGGGTACACAATCTAGTCTGGGAGGCCAGGGAGGGCTCCCTCAAGAACTAGCATTTAAGCTGAGTTTAAGAAATATATTAATATAGAGATAAGATGCGACAAATAGGTCTTAATGGACAGGGCTCCACTGTTAACATGTTCTGTGTCCTTGAAGAGACCACATGAAAACGCTATAGATTTTTCACCCAGGTGATCCACTGTTGCTAACATTTTACCCCATTTGCTTTATCGGATGTTCTCTCTCTCTCTCTCTCTCTCTCTCTCTCTCTCACACACACACACACACACACACACACACAATTTCTTTTACACAATTTGACGGTGCCCAACATACATCAAGACCCTTTACAACCAAATACTTCGGAACCCCAAACCCCTCCTGAGCCCAGCTGGCCGGGTCCCCACGAGGGAACATAATCCTGTCCTCTTTCCGCCCAGGACAGTTATGAGGACATGAGGAGCCAAAGAGAGCCCGAGAGAGCAAACCTTGGGCACATGGAGTAAAATCACTATTATCTTCTTGGGACTTAGGAATAAAAATTGAAGTGTTTCCCCAGAGAAATGCCCAGGCTCTCAGTTCCTCCAGCAGACAGCCTGCTCTTCAGCCAGGCCTGGGGTGTGTGGTGGGGACATGTCGGGGGAGGTCTGCAGTGTTCCTCCGCAGCCCCTCTTCCCCTCCGGGCAGACCTGAGCCCTGGTGAGGACGTTTTTGGCTGATCAGCTCTCCCCATGGTTGGCTCAGGAGAACTTCTCAAGGCAGCTGCGGCTGGCATGGACAATGCTCGCCCACCCCAGGGAAGGGCTCCTCCCTGATGAAATGGAGGCGAGCCAGCGCAGAAACCCTCTCCTGGCCGGTCGGCCCTGCATTCAGGAGCACAATAGTGTTGGTCCTCTCAGCGGGTTTTGAGAGCCATTCCCTTAATGAGAACGATAAATTCACAAGCAAAGGCTGGTTGCCAAGCACAAGGAAGGGAAGTGCCCTGTGGGCCTCAGGGCCCCAGGGGGCCACCCCTCTGAGCGTGGGACCTGCCGAATAAACTACCAGACACAGAGCAGGCCCAGACTTACTGAGTCAGAATGTCTGGGCTCAGGGCCTGGCAACGTGTGTTTTTAAAAGCTTCCCAGGTGACGATCTGTCAGTTTAACAACCACTGGCCTAGATACCCTCTACAGTCCTTCCAGCGCTGAGATCCTCTGCTGGCGTGACTGGGAGAAGAGACCTAGAGGTAGAAGGGATGCAGACCGAGTGAAGGGCATGCCTTCCTCCCTTGCACCCCAGGAATGAACTTGAGAACATTTTCCCCAGAGTAGAAACCTCAGGCGTTTTGCGGGCAGCCCTGAATCTTGAAGGAAATGGATGCACGGTCTCGGTGTGTGCAAGGATGTCTTACAGTTTCTCTTACCCTTGGTTTACCTGAACCATCCCTGATGGAGGCAGAGTTTGGTCCTCCAACCTCAAGTTTTCCCTGAGGGGGTTTGGGGATGACAAGCAGAATGAAATCAGTGAAGCGGCCAGGTCTGCTCTAGTTTCGTGACGCAAGCTGGCTGCTGGCGTGGGCCACTCGGGGGAGCCCAGCTGCGGGCCAGGCCAGGTGCAGCCCGGGGCCTCCGGGGGAGCGCAGAGGGCCCAGCTACCCACCCAAGTCAGGGAATTGCACCCGCTGGCCCTGACTCATTTAGCCCCTCTCAGCCGCAGGCCTGGGGCTTCCCCCTCTGGAGGCCCTGCAGGCTTCTCTCCCCCTCCCCCACTTCTGCTCTGTGTGGCTAGCTTATTTTCTTTTACTCCAGTTACCTACACCCCTCAATGGGGTCACTCTGCCCCATGCTGGGGGCTTCTTCTTGAGTTTCTAGGCAAACACGGGGACCCTGGGGCCCTGCAACCTTATCCCTCCCATCATTAAACCCTGAGGCTCCCAGGGGGCCAAAAATTGTGTCCTTGTCAGTTCCCTTCCCCAGTACCCAGCACTGCCCTAGGCAGGCAGCAGCACTGAAGACACAGGAGAGAGGGAGGAAGAGAGAAAGAAAGGAGGGCAAGAGGGAGGAAGGAAGGGAAGCTGTAATAAACTGGCAATAAAATCCAGTTCTTAAGTGACCCACTGCATCAGATCTCTCCCCAGAGCCTGTTCCAGGAAAGTTCCTTAGTCAAACCTAGTTCAGAACTACTGCCCCTCCCAGCCTCATCACTCTAGGATTTTTCATATGAGGACAGAGTGTGAACTAAGCTAAGAGTGTGAACTAAATGGATTTTATAAAGGTTTGCCAGATATAAGAAGCCACCCACAAAGCACACAGAATGAACAGCTGACTGAAAAAATTAACATCTCTGAATGTACAAATCCAGCTTACTCTTCAAGACCCAGAGGCAAAAGCCACCTCCTCAACAAAGGCTTCCTGGATTTCTCCAACTGGAAGAGATCTCTCCCTCCTCTAAAAATATATAGCACCTCACTCATCCTTCTTTGGCTAACCAGCTACAGTTCTCTAACTTGTGATATAGCCATTTTGTGGGTACCAGAAAAGGCTTCTAAATATATATATATCTTTATTGATTTCAGGGAGAGGAAGAGAGAGAGAGAGAGGGAGGGAGAGAGAGAGAGGGATATCAATGGTGAGAGTCATTGATTGGCTGCCTCCTGAGTGTCCCCTACTGGGGATTGAGCCCACAGCCCAGGCATGTGCCCTGATCGGGAATCAAAACTCGATCTCCTGGATCATAGGTTGATGCTCAACCACTGAGCCATGCCCAGCCAGGCCAGAAAAGGCTTTGCAGACAGGTCATTCCAAGTTCAAATCCCACATCTCCCACTTACTGTAAAACCAGAGTAATAACTCCATCCAGGGTTGTTGGGGGTGGGGGCTAGCAATGTGGTAGAAATTAACAGAGTTCATACTGTTTCCATAGTTCCTTTCTTTAAGGCCCAGGGAAGGATTACACCTCTGTACCCTGCTTGCAGTTAAGGGTGGCAATATGACATCCGGTGAAACGTGAACTGAAGTATGAGTGTCACTTCCAGTCAGAATCATTTAGAAGCTGGTGTACAATTCTCCTTGCTCTCTTCCCAGCTACAGTGAATCCTAAGGACTCATGCTGAATAGTGACATCATAAGATGCTGGAACATTCGCAAGGTTGGCAAACATGAGCAGACCCCTTCTCTAAAGAGTGTCACAGCAGTAAGAAATAAACTTGTATTGCTTCCAGCCACTGAGATTTGGGGATTGTTTGTTACCGCAGCATTACCTAATCTATCCTGACTAAAACAAGACATAATGTAGGCAGGACCCTTGGCATGGGTCTAATACATAGGAAGTGCTTGATAAATATGTCATGATTAAAGAAATATACAAACAAGTGTTTGAGCAAATGAACACATAAATGAACTAGTATATATTTCCAGACTTATGACAACTCTCCTGGCTCCTTCATGGTGAATAAATGCCTTATGTAAATGCCACTGGTGGCTGGGTTACTGCCTGGACAATAGGTATGGCTGCCTTTTATAATTTTTTTCCTCCTTACCCAAGGGTGCCATATCACCCATGCAGCTCCACACATCTCCCTGGACCCTACACTATCACCTCTTGGGAGGGTGATGGGAGTCGGGGTCCTGGGTCTAGATGTGTCTGCCATGGGAGATCCCACCTAGAGCAAAATAACCCTTGAGAACTCCTTCAGCCTCCTCACTACCCATGAGGCCCACTTCGCCTGGGAGGAAAGCCCAAGGAGAGGGATCTGATGGAAACCATGGCTGCTCTTTTTCAGTCCTGGAACCTGACAGGCCTTTGCAGGGGGCTGCTTAGCACAACAAGGCCTAACCCAGGTGAGAATACACAGACCCCAACCCAGAATGGGGCTGAAGACTATGTCAGGTCAAGTGCACCAGCCATGTAGCCTACCAACTATTTTCACATCAGTATCTGCTATGGTCCAGATAGCAACTCTGTGAAGTTATCTAGATTAGAATCATTATTGTCCCCATTTTGCAGGGCAGGACACTAAGGCTCTGAGCAGGGAGATGAATATTTCAGTATACTCCATAGCATCGGGAGGAGGTAGATTCAGTCACTGATGTCAGGAGCTTGCTCAGGACTTTCCCTCTGACCTCTGAAGGGCAGGCTGAGAGCCCTTTTTGATTTCTTCATGTCACTTTAAGGACATCCTTTTACTTGCTGATACCTACTGCAGGCAAATAGCATGTTCACCAAAAAAGTCCCCAAAGACTGCCCCCCACAGCTATAAAAAAATACAAAGAAAAGAGAGAAAGAGGGAGGGAAGGAGGAAGAGAGGTGGGGGAATGCCACCCCAGAAACCACAGCAGCCAGGAGAAGAGGGGAGAAGGGGAGAGCATTCTTCTGAGGCACTAGGCTCCAGGCCCCACTGAAATGGGAGGTGTGTGCACCAGAGGCAGCAGAAGCAAAGCGCTGGTATGAGAGCAGAGCCACTTTTGAGTGGATTCCAGGCCACAGCTGGAAACTAGCAAGAGTCAAGTCCCAAGACAAGGTGACTGGAGCTGGGAGAGCAAACACCACGTCAGGTGGATGCAGGGTGGGTGCCAAGAATAGGTCCAGGAAATCTGAGGGTACAGGAGCTCCCTCTTCTGTGGTGGGTGTGTGGGCCTGAGGACAGGCGTGGTGGCCACAGAGGCCCTGCAGGGTGGGGTGTTTCTGGCTGTAGTTTCCTTTTCTGGCTGATGAAGGGGTGACACTAGGTTCCTTGGCACACCCAGCTCAGTCGCTGAAATGGTCCTCATGAACCAAAGGCCTTCCAATTCTATATCTCCAGGCCACTGGGGGTTGGATCACATCCAGCTTCCCAGCTAACCAGCCAGCACAGCTCTGTCGCTGCACTGCCTTTTATTCCTCATGACCCAGAAAGGAGCACAGTTCAGTTCTGCGGCTCTGATGGGGAAACAAAGGCATGACATGGTGAAAGTACTTTCCTAAGCACTGCAATTCATCAGTAGAAAAGTTCAGATTTGAATCCAGACCTACTGGCTGCAGATCTCAGGCTATTTCTGTGCAACGTGCTGCTGCTCCCCAGGCTCATAGTGAAGATTCACCCAGAGCAACAACAACCCCCTGGATTTTGTCTTTTTTTTTTTTTTTTTAAGTTGGCTGCCTATGTTAACAGAAACTAAAAGGGACCAGTGATAAGGGAAGTCTCTATCTCTTTCCTCTGACCAAAGAGAATAAACACTACTACCGATGGCAGCGGTGTAGAAAGCCATTTGCCCCAATGTCCTTGCCAGAGACAAACAGATAACCCTTATTTGCAAGTTTGGTTAAATATTTAACTCGGCACCCAAGGGTGCTGTCCCATACAGGCAAGGCAAAGTCCTTGCCTCTAGCTTTGGATGTCCGAACTGAGCTAGAGGAGCCCGAGCATCTACCATGGCCTTTCCTCCCACACTGAGGAGCCCGGCCGGCGCGGGGTGCTTCCCTCTCCATCAGGAGTTGCAATCAGGCAAGAAATACATGCACTGACGGCCTAGAGGAGCCAGTGAGAGCTCAGCCTTCATGCCAAGCTGGAAGTCTCCTGACAAACAGGCGAACTTGATTTATATCTTGTGCCTGCTCTGCACCGAGACAGTGTCACCCACTCTCACTGCTAGTCTCACTGGCTGTGGCCTGGCAGAGCCCAGAGACCTGGCCCCCACTCCCTCGTGACTTCCCACAGGAGCTGCCTCCTCCAGATGCATCATGGTTTCTGCTCTCTGGGCCTCAGTGGTATCTGTACTCTGCCGACTGCTCCCTCACTGAGAGCCACATCACCCTTGGCCTGTGACCACTGTTGCTGTGGACACAGTGGAGTGGCAGAGGGGAGCAGAGCAGTGACAGATCTCAATGGTGCTGGAGGAGGGCACCGAGCATTTCCTAAACATGCTGACATCTCCATTCTCAGTTACCATACGTGCCCACTTGTTCCTCCAACTGGGTGGGGAAAATAGTGACACATCTGGATACCTACTTCCCTTTCTTAGCTAAATCCGGCTACTCAGTGTTATGTTAAAATCTTATGAAGTAAGACATTGGAGTTGGCAATAAACCTCACCTGTTAGAGCGAGTGAGAAATCTTAAAAAGAATGGTGTCTTCCGCTTAGGTAGTTGACAGTGTAGACTAGACAATAACTTTCAGGCTGATGGCCCCATCGCAGGACTGAAACCTAAAAGAGCCCAGATGATGGGCTTCAAAGGAACTAAACAGGCAGCAAGACCTCTCCTGTCCATACTTACCAATCAAGTCATGAGACCATCTGCAAATACACTGTCCTTCTTGTTAGCCCTCGGAACTAATGGCCACCCACAAACCCTTCACCCTAGTTCATACCTCAGAGCCTCCTGAGGACTCTTTCTTTCCTCTCCAGCTGGCTCATGCCTACAAAAACTCAATGCCATCCACTCAGAGAAGTCTCTCCTAACTAACTCAGCCCTGAACCTCAATCAGAATTGATAGCTTCCCCCCTATCATTCCCTGTGGTGAGCACAGCTATTCCACAGCACTTCCCACATTACCTTGCACATAGTTCTTTTAAAAATCAGGCTTTTAGAATATTTCATATTGTTCCTCAGCAGAGGACACATTTATCACCCCAAACCTGCCTTACAGTAGCTGCTCAGCAAATGTTTATTGAATGGATTAGTGAGTGACTGGATAAAATATCTTTACAATTATAAACTTTTTTATTTGCTCCTCACAGCATTCCTCATATGGGAAAAACAAGTATTATTATCCCCATTTTACAAATGGTAAATAGTCCACAAAGCTCACTGTCATTCACTCATTTAGCTAATGTTTATTTCATGCAAGTTTCAATCTAGAGCAGTGCTTCTCAAACTTGACTGTGCACACGAATTTCCTGGGGAGCTTGGTCAATGCAGGTTCTGCTTCAATAGATCTAGGGTGGGGCCTGAGATTCTACATTTCTAACAAGCTCCCAGGTGCCACCCATGCTGTGGGTGCAAGGGCCACTCTTGAGTCTTACCTACCTAACAAGTGCCTGAGAGAAAGAAAATAGCCAATTAGCTTGAGTATATAGCAGGAAATAGTGTCGTCTTCAAAACCTTAGAAAGGAGGAAGGATAGAGAGCATTTTACAGATATAGAAACTGAAGACCAGAGAGACTAATTGATTTCTTCAAGGTCTAAACCAGCCCTTCTGACACCAGTTTAGTGCTGCCTTGACTACCACCCCCTGCACTGCATGCCAGGAGGGTTCAGAGATGAAGGCACCATGTCCTGCATCCAGGAAGACAAGGAGGTGCACATGCACCAGGAACTATAGTATAAAGTCTACTGAGGGACGAGCCAGAGGCCAGAGGCCAGTGAGCACCTGCCAGCTAGATTTTGCCTAAAAAATGTGCCACATCTTTGTTTTTTACCCACGGCCCAATTAGACTGCAGATGGGGGTCTTCTTCCATCAACCCAATCCCTTTAAAAGAAAGGGAAAAAAACAGTGGCTTTAGGATTTTTCTTTTAAGCCCTGAACCTCTTCAGTAGAAAGTGCTGCCCTTCCGACCTGTTGATGTAATTGCCATAATTGAAGATTCCAGGCCCCCATGTGGGTGGACAGGGCCCCATTCATCCATCGGGTCAGCGAAGTGTAAACCTGCTGAGTCCTTCAGATGCCCCAGCCCCAGCCTCCCCCTCCCACTGGCCTCTAGCCCTGCAATCTGTGCTCCCCATGAGGCCAGGGCAGCCAGGCCCAGGCTGGTCCCTCTCTCGCTCTGGGAACAGTGCCTAATTAAGGGGCCTGTTCTCATCTCCATGTGGCCGACTTAGTGCCTCCTGACAGTAATGAGAGCCACACGTGTGCGGCTGGTGGGGCGGGAAGGACGGCTCCCCTGCTATCTTAGCACCCTATTAAACAGCAAGTCTCACACACACACACACACACACACACACACACACACACACACACGCACACGCACACACACACGCACATACACACACACAGTGCAATTCTGCAGTAACCACCCTCAAATCTTTAGAGCTACAAAGAGCTGCTCCAATTCTGAAAGAGGAAGAAACCAAAGACAAGAAATAACTTGCCCAAGGGCACACAGCAAATCAGTGTCACTGGACTCAAGTAACCTCTTGCACCTCGAGCACAGACTTCCCCTTGGAGGGTGGGGCTCTCCGCTGCAGCCCCAGGGGAGCAGATACCGGGTGGAGGAGGGGGAAGAGACAGACTCCCAACTCACTCTTCTGGAGCAGCCAGTTTCAGGGGCTAGGCCACAGCAGAGCAGAAAGGAGCGGTTTTGGGGGGCTGGGGCTGTTGGTCTCTCTAAGACACCCTTTGATCACAGGACAAAGCCAACTTCAGAGTGGGACGTTCCCTGCTTAGGGTGGATCCAGAGCTAATCCTCTCCCTCCCAGGGTGAAAAGGAGCCAGTCTTGCAACCTTCCCCTCCCCCATACCCTCTCTCCCAATCTCACCCCCACCAACCGCACAGAGTTGGTTCTCAGTAAATATTCATTAACTATAATAAAAGTCAAGTTTGAGGTTTGTCCAAATTCATAATCATGTTAGTGGATTGTTTTAATCACAACTTTGCTTATAGAGAGGGTCCTGAGGTGAGGTAGTGCAGAAATGCTGAAAATAATCATGGAGCAAATCTCAGAGGTACTGGCTCATTGATAAAGACAATGAACAAAAGGGACAGAATATATCCACTGTGTCTAATTCCAATTTTTGGCACCGTGATGAATCTCAAGAAAGAAGCCGACAATATCTTGGGTACTAACAGTGTAATCTGGAGACGAGCGTCTCTACTCCTAGGCTCCCTGTTTCCATTTCCCCATCCTCAGTGCACACTGGCTGTCAGACGGATGGATCTCACCATGTGTATCATGTGCCGTTCCTGCTCAAAAGCCTTCGATGGCTCTCCGTTTTCCTCTGCATTAAATTTGTACTGCTTGGCTGTCAGGGACCTCCTCATCTGGTTCGGCCTTAACTCAACACCACAGTTTCCACTGCTCTCTAGAGTCAAGTCGATCTCTTCACCCAGCTCAGACAGTGTAGGACAGGGGGAGGGGTAAAGATGAAATCTGGAGCCAGAAGATCTGGATGGGAGTCCCGGGCCCATCTTTGACCTCTCTGAGCCTCATTCACTTCATAGGGGTTGGCGTGAGGAGTAAGTGGTGTAATGATGTTAAAGAACTTTACAAACTGTGAGGGGCTAAAGGAATGACTACTGTTCCTGTCTAGTCACGATTATTCTCACTCCAGCAATGCCTTTGCTATGACTGTTACACCTGGGCAAACCCAACTCAAGCCCGGATGCCCATAGAAAATCATGCGTGATGGCCGAGCTCTTGCTGACCCCAGCTGGCCTCACCCATGAAGCGTTTTGATCTGTAGACTGTGTCTAGCACATGTTGGCCTTAAAACTCCAAGCTTATGGTTATTTGCTTGTATATAATATATTACAAAAATTTAGGTTGCTTCCAATTAAAAAATAAATTCACTTAAATAATAGCAAAGCTCAAGATACAAATAGAAGGAATAATCAGAAACATCAGCGAGGAGGGAAAAGGACAGTTAAGCTAGACGTCCGGTTAAGCTGCTGCCTTGGGGTGACCCTCGCTTTGTCTTCTTCACCTCCCCGTGGAGGAGAGACTTGCCTGTCCCGGTCCACAAAAGGGGAGGATGGGAATGGAACTTTGCCATTTCTCTGCTCTTGGAGAGGAGGAGGAGCTAGTGAGATGGGTGACATCCACGTTTCCCAGGAGGGGTCAGTCAGGGGCGCTGTGATGCAGTCACTGCCTGTACTCCTCGGGCTGATCTTAGCAAAGCAGGCTCCTGCTCTCTGCCCCCCTGGACTTCCGTGATAGGTCACCTCTGCAGGGAATCAAGCCTTACTGCCCACCGCCACCAGCACCAAGCAGGATGCTCACCATTCTCCTGCTGCTTCGACTCCCCCCGCCATCTAGAAGCAGGCTCGTGATCTGTTCCTCGCAGTAGGTTGAATATGTGGGCTCAGCATCTGCTTAGCAGAACATGCCAATCTCAAAGTCTAGTTCAGGGAAGGAGTAGGAGGTGTCGTCGTGTCCCCCCCCCCCCCCCCCCGCATTCTCCATGTAGGGGTTAAAAGAACCTGCAGTTTTGGAAGCTTACTTCATCATCAATTAAGCTGGTATTCTTATGTGTATTTGGCTAGTGGTACTTGAGCTTGTTCTCAATCCCTTCGAAAGAGAGATGGTGTTAGAGCCCTTACTTCTAGTAAACACAAGTATGAACTATGAGCTTCTTGATACCCTAAGTATTATTATTCAATTTTAAGAAAATGGAAATATGGCTGTATTTAAAGGGGAATATGTCCAGATATAAGGGACATCAAGCAACACAATGAATGGGATCATCAATGATGGTTTAGCAGAATGTACCAAATGCATCTTTTTTGTTTTGTTTTATAATAACCTGTAATAAAAGTTGAAGGCACAGTGTTAATTTACAATTCAAGGTAAAGGAATGAAACTAATACAATTCAAACCTATTTCTGTGTGTTGACCATCAGATACAAGGACAGGGCTTACTTCCTTGTCTCAATTATGTTTTTGGCAAGAATAAATAGCAGACAAATCAGAATTAAACTCATGCACTCTATATCCTATGGAAATAAAAACTGGTATGACTCTTTCTAAAACAATTTTGCAACATGTATTGAGAATCTTAACGGTGCTTCTCTCTTTAACTAGCAATTCCAGTTCTGGGAATTTATCTTAAGAAAAATAAATATTTTAAAAGTTATATGCTTAAATATATTAAGTAAATAATGATACATAAATGAGGAAAACTATGTAGTCATTTGAAATAAAGTTTATGTTGCTGTAATATTAAATAGCAAAAGCAAATTATAAAATTATACATATGCAATGATCATAACCATGTAAAAGCATGAAAGGAAAAAAAATATAAAATAATAAGAGTAGTTATTTTCTTTCACCTTTTTCTGTATTTTTTCTATTTTTTAATGAACATATACTATAATTGGAAATAAAAGGAACTTTATTATTAATATATATTAGATATATGTCCATAGATGCTCTTACTTTAGCTACCAACCTGGCAGACAACAGAGCTGACTTTCTGTTTCAAAAATTAAGAGCTGTATGTAAACTGCCTCACCAAGGTAAGAGGGCATCTCACTTCTACCCAAAAGGGAATTCACTGTTGCTAGTGGGCAGGACCCACCTTTTTCTAAACTAGGAGCTCTGGAGGTGACTGAACATATGTGGCTATCTCAGTTCAGCTGTAGATGCTCTGAGGGCAAGAGACAGATTCTTCTATACAGTCCCCAGTGCTTGATAGTTGCTTGTCACGTGCCAGGAGAGAGTCGTTGGTTTGATTGGTAGGTTTAACAATCTGTCTGCTGGTTCACTAAGGACATCGTAGGTACTCAATGTATAGTTGCTGAGTGACTGAGTGATGAAATGGATATCAGTTATATCAGTTCACTTTTTTGACTGGGAAGTACTGAAAGAATGAAAATCCTCCTGCATATGCTTCCAGGACCAAGTGTGCCCTTGCTGCGCCCCCTTCCCCTGCAGCCTTGTACCAACTGTGACTGGACACTTGAGCCATTTCCCAGCCTTGATGCAATTTGTTTACTATCTGGATCCTCACTTAACTCAGATCCTTGTGACAAGGTTGTGCATTTTGCTCCTTTTTTTTTTTTAAATCTGCCTCTCAGGCTATTAGCACAGAGTCTGAGACATTCATTCAACATGGCACATAATACGGGGTTCAGCAAATGTTTGCAAATGAAGGAAAAAATAAATGCAGGACAAGGGATCTTAAGTACCAACAAGCCAAACAGCCATGGGCCAGGTGCAGTCTCTGAGGCATGGAGAAACCATGGAGAATTAATGTAACTCTTACCACATTTCATCGAACTCCATCATAACTGGTTTCTCTTCCCTACAGATCATAAACACCATGAGGGCAGGAGCTGTGTCTGTCTTATTCAGCCAAGACTCCAGCAACACACACAATGCCTTGGAAGGGACTCAATGGATGTCAGGGGATCCCCAATGTTCAGCTTTGATTTCCTCCAACTGTGATTAATCACTGATCAGAACAGTGCATTACCATAGTGTCATGCAGCCTGCCCCTGCACTGGCCTATCTCTTATTTTTTATTGAGAACTAAGAACTGTTGGAAATGGGGTGGAGCTCTCTCTCCTCAGTTGAAGATTACCTGGAGACTTAAGCAGGAACCATAGCAGGTCCTCCACAAACAGAGCCTCAAAAGAGAATGTTAATCCTCCAGAGCAGGTGGCTGAGCAACAGGCAACAAACAATTCACCCCAGTAATCTCCGAGGAATGGAATTGCACAGTATGTCTTCAAACCTCCTTATACAAACAACCTACTTGTAAGAGTTGGGGAGAAACAGTGACAAAAAAGCGATTTCATAAAGTTTTGAGACAAATGGGACAGTTACGAGACGTGGGGCTCTGTCCTTGAATTTTGCAAAAAGATGTAATAGTCTTTCCTTTGCTCAACTCTACCTCAGCCGAGGTCTCAGTTACAAATGAATTTATTGTCACTATCTGGAGCTCTGGGCTGCTCCCCCAAGGCCAGATTTCCTTCCTCACTTGGGTTCTCACTGGCTCCGGCTCCACTGGAAACATCCTTTGTGATGCAGAAGCTTTAAAGCATCCTAAACTGGACACTCTCCAATTTAGTACCTAGGAATCAACACGCATAACCTCAGGACCCACTCCTGAGACCCTGGCTCAGTTGGAGTAGGAGTCTGAAATCTGCAAATCTGCAATAACAAACTTCCCCAGGTAATTCTGACGGCTAGTGCCCAAGGCCTTTGCTTTGAAAATCACTAGTTCAGTCCCAGGACTAAAACCATTCTCCCACCTTGCTCAGGCCATGGGTTGAGCTCTCTTCTTCCCCACCATTCCCTCAGCCCCCGTGGACAAACCTCTCCTTAGGCACAAGTCACACTGGTGTCACTGAACTGTGGCCTTACCCCTATTTCTCTAGCACATCCCACAACGCATGGCCTGTAGCAGGCATTCAGAAAATGTCTGTTGAATCACCGAGTAAATAAGTAAGTGAATGAGTGAGCAAATGAATGAATTTAGCATCAGCACAGAATAATTACCGCCCTTTCGGTTCCCTCCCAATTCTTCCACCTCTAACTTAAGGAAACCTGACTTGCTACTGGAGACCATTTTTCATTCTCTGTGTCTTCATGGCGATCTCTCTGAGACATTGATTGGGAAGTCAGCACCAGTGGTGAAAAGCATTTCCACACACACAGCCTCAGGGAGCCCAACCGGTTGCTTGCTAAAGCCCAAAGACTATCGTCTTCCTCAAACACGGGTGGATCAAAGACATCCCTCAGCAGGCACTCGGCTGTGGCTCCCAGGCCGGAGAAATGGCACCAAGATCTCTGCCCTGCAGGAAAGCCTTAGGCAGCCAGGTCAGACTTGGGGAAGGGTTGGAGGGCAAAGGTTTGCTCTTCTCCACACCTACAGCTGAGAAAAGCCTTGGGCTGGAAATCCAGGTTGGGAGGCTAACGGTGACTTGGAATTCAAACACAATAAGCTGCTCGTTCCTTTCCCATTCACATCTTCCCTGCATAAGGCTGGAAATAAAAAGGCCCTCCCCCCTCCTCTGAGACTGCCCCAGGCTAAATCAAAACCTTAAGCTGCTGCCATTCACCTGTGCTGTAAGCATGGTGACAATGACCCGGTTGGGTGTTGAGGATAGTGTGGTGTAAGCGGGGCTGGTGATGAAAGAGTCGCTGACAGATAGTGCAAGCTGACACCATGAGAACAGCCTGGGCTACCAGGTCATGTGGTCTAACATGCAGGCCCTTCTGTTTTCTTCGCCTTGACATTCGATGCCCGGCCAGTTATTCAGTAACCAGGAATGAGGTGGGTCCTACAAAATTCCCGAATCTCCTTGGGGATGCAGGGGGAGGAGCTGTGCTTCCTTGATCAAGGGCACCCGGAGAAGCCAGATCTGGAAACCTACCCCCAGGAAGACAGGTCAAAGGAACAAACCGCGGCAAAGATACTCGGAAGCAAGTGGCATCATTTCTGAGGAGAGATGGACAGTGAGCCCGCATCCGGTCTGACTCAGACAAGCAGGCCCGCTCCTGGTGGGAAAGCGGAACTCACTCCCAGGCTGGGCGAGGGTGCAGACTCTCAGGTGCAAGGAAGCAGCCAATTCTCAGCAAATCGGCTTTAACAAGATGAGGGAGGGGATTCTTGTTTGTCGGGGGCAGGCTGTTTGCTTTTTGATTTGTTTATTTTACTCCCAATCTACGCCACCCACGTGACCCAACACACAAAGGTTTACGAGCTTTAAATAAATGAAATGTTTTGATGAGAGACTGTAATTAGTGCTTCAAAACAGTAAGTTCAAGCCAAGCTTATTTTCCTGTGAACATTTCATAGAAGTTAAAGGAAAAGGGGTTGTAGATTTTCCTTTTCGGCATAATATAGGGTATGGGGAGGATGTGTTTCCCAGGGCTGCCGTAACAGCACCACAAACTGGGTGGCTTAAAACAACAGAAATGTGTTGTCTCGCAGTTCTGGAGGCCAGAAGTCTGAAATCAAGGCATCAGTAGGATCATGCTCCGGCTGAAAGCTGTGGGGAGAATCCTTCCTTGATTCTTCTAGCTGCTGGTGTTTGCTGGAATCCTTAGTGCTCCTTGGCTTGTAGATGAATCACTCCAATCTCTGCCTCCATCACCACATGGTGAACTTCTCCCTCTGTGTCTCTTCTTTTAAGGACGTCAGTCATATTGGATTAAAAACCCACCCTACTCCAGTATGACTTCATCTTAAACAATTACATGGGCAAGGACCTTATTTCTAAATAAGGTTACATTATGAGGTACAAGAGTCTAGGACTTCAACATATTTTTTAGGGGACACAATTCAACCTATAACAGGTAACAACCCCCAACAGCTGTAATCAGCCCAGTTCATTAAAGGACATCACAGAGCCTACAGTGTTCACAGAGCTCCAGTCAGTCCTAGGAAGGCCTGTAGCTATGGATACATCTTGATTCCTCCCAAAGATGGAACTGAGCCATTCATTCACCAATTCTTTCAGCAAATATTTACTAAGCACCGATAAGTGTCCTACACCCACTGGCTGTGGGTGAGAGAAATAAAACAAGATCACAGTTACTGGTGAAGAACATTCGAAGTAAAACTGTGTTGTTTTGTAATTCTTTGTTCAGCTGTCTCCAGCCTATTCCACTTAAGTATGAGCAGTTTGAGGGCCAAGTAACCTGTCCCAGGCAGCCTTTGAAACAGGTCCCACATATTCATAATTATTTGTGGAATGGGCTGCAAGGAGCCTTTGGAAAAGGAAAAACAAGCATTCAAGTGGTTAAAGCTACAAGTTAGAGGAGAAAAAGTCCAAAAGCCAGGGAGGCACGGGGAAGAACCATAAGACTGTAGAGCCAGAGATAATTTTTGAGAGCATCTAGTTGGTGGTTTTCAAACTTAAACACAAAAACCAATGGAACTTTTTTAAAAACAAAATTGTACGAGGACATGCAATGTGTGAACAGGCAAAAACCCAAATGGTTCTGGTAGAAGGGTGAGAGGGTTTGCAAGTGTCCCTCCTGCTCAGTACCATCTCCAGGCTCTGCCCACATTCCCTGGGGAGGAATCTCCTCCTGAGGCATTGGTTGAAAACCATTAGACTACTGATGGGGAAACTAGGGCCCAGAGAGGAGGCAGTGACTGTCATCCTCAGGGACATGCACTGTGAATCTACAGCAGAGGCAGAACTAAAACTCAGATCCTTCCCTGACTTCCACTCTAGAGCTTTCTACAATATCTCATGTTCTCAGGGTAAAGAGGACGGGGAGATGGATTTTCCATCCTCTGGTCTCCCTTTTCATCCAGACTCTCCTTTTCTGCAGGCGCCTTCTTGTCCCCACACTGCATTTCCTGGCAGGAACATATCCAGTGCCAGCCCTCTTTCCCTGGAGGTAGGTGAAGGGACTCAGTGACATTCTGGCTCTCTTCCAGCCAGTGATGCCACAGCTGCAATTAGGCTTCTCAGCGCCACCACCCTGATGAAGCCTTCAAAACTCCCCAGGACTTGCCCCACTCCATCCCTCTCTGGAGGAGAAACATCAAATTGGAAGTGATTTCATCACAAGTTCGTTCTAAAACCGGCCTTTTCTGATCCAGATGTTTGACAAAGACAGAATAAGTTGGGGAGATGTATAGACTTCCACAAAATATTTCCAACTCAGTTTGGGACAGCTTAGAAGTCTATACCCAAAGAACACCCAATGCCCAGGTTTCTTTTTTGTTTGTTTAAAATATTACAGATGTCCCTTTTTCTCCCCAGTGACCCATTTCACCCCATTCCACCCCCCTCCCCAGTCCCTCTCCACACCATTGTCCGTGTCCTTGGGTTGTGCATATATGCAGATAAATTCTTTGGTTAATCTCTCCCCCTCCACCCACCCACCCTCCTCCATCCTTCTGAGATTCGAGCCCAGGTTTCTGAGCTCAACCAGCTCAACCCTGGGAGAAACTTCCAAGGAGGGTAGGCCTTTTCATGAGGTGTCTTGTCCACAGTTGTGGTCAATTTGTCCTCCATCCATTGAAATTACTCCCCAAAAACTCACTGCAACCTTGAAGGACATTGGCTTCAGAGTCATTCTCTTGCCAGTCAGAGGAAGGACAGTAGTTTAGAGAGATCTCCAGAGGGTGGTGCTTCTAGGAGTAAAGACGGGCCTTGATGTGTGTACTCAATACCTCTGTGTTCAAGTCCAGACTCTGCCACTTACTACCAGGTGACTCAGGATCAATCTCTTGATTACTCTTGAACCTGTCCCGCCCTATAAACTGGGAGTTTACCCAACAGTCATTCAACAAACACTCACAGTGTGTGCTGTGAGTAGAGATGTGGTGAATGTTGCCCCTCCCTACTTCACAGGCTGGTGTGGGGATCAGACCGTTGAGAATCTGAAAGTCAATGATGATGATATTTAAATATTATTTCTACTCTAAGATCCTGACGGAGTGGAAGACATTTATTTCCTCAGCATGTCCTTAACTCCTCCAGACCTCATTCTCTAATTTTATGCCAAAACAATGTGATTAGATCTCATGCTTTTCATAACTTTCCATCACACCGCTCATTTTGAGGGCTGAGTTGGCATCTGAAAAACCATGATGCCTGCAAACAGGCATTCTTCAATTTTTCTTAATAAATTGGACTTTGCCTTATTCATCCTGCATCCCCAGCAAAGCCAGGCACTTAGTAGGTGTTCAGTAAATATGTTGGGTGAGTGAGTGAATGAATGAATGAATGGGAAATCTTGCCTCCAAAGAGAATTAGTAAAATTAGAAAGAAGAAGGACAACTTTTCTGAGTTCATCTTATCAAGTTCCACGTATATCAGCATTCTTTTTAATACTTTCCTGGCTACTGTGATTGACTCCACGTTGCACGTTCCTTCCCTTTCTGGCCATGGCATGGAAACCCTCTGGTTTAGTGGACATTGTGTGTTGTCCAGCAGCCAGGCCCAACTTCAATCTCCTGACATCTTCCTGTTACACCAATTACACAAAAGGGAGTAGGCGATGCGTGTGTCCCCTGCCACCCTCATACTAACTGCCAGGGCCCACAGGAATATTTTCATCCAGCCTTTCTCCCCCCTTTCTTTTTTCTTTTAAGCTTCTTCTAGTGATAAAAGCTGAAGCAAATTGAAATTGGCAGCTCCGTGGTCTTCAAGCAATAGGAAAAGTACTAGAGATCATGTGAACCACACTTTTGAAAACTTAAAAAAAAAAATCTAATCTTGCCTCAATAAAAAACGACATCATGTCACTGTAGTCAGCAGGGGGAAAGGCTTGAGAGTTGCTGGCAGAGGCCCAGCAGAGTTCAGGGGTTCTGCTGGCTGCGCTGAATTCCCACGGGAAAGGTAGAGGGAGGGTGTTGCTTTTCAGGTGAGCCCAGGAGTGGGGTGGGGGAGGTAAAGCTCCCCCTGAAACCTCCCTGTAATCCCCTGCATTGCTGTAATCGCAGCTCAGGGGCTGGCTTCCTCCACCCCTTCTCCCACCGGCCTTTCTTCCTGATGTAGCTTTTGGCTGTGCTCCCCTGGCTGGCTGACTTTGAGCGAGAGACAACAGCCCACCTGGGAAATCTCAATGACAACAGATCTCCCTGTGAGGGCACAAACCCAGAGCCAAAGAAGGTGGTACCAACTGCCCAGTTCCACTGAGTGTGGTGTCTTTGCAAACTCACCCGTGTGGCCTGAGCCAAAGACAACAATAAAAATGGCAGGTTGGCTGTGCTCTAGGCAGCCCTTCTGCACGGGAGCTGCCTGGGCCCTGGGCAGTGCAGAGCCTGGGCTGGTCTTCACGGTGCCTCAGGTCACATGCAGTGGTCGTTGCTGCCTACGACCAGTCACTGACTGTTCGTTAGCCATTCTCGCAAGAGTGACTGCCTCTTGGACACGGCTTGGGGGATGGGGCCACAGATGGAAGGGTTACTTTTGTGCTGCTTAAAAATGTTAACCATATGCATTTTGTGAAGTTAAATCAATCAGTAGTTAAAGAGACAAAAATTCATTAGTAAATGAACCTTCAGTGTCGCCTGCTTCTCCCTGTACCCCTCATCTGGCTTCTCAAACTGGGGTACACAGGACCACCAGGGATACAGAGTGGCCCAAAAAGAGAAAATCTGGAATTTCTATTTTACTTGAAAGATTGGGTAGAGGGGGAGGCAAAAACATTATTTTTATATGAAAAGAAATATGAATATATGTGGTGCATAATGCAAAATGTACTTGGATGATTAAGAGGAAATATAATATATATTTTCATTCAACTATATGCCATATACCAACAAATCAACCACCATGCCAACGAAGCACTCAGTGATGGTCTGTTTTCAAGGGTCCCTGAGGCTGCAGGCGTGTCTGAAATCCTGTCTGTCTCCGGAGGCTGCACAGGTGAAGTAGATCTTACATGGTGTCCCCAACCAAGAGGGACGTTGTTCCTAGAGGGGCCGGGTGTGGAAAAGCTGTACCTTAAAGGATGGGGAGGATCTTGTTTGGCAGAGGAGGGACTGAAGACTGTGAGCAAATAGTGGTGGGTTGGCCTGAGCAGAAGGCTGGCCCTGGGGCAGAGAGAAATGTGTGTGTGTGGGGGGAGGGGGGGGTACAGAGAGAATGAAGGTGGACCCAGACCATAGAAAGCTCCAATGAGGGGCTGCAGAGCTTAGACTCAAGGTGGCCCGCCAGTGCTTCTCAGTCTCGTTCCTGAAGCCCCACTTCCAGAGGGGAGAGGAAGGGTACACGCTCTGGGTGTTCAGGAGGTGCCCTAAAGCTGCTGGAGACCTTTCTTTTCTTTTCTTTTCTTTTTTTTTTGGAGACCTTTCTTAACAGCGTTAGTTCTACCTTCAAAATATATCCAAAATCCAATCGCCTCTTTGCTACCATTCTGGCCCAAGCCACTTTCATCTCTTACCTGGATGAATGACATAGCTTCCTAAGCAGTGTCTCCTTGCCTCTATCCTTGCCAACTGCAGAGCAACCAGTGATCTTTCAATAATATGAAGCACATCATGTGACCCCTTTGCTCAACATCTTGCAGTGGCTCCTGCCTTCCTCAGATCAATAGCCAGGTCATTAGAATGTCCCCAAACCTGTATCACCTGGCCCTGTCACTTATTTTTTAAATCCTCACCCAAGGATATTTTTTCCTTTTTTTTCTTTAGAGAGAGGGGGCAGGGGGGGGGAGAGAGAGAAACAGATGTGAGAGAGACACTTTGACTGATTGCCTCCAGCATACATGGAGCCTGCAACTGGAATCAAAGCAGAGGCCCTTCAGTCCGAGCGCTCTACCCGCTGAACCTAACAGGCAGGGCTGGCCCTGGTACTTTCTGCTTCATCACTCTCCCTCCCCTCCCCACTTTGCTCACTTTGCCCCAGTCACTCTGGCCTCCTGGCTTCCTTAGAGTACTTAGGTTAGACGTTGTCCTGCCCCAGAGCCTTTGCACTTGCTGTTTCTTCTTGTGAGAAATTTTCCTGCCAGATATTCATATGCTGGCTCCGTCCTCTGCTTCAAGTCTTCTAAGGCCTTCCCTGAACATGCAATTTAAACCTATACCTCCTGGCACTTTCCATCTCCCCTCCCTTACTTGATGTCTCTCTGAAGTGCTTGTCACCATTTAATATACTACCTAATCCACTTATTTATTTTGCTTGTCTATCTCTTCATCTAAAATTTAGGCTACAATAGTATGGATTCTTTTTTATTTCTGTTTTATCACAATGAAACATCATGCACCTCTTCCTTAAGAAGAGTTGCAATTTATAAAGGTAGAAGGAATGAGGGAAATAAAACATCACTTTTAGATTACCACAATATTCATTGCCACAGGTGAGATCCTTTGATAGATTCTAAATTTAGTAGGCAGACGGGTAAGCAGAAACAGCACAGCTTTGAAATACCCCTCCCCCAAAATGTTTAAGAAATACAAACAGAAAAGTTATAACTTCATAGTAGGCAATCCTAGAGAAGCCCTCTTAACCTTCTGATCATGGTTAACAGCAGTGAAACACAACAATGCCAGGTAACCCCTGACCTGCTACCCTGGGAAGGGTGCACCACCTCTGGGTGCTCTTCCCAGTAACGCAGCTCCTCGATATCACACGAGAGAACATCAGACAGACCCCAGTGGAGGACATTCTATGAAACAACTGACTAGTACTCTTGAAAGTGTCATGAAAGACCAGGAAAGATAGTGGAACTGTCACCGAGGGAAGCAGATGAAGGAGAGAAAACAACTAACTACACTGTGGAATCCTGGATGGGGTCCTGGAATAGAAAGAAAAAACAATACATTCATAGGAAAAATGGTAAAATCTGAATTAAGTCTGTAGTTTATACTATTGCAGCAAGATTGCTTCCTTGGTTTTGATGATCACTCCATATAAGATGGTAACCTAGGGGAAGCTGGTTAAAGGGTATAAGTGAGCTCTATGTACTGTTTTTGCAACTTTCCTGTAAGTCTAAAATTATCTCAGAATAAAAAAAACACATTTAAGTAATTGGGGCAAATTTGGTAGTCTTTTTTCACTGAGCTCTAGGCTTTGGGGAAGAAAAAAGGGGAAATAAGTCTAGGAGTTATTGAAAGTGGAATTGTGGAAGAAGGGTCCATATAGTTCAAACAACAAGCCAGTTGTCATCTCTTGACTCCTCCTTCCCCATCGCTGTCCATTCAAGGCCTGGCTCCAACTGAAGTTAAAGCCAGGCTCCAGCTTCCCCTCTGGATTACTGCCCGAGCCTTCCCCTACTCAGTGAAAACAGAAGAGCGAGGCTCAGGGAAAGGTGCCCCTGGAGACCCATAAAGAGACTCCCTTGCAAACGATGGACATGGAGTGACCAGACAGGTCAGAAGAAAATGAATGCACATGCTATGGAAACCAAGTGGGAAAGTTTCTTCAAACCTATCAGCAAGTGAAAGGGGAAAAAAATCTACAAAACCCCAAAGCCCCAGTCTTGGGCATTGTACACAATCATTCTTTGAGAGAAAGCAGTGGGCCCTACACAGGGTGTCAAAGACTGAGATCCCATGTTATCTCCAGTTTTTACTCAAAGAATTCAACACATTTGGGTGTTTTTTTCATCTCCCCCTTTCATTTATTGTCTCAGGGTAAACACTTGTGATTCATAAATGCCTTGCGAGTGAATCAGTGTTCTCCTGTTCAAACCAGCAGAGGCCACATCAAACAATAGTCCACAAGGTATTATTAATCATTAAATAGGCACATATAAGAACACTCAGGCAAGGGAGACATTTTTTTTTTTTTGTATTTTTTTTTTTTTAAGGGCATTAACAAAGACCAAACCTTGACTTTGACCCATTCAGAAAAAAATTTTTCTGTTGTTTTGTTTCCTATTAAAGATTTGGTCAAATTCAAGGCCAAAAGGGCAAATATTTTGTGTGGGAAAGTGCTCCTTCCTTTGGGGTCCTTCTCCAACTATTGGCCTGGGTTTCAAATGTTAGCACTTGCTTTTTGCACGTTCACATGCCTGAGAAAAATAATGTGCTCGGCCATAGTAGGTAGGTGCAAGAGTCCCTGGTAGCATTGCTTTGTGGTAGCCACAACCTGGGTACAAACTGGCAGGGGAGGAAGCTCAGAGCACCCCTGCTCTGTCAAAGAAGAAACCAAGTCATGTCAAACATACCTTGAGCACAACCATCCAACCATCAGGGGGCCTCTCCCTGACCCTGCTTTCTCCTATATACTCTAGGTTCAAAACTGGGGCTCTGCCCTCTGTGGAAGGCAGATCAATGGCATCACCTTCCACAGATGTAGAAGTGCTAAAACGTTAGTGCTGAGGAGTAATATTTCTTCTTAGGAAGCATCTCTGACAAAAAGATAACAGAATAGACAGATGAACAATCTAGCATATGCCGTCATAGGCCCATAGAAGTAGGATGGTCACATGTCCCACCCAGTTGATGACAGTTGTCCTGACATAATTGTTAACATTACTACCACCTTACACTCTCAAAAGTGTCCCAGTTTGTAACATAAATTATATGCTCATCTATAAGAACCTGCTGGAGCAGGAAAGGTCTCAGACATTCATCTTCCCCACTAATCTTTAGCTCATATATATGCGACTGGGGTCCAGGGAGGGCCTGCCCCAGATTACTTTTTTGGATTGTGTCCCTCTGCAGCTGTCCCTTTCCTTCCTGTGGGGAGGAGAGGAGAGTGGCCCACACATCTTGCTGATGCCTCTGCCTCCACCCAGAGCTCTCTTTTCCGTTGGCCTGAGGCTCATTTCAATCATCAAGGCAGGGCTACATGAAGCTTTGTATCAGCCACAGGCAAAATAGCAGGCACAGTGCTAGGTTGGTAGAGACTCCCTTCCCTGGAAAAGGAAAAGAAGCCAGGTCTTTCTTTAGGTTTCTCCTGCTCCCACAGCCTGAGATTCATAAGACTGGCTGAAGCTCCTGCTCTGGCAAATAAATACTCATGAACCAATTTACCACAGTGGTTGTCCATCATTTCTTTGAGAACAGTAACATCTTGTGACTTTTTTTACATAAATGAGGGTACCTATGTTACACGTCAGAGATACATATATAACAATGATAAAAGCAGCCAAAAACCTATATTGTATTTACAATATGCCAGGCATTGTTCTAAGTACATTATATGTATTTGTCCTCATAACAAACCTATAGGGTAAGTCATATGAATGTCTCCCCATTTAACCAGTAAGTAAACTGAGATACAGAATGCTTAGGTCACATAGCTAGAAAGCGAACAAGCTGGAACATGAATCAGGGCAGTCTGGCTCCAGAGTCTTTGCCTTTTAGCCACCCTGCTATAGTTTTTTCTAAACATATGTAGAGATATGCATTCAACATTCCTATAAGAAATGATCACCAGGTCAGTCAAATCTCAGCTGTAAAACACTTGAAGTTCACAGAGGAAGGTGCTATTTAAATATAAGAGGCCATTTCACCTCAACTTTATAGCCCCCTTTATCAATATCACTCAGCATCGTAAAACAACAGGTGTGGTGGGTGCTCTATAAAAACAGGTGGTTTTGTGTGCTGCATTTACACTTATTGAACCCAGTGGGTCTGGGCATGACTACTATGTACTTCTTGATTATGTAGAATCTTCTTTGAGGGGTGGACATAAAGAGAGTGACGGCAGAAAAAGAGGTAAGCAGAGGTCCTCCTCAAGAGGATCTGCCTTCTTCAGTGCCCACCGGACTCTCCTTTCCCAGGTGTCCTCCTTTTCAGTTTCTTTCCCAGCTTTCCAGAAGGACAAGTAATCTCTCACTGGTCTTTTTTCTCTTTGCATCTGCTGCCCAGTAGTGGAACCTGCCTTCTTAAATCTTACTTATTAACTATACATAGATATGGCAGACCGTGATTACAGTAGAATTATTTGGGAGCTCAGTATCTCACTTCTTCCCACGAACCTTGCCCTGGGAATTGCTTTGTACTTTCGTATTGCCATGTGGTGGTGTGTCTTTAATAACCATCAATAAAGATAGGCCTGGGAAAACATGGACAGCCACAGACTCCTCTAAATTCACCTGATTGCAACAGAGCAGAGCTGTCTGCAAGGGTATCCTGGCTGCCCAGAGGTAGTCACCAGGAGGGGTCAAAGGTAACCCAGCCTTCTGATTCAGCAGCTGAAGAAAATGGGAAAATATGTTGACCCTCTGAGGGTTCCATTAAATTGCCAATAAAATATACTTCTTTAAGACAAAGTTCATTTATGTAATTATTCTTCAAATTTTTGAAAGTAATTCAAGTTAAGTTCAGGTCATTTGAAATTGAACGGTTTTAACCCCTGACTATATTTTCTGACTACCATCAACACAGGTTCATTGGATACCAAGAAAATAAGCTGAGACTCCTCCCTTTTGTCTGGATGACAAGTACTTCTAGACACCCAGTCTAGTTCTGTCCCAGGTGCCAGACTTTGAGGGCAGGTGAGGAAGGTGTGAGGGTTGAGTAGCCACCCAGGACAATGATTTCAACTACTTGAACGTGATTATTGGGCACTCCGTGACTGTGGGAGCCCAGCAAGATGAGGCCACAGCTGGATATGTATGTGATACACGCACAGCTTGGCAACCTCCTCGGAAAGCCAGTAATGCTCTGGGCTTTTATCAGGAGCCCTCCGCGGCACAGGTAAGCGGGCCACCCACCAGCATGTCACAACATCCCCTCCCTTGCTCCTCTGGCGTTTCAGTCAAGGCTGACCATGGAAGCCTGGCCGTGCAAAGGGAGAGGTTCTTTTCTCTTCCTCATATAATGTCTCACCCCAAGCAGTCCCCTAACCTTTTCCAGTCCATGGGATTTTATGTTATGTCCATAGCAACACAGACAGCATAGAACAAAACTAACTAGTGAGGAGAACTGATGTGGGTTCCTGAGTTCTACAAGTGCCCTCAGCCACAAACCTAGTCTCCCTTCCCAAGGTCTTTCCAGGAAACCTCTTAGAAGGCACTGGATGCTGAACTAAGCAGCTCCAGCCTCAGCCCAGGAGAGACTATGGTCATCACCTTTCCTTGTCTTTTCCAGAACCTGCTCAATCATCTTCTCGCTCAGTGAGATTTCTTCCCCTTACTTTCCCCCTTTCTGTCCCCCAGCTTCTCACCATGTGGAAGGACCTTTCTTTCCTCTTTGCTCCAAAGATGCATCCTCTGGAATACTAATATTCTATACCAAATTGTCCCCTCTGTTCCAGTTTCCGGAAATCTTATTCTTGCCTGTGGCTGAGAAAGAAAATACGGTTTTCTCCTGGCCTCTGAACTCCCTGTCCTGCCTTATCTGTCAAAAGGCACTATTTTCCAGAAAGTTCATCTGTTATATACTCTGTGCCCCCAGCAGGCCAGGGCCCAGCCGAATGTCTCCTGCACTGACCACTGGAATCCTCTCTCTCCCTCCCTGTCCTTTCACCAAAGTCCCACTAGATCATAAGGCTATATATAATGACAAAATGCTGTAATATTTAAAAAGTGCCTTGTCAGTGGTCAAGTACTACAAGGTGGGGAAACAGATACCTCCAACTCTGCGGAAGAGATCTGAAGGTCCCAACGATGCTAGAACCCACCAGTCTTACACTGCAGTTGTGACAGCTGCCTGGAACATCTTCTCTCATCCCCTAAGCCTGATATACACACGGAAAATACAGGAGTGGGCAAAAGTAGGTTAAATTACCAGCCATCATTACCTAAACGATAAGTCATAAGTAAGGACACAAAATAATAATAATAAAAATAATACAAAAAATAATACAATAATTAATAAATAAATAATACAAGAATAAACTTTCGCATACTCACGTCTGCAAATCTATTTTTGCCCACCCTTGTATACACTTCACATGCAGATACCATTTATCAGCCACTTGGAAAATCCCTTCTATTTCCCCCCCTTTCCCTCTGCTAAATGCGAAGTCAACCTGCAGCTTAATGTGATCGTGCTCCAATGCCTTCACTATTTACTAGCATGGTCCTAACAAAAACCTAGTATTGATGGAATACAGATTCAGGGGCTAGAAAGTTTCTCTTCCCAAATCTTCCTTTTAGAGCACAAACAAAGGAAACAGGTTGGCCATTATAAGAAAGAAGGGATGACATGTGGCTTGGCTTGGTTTGGATGATTGAGAGGCAGGCTGACTGTCCTGTGTGGGCTCTGTCAGTGGCTTCCTATCTCCTGGAACTCAGAAATCAAGACCCCTTCTTTTCCAGAGGTTATAGGGTGATGAGCAAATCTAAGAGAGAAGCACAACGCAGCAAGCCCGGAATTAACCATGCCCTGTGCTGGGCACATTGTGTCACACCACCCAAATCACCCACCAGCACGTAGCTCAACCAAAAAACCTGTCGCTGGTGGTAATGTTACTCACTTGCTGTAAATGATATTTCAAAATGTTCTCATATAGAGGTATAGTGGGGTGGTTTTCTGGACTGGTGGGCAGGGAACTGGAGCCTATTCTGGCTTTGCTACACCCTCTTTGGGGAAGCTTCTTGACCTTGGGCAAGTCATTTCTTCCTGGGCTCAATTTTCCAATGTATTCAATGAGTGGTCAATTCAGCTACCTTTTAGGTCCCTTCCCCTGCCTCCCTTCTCCCCTCTCCTCTGAGAAAGAGCGCAAGGATAATAATAATGGTGATTTAAATTAAAATGTTATATACATTCGTCCCATATTACTTTCAGGCCCTAAGTTTTACCTAAATGGTTTCCCTGGCTGAGTTTTGTTTTTGTTTGTGATTTTTTGAGAAATTTTATCGGATATCACCATTTGAGCAACTATCAGCAAGCCAAACAAATGCATGTCCTGGGGTGAAAGGGGCTAGGTTTTGCCCTACCTTCCTGAGCCTTCCAGAGACCCCCACAGGCAGCAGCCAGAGTATAGTTTTGAGCCTTTTACACACAAGGGTACAAGTCAGATGCCTCGGATCACTCCTGTATCCCCAGCTTTCAAGCTTGCCTCACTGCAGTGCTGCTCAGAGGGTAAAAGGTTAGCCAAAAGCACATTTAGAGCCTTCCCACAACGCTGCTGTGGCCAGGCCAAATGTGGGAGTTAAGGGCGCCCTGCCCCCACCCCATTCGGAAAGGCTTTCTTGGCAACCACCCTCTTTCAGAGCCCATTAGAAAGTGCACATTCCCTTGGTCTCACTAACTGTAGTCAAGTTTTCCAAGAGGAGGTGGGGGTGGCGGAAAGCACTACAGGCTGCTGTTAGCTAATGTTGAAAGCTTCTGTCTTCCCTCTCCACCCCCAGTGAGCAGTCCGAGGTCCCAGCTTGGCCAGGAACCAACTGGGCAGTTTTATTCAGAAGTAGCAAGTAGCAACTTATTTTTATCAAAGGTGGAATGCAGAGCTGCAGTTGTTTGTAATGCCTCTGCATGGCAACCAAGACTCTTGCTCCAAGCTCTAGGGAGCCCTCCTCTCTCCCTAGACACTTGGCTTTCTTGCCTATCCCTTTGCCATCCAACAGTTGGGTGCAGAGCAGCTCCAGTGCTTCAGAATTAAGAGAGAAAAAAAAATTTTGAAAATTCAAAGTGTCTTTATTAAGGTATCTTTTCCAATCCAGGCTTTGGTGGTGATCGCAGCTCTATAAACCCCACCCTAAACTGACCCAGGACCACAGTACCGTGGGGTGATGGAAAGAGCTCCTAGCTGGCTTCTTGGCCCCACTCTGGCTACGGTGCTGTGGACCCTTAGGCCAGTCTCTTGCCCTCTCTGAAGCTGAGTACCCACTAGTAAGTGGAGAATGCCTGGCTCAGTTCCCTCAATCTTTTGGGGTCACAAAATGCTTTGAAATTCTGGTGAAAGCTATGGACCCCCTCAGGAAAAAAAAAAATAACACATCCGTTCACTCTTTCCAAAAGTATTCATGGAGAACAGTTTTGAATTCCATTTCATGGGCTTTATAGGCTCTCTGGGAGTTCATCCATGAACCTTAAGGTAAGAAGTACGGGTTATGAATTCTGCTGTGAGGAGTGTATATGGACTCTTGTCTAGAAGAACCATAATAATGCTTCTAGTAAAGGACCATAAAACTACCAGTCAGGCGGGTGCCAGAAAACAAAGGCAGTGAGGCAGTCATTATGAAGGTGATCTCGGGCTTCCCGCCCCTTCCTGGTGCCCCCACCCAAGCGCGCACGCAGGCAAACAAGCGTGCACTGCCCGCTGGAATGTGCTGTTTCTGGGCACTGGGACTGCAGGGAGCCGGCTGCAGCCCTGGAGAGACGACAAACATCTCCTCTATCCTGGACTTTATTTTTCTCACGGTCTCTGAAAGGGCTGTGATCAGGTGATATGTGTGGGACTGCTCCCGGTACAGGTGCGGAGCAGGTACCGAGGGGAGGAGAAGATCCGCCCCGTGTGTACTTACTCAAGGCTCTTTCAATAGCTCTCCCAGGATAGCTCTTGGCAGGGCAGCGACCACGTCCCTGGCAGGCTGCAGGGAATCTGAGTGTGAGAAAGTCAGTCAAGCGGAGGAAAGGGGGGAAAAAAAAAGCTTCAAGTCCTCAGGCAAAATACCTTTTTTCTTCTTCTCTCGCTCTCTCTCCTTTTTGTAGCTTTAAACCAAACCCACAAACCATTCAGATACCTCAGGACAAAGGGGAGTCTTACTACATGTAGATGCATTATTTGTTTTACGGTTTAAAGCAAACAGGTGAAGCAATAAGAGAGAGAATCACCCTTCCTGGGGGCAGAAAAGGGGAAGGAGAAAACACAGCAGCCTCTGGCTGTACTTACTGGGCATGATACAGTAGCAAAGACGCCTTGTGTGTTGCTGGTCTCACAGTGGGATCAAAGACCTGACCGCTGATGAACAGGGTTCAATTTTTTCTTTGCTTTGGGACAGAAAGGAGGATGACTGAAAAATAAAGGCTGTTTCTCAATCTAAGAGGAGCCTTCCAAATCCAAAAGTCTTTTCTTGAGTTTAGGAGCTTAGCTCTGCATTTGAGAAGGGGTGGAGAGAGTGTCAGTTTGGTGCTATTTTCACTACCCAGGAAAAGGATACTGAAAAATAGTCTCTGGGCACACTGGCAAAGGAGCTTTCTTCTTAAATGGTTAGGGTGGAGGGCCAGCAACTTCCTGGGTTGGATTTTATCTTTGTTTGTTTGGCCCAGACACAAATTCATGGCAAATTTTTGGTTACTTAACTGACCCCTCTATCTAAAAATGTGTGTGTGTGTGTGTGTGTAAGAGAGAAAGAGATAGATAGAGTTAGTTGTTCATTCTACCAGTCTAAGTACTCCTAAAGTAACCATAAACGAGTTGCTGATTAACTATTTGACTGAAGAGGCTGCTATAGGCACTGCAGTGAGACCCTAACTTGACTATATTCTCCATGCACCTTCAGGGTGCCAAACCCTGAGGAGATGGAAGTTAGACCCAAAATAAAAGGCTCTTAGGCTAGAAGGGACAGGAATGGCATACCCAGCTAGTTAATTAGGGCCCAAGAGCAGACAGCAGTCAGTGTCATAGCAGAGCTTACTGGAGGAAGTCACTGACTCTCATAGACTTGGGGGGAACCTGGAAAAGGTTAACGTGCTTCCCTGGGAAGAGTTTAGCTCCTTGGAAGAATCTGGGTCAGAGTATTTAGGCAGTTTAAAAAGTCAGATGCTGAGCAGAAACATTTTGAGAAGCTTACAAAGTCTGCATGGCAGAAAGGAGGGTAACTTCATAGGCTCATTACCTTTCACCAAGACGATTTCAAACACACAGGAAAACTCCACTGTTTTCAAAAGCAACAGACAATTTTCTGTCATCATCACTTTTCCATCTCTTTAAAATAACAAAGAAAAGTCCTATCCCATTGGCCCAGGTTGCAGGTCAACAAAGGAGGCATTGTTCATCATTTCTTCAGAACATGATAGGGCACAGCCTGCTCTACAGTGTCTTAAGAAAATACACACACGCACAAAATCCCAGAGAGTAGCCCGAGGGGCAAGAGTGAGTAAATCAAGCCTGCAATGAGCTAAGATTTGGCTGCAGACTTGAAGGCTGTCCTGGAAGGTGGAAATGAGGCTTGGAAGGTAAGTATGGTCAAAATCACAATGATTCCTTAGACTCCAGGTCACAGGGGTATAATGCATTAAAAGGTAGGGAGATTTCTGCTGAACTTGGATCATTGGACAGTGTGCAGTCAATGCCCAGATGAGCTCATTCTGGGCAGGTGCTTCTGGGAGAGTATCAGCCTACACCTGTCACTTAGGAACCTCCCTTGCTGGTTTGAACCTCCTGTCTGGGCTCTCTGCCTTTAAACCCTACAACCCACTCTCCACACTTTTGCCAGAGCCAGCTTTCCATAGGAGAACCCTAATGTCCCTCTCTGTTCAAGTGCATTTTATAGCTCTCCATTGTCAAAAGAGAAGTCTGGAGTCCTTTAGCAAAATATCTAAGGGTCTTGTAACATCCCTTCATGCCTCCTCCTTCAGTCCTTTCTCATACTCCTGCCAGTCACACACCCTGGGCTCCAAATCATGCTCCCTGAATGAAGACCTCAAGTTCCACAGTCTATGCCTTTAATGCCATGGGTACTTCCATTCTCCCCAGCCTCATGACTCATCACATTTCCAATGCTCCAAATCCTTATTTTTTAAGATACAAAGCACAGGCCACTTCCTCCAGGAAGTTTTCCAGGATACCCCAACTTATGAGTAATTTAATCATCCTAAACCTCTTCAGCATTTTACTTCTATTTAGACACATAACTGTCTCTACTGAGCCTAGGACATACCAAGGAATATGCTGGAAATAGGCGTTAGCTGCACTTACGAGTAAAGCATTCTCTAGTCTGTGAGCTTCCTGAGGGCAATACCTATTTTATTCATCCCTGTATCCCCCAAGCACACCAATACTGTTGCCATACATGTGTGCTTTAGTGTTTCTTTTAGGTTCTTCTGATCTCTCCGGCCATCATAAAAGCCCTAAGAGAAAGGAATAGTAGAGGAATGGCTGGTCATCAATCAGGGTGTCTCTGCCTCCAGAGTAGACTGGAAACTCCTTGTAGGCTGCCACTGTGTCTCTCAACGTGGTAATCCCGGGGATTAACACAGTGTCCGGCACAGAGCGGCGTTCCGTAATGAAAGAAAGAGAGGGGCTTGCACAAGGTCACCCGGAGTCAGTAATCGCTGAATCTCAGCCGGGACGAGATCTGGTGAAATCATTTACAACATTATCTCAGTGGGGAGCTCGGAGGAAGGAAGGAATGAAGTGTCTGAGAAATGTGTGCCAGGCCTTCAGCGGCCTCCAAGCCTGGGGAAGGGAGGGGGGAAGAGGGGGGCCACATCAAACGAGACGCCCCGGCTGCCGGGAGCGGCCGGAACAGCGCGCCGAGCTCCAGGGCGGCGGGAAGCGCGGAGGGGTGGAGGCGCGGGGTGGACGACCCGGGCAGGCGGGCGGGGGAGGGAGGGAGGAGGCGGCGGCGGCGGCCGGCCGGCCGGGGTAGTGCGCGTCGCCCGCCCTGCGCGGCAAATCCCCCAGGGAGGCCGCCGCCAGAGCCCTGGCGCTCCCGGCCCGGCGCCCGCCACGTGGCACCCGGCGGCGGCGGCGGCGGCTCCTCCCGGCGCGCGGCCGGGCCAGCCGACAGCACGCAGCCGCCCGCGCCGCCCGCCTCTTCCCGGCCGCCCGCCGGCGGCCTCCCGGGCGCAGTGAGGGGGAGCTGCTCGGCAGCCCTGGACCCCGGGAAGAGGCGGGTGGCGCGAAGCCGCTTTAACCGCAGTCGCCGAACGGAGGCAGGAGGCTGACCCGGCCGCTTCTTAAGTGCGGTCAGGCATCTCGTGACCGCGGCGGGCGCCCGGGGCCCTGCGGGGGAGGGAAGGAGGGCCGGCCGGGGCCGGCAGCAAACAAGAGGGCCCTTACCCCTCCCCCGGGTTGTTGCTAAAGAGGCGCTTTCGCCCGAGTTAAAACCCCAAGCCTGAAATCAGGGGTGGAATGGGGGCTGGAATAATTCCCCACCCTCCACCCCGCGGCGTGCGCTCCCCGCCCGGAAGGGCTGACCTTGGCCCGGGGGGAGGCCGGGGAGGGGGGCTAAAAGCGCCGAGGCTCGCCTCCCAGCCCGCCGCCCCCTCGGATTCCCGGCCCGGCGGGGGCTGGAGGAGGGGGCCCCGGACACACACACACACCCACACGCAGCGCGCGCCAATGAGCCCGGGCCAGGGGCAGGGGGCGGAGTTTTCCCAGGCTTTAGCACAGCAGCTGCTATTTACCTTCTTGGCTTCTCTCGGGGACCAGGAACCAGCCCCCGCGCTCCGCCGCCAGCCGCCGCCCCCCGCCTCCTTGCCCCCGGGGCGCGCGCACACACACTCACACACGCACGCACACACACATCCTCCCGGCCCGGCCGCGGCCGCGGCGGCAATAAAACATCCTGGCACGTGCTCCGGCTCCAGGCGCGCCCTCGCCGGCCGGCTGATGTCAAACTGCAGCTCGGCTGGTGTAGCTCTTAAAGGGCCCGCGCGCGCCGGGCGCCGAGGCTGCGCCGGCCGCCCGCGGGACAGGGAGGGGAGAGGCTGCCGCGCGACCCGCCGCCTCTACGTGCCGCAGAACCGAGAGCCTGCGGATGGAAAGGAAAAGGGGGGCGAGGGCGCACTCGGGTCCCTTATCGTGGCCATCAGAGTCCTTCTTGTTCATCTTTCGTTTGAAATTGTATTTCCTTTCTGCTCAGTTGGAAATTATTCTGTTTCCTGGGGAAGCGCGGGGTCCAAGCCCCAACTCCCGTCTTCGGGCGGAGATCAGAAACCACCTTGCTCTGAACAACCTGCAAATGTGTGGTGGAAGGCATTTTTTCCCTTTTCTGCACGCAAAAAAGAATTTTTTTGTCCTTTTTCTGCGAGATGGACTTTCACCCCCTCCTCGCCCCCAATGTATAGTCTGAGCGGGAAATTACTTAGATGTTTCGGTAACTCACACCCTTGCACACGTTCCCCCTTTTCTTCTAACCACTGCAAGTATAATCTTGTATCCCTGTCCTAAACATTTTAAAAATATTTTTCAAATGAACTTCGCGTCAAAGCAGCCCTGTTACACATTTGAAAGGAAACGAAGAGCAAAGACCCTACCCCCCAGCGAAAGAAACGACTAGAGTAAAACCAATGCGGAAAAAAATCCTGCCTAAAGCAAAGCCCAGCAGGGATAGTACCAAAGGGTTAAAATCCTTTTGATTGACGTTGTAGCCTCCGGTGCCCCGGGCTCAGGCGTGCGCCATTGGCCGCCAGGCCTTGTGCCTGGCGGCCAATGGGGGGGCGCGGTCCACGAGCGGTGCCGCGTGTCTCCTCCTCCCATTGGCTGAAAGTTACTGTGGGAAAGAAAGTTTGGGAAGTTTCACACGAGCCGTTCGCGTGCAGTCCCAGATATATATAGAGGCCGCCAGGGCCTGGGGATCACACAGGATCGGGAGCTGGTGCTGATAACAGCGGAATCCCCTATCTACCTCTCTCCTTGGTCCTGGAATAGCGCTACGGATTACCAAGTAGCCATAAGATATTATAATAAACCCTCAGCACTTGCTCAGTTTTGTGAAAGTCTCGAGCAAAAGGGACATAAAACAATTTTTTGTGTGTGTGTGGACTCCAAAAATAAAATTCTCTAGGGATTTAAAAAAAACTACAGAAAAATGCCAGCTGATATAATGGAGAAAAATTCCTCGTCCCCGGTGGCTGCTACACCAGCCAGTGTCAACACAACACCGGATAAACCAAAGACAGCATCTGAACATAGAAAGGTAAGGGCAGTACCTGTATCTCTCTGCAGCCCCAAGAAATTAAGCTGGGGTTGGGGGGGGGAGGGTCTTTTATCCCTTAAAAACCCCTGGGTGAAATGGCAGATCCCATGGGAACTCAGGACTCTTTATTTCTTTACAGTCATCAAAGCCTATCATGGAGAAAAGACGAAGAGCAAGAATAAATGAAAGTCTGAGCCAGCTGAAAACACTGATTTTGGATGCTCTTAAGAAAGATGTAAGTGGGTAATGCCGCCTCTTTTTTTAATTTAAAAAATGAAATACTGTGTCTCAGGTTCTAACTAAGAATGAAATCCTCTCACCGGCGAATCTTCCCCGCCAGCACTGCGTTCTCTGAGGCTGGAGGGCCGGTCCCCTTTCGTGGGGGGTTGAGGAGGTCGGCGCGGTGGGAGGGACCCCCAGCACTCCGAGGCCGCTGGCGGGGGTCTCACTTGCCTTCCTTGCCTCCTCTCCTGTGCAGAGCTCGCGGCATTCCAAACTGGAGAAAGCAGACATTCTGGAAATGACAGTGAAGCACCTCCGGAACCTGCAGCGGGCGCAGATGACGGGTAAGGGCGGCTTGCCGCGGCCCCCTCTGCGGGCGTCCCTCGCACCGGGCGGTGATTTCTTCCAGACTTCCGCCCGTGGTTGTGAGAGGCATTCAGCTACATTTTACTGCCTTGGCTCACTCTTACGTTCCCACGGTCTGGGGCTTATTTATAGCCACAACTCCAAGTTGTTACTGTTCCGGAAAGGGAGGGAGAGTGGTTGCAGCGGCGCGGGCGGCGGGCGGCTTGGCAGTGGGGAAAGCGGGTGGGGGCGAAAGGACTTAGAACTGTGGCGGTTTGGGTAGCGTAGAGCCTGGAGGTCTTCTGGTTTAGCAGTCCCTCCTCCCCCATTATAGTAGGGGAAATGAGGTTTGGATGGCGGGGAAGGGCATTACCCAAGGTCACATCGCACGCGCTGAGTGTGTGGGGGGGATGGGGGGGGAGTAGATCGAGGGCCGAGATCGAACGACTGAGAATGGAGAGGAGTGTCTTGGCTTTAGTCGCCAAGCTAATGTGGAGAGGTGGATGGTTTCACTAACCCCCCCACCCCCGAGCTGGAGGCAGTTCTGCGGGCCCAGTGGTCAGGAAGGCGCGCCGCGGGGACCTCCCAGGGCGTAGGCGGTGGCCTCCGGGCCAGGGCCTTTCGGTGACCCGTCCGTCTCCTTCTTGCCTGCAGCCGCACTAAGCACAGACCCGAGCGTGCTGGGGAAGTACCGCGCGGGTTTCAGCGAGTGCATGAACGAGGTGACCCGCTTCCTGTCCACGTGCGAGGGCGTTAACACCGAGGTGCGCACCCGGCTGCTCGGCCACCTGGCCAACTGCATGACCCAGATCAACGCCATGACCTACCCTGGGCAGCCGCACCCAGTCTTGCAGGCGCCGCCCCCGCCCCCGCCTGGACCCGGCGGGCCGCAGCACGCGCCTTTCGCGCCGCCGCCGCCGCTCGTACCCATCCCCGGGGGCGCGGCGCCCCCTCCCGGCGGCGCTCCCTGCAAGCTGGGCAGCCCTGCTGGCGAGGCGGCGAAGGTGTTCGGCGGCTTCCAGGTGGTGCCGGCTCCCGACGGCCAGTTCGCCTTCCTCATCCCCAACGGAGCCTTCGCTCACAGCGGCCCGGTCATCCCAGTTTACACCAGCAACAGCGGGACCTCCGTGGGACCGAACGCAGTGTCGCCTTCCAGCGGCCCTTCGCTCACGGCCGACTCGATGTGGAGGCCCTGGCGGAACTAAGGGGCTTAGGCCACCCCTCCCCCTAATCTCCTCAGCCTCTCTTCCCTCGGGACACTAAACAGGAACTTGGACGCTGGCAGAGAAGAGGACTTTCGTGATTAAGTGGTTACTTTGTTTTTTTAATTTCTAAAAAGTTACTTTTTTTGTAGAGAGCTGTATTAAGTGACTGACCATGCACTATATTTGTATATATTTTATATGTTCATATTGGATTGCGCCTTTGTATTATAAAAGTTCAGATGACATTTCGTTTTTTACACGAGATTTCTTTTTTATGTGATGCCAAAGATGTTTGAAAATGCTCTTAAAATATCTTCCTTTTGGGAAGTTTATTTGAGAAAATATAATAAAAGAAAAAGTGAAGGCTTTTATGTCTTAGAACTGATTATTTCAGAATATGTAAAAAAAAATAAAGGCACTTGGCAAAATTTGAATTACATGTAATCTGAGAATTCAGGAATTGGTTCTTTTATTATTCAAAGAACATTTTTAAAAATCCATCAAACTTTTCACCATGAACTATATTCCATTTAATTTGCAAGAACCCATCTGATATGGCTTCTCTGATCAATTTGTGGTAAATCTCTTAAAGGATTTCAAACATTTAGTTAATAGTTGGGTAGGTCATACAGTGTACTAGCTCCTTCTGAGGAAGGTTGAAGGGGACTGAGTTCATGAAGTTAATGGATCTAGTACCATTGCCCAGGTTACATTAAGGGAGGCTCCTGCAGCACTACTCCCCTGGGGTAGCTCACCAACATCCAGAGTAAAAACACTCTTAACCCATGCAACTTGCAACCTTCAAGTGTTGGGGTCTTCCTTTAATTAGTCAGTCCTTAGGTTCAGCTAGACATTCCCTTGTACCAAGCATCCAAAAGTTTGAAATGCCTCTCTGCACCCTCTTCAAGCAAGCTGAGAAGGTCAACAGATTCCTTCTGCCAAGGGACAGCTAGTTAGACTTCCATGTGCAGCCCAAGTCCAGATGATTAACACCACACATATGTTTTTGATAAGTTTCTGTGCTTGGCTCTAATAGAGAAAGCATGTGGGGGCCGAGCTGGCAGGCACACAGGCCATCTTCCCCCTTTTAATACAAACAGCAAGCGACCCCTTCGCTTGGTCATGCCCCATTTCCAGGCAAGATGTGGGCTCCAGATAGGAGCAAAAGGCTTGTCTCGGGTTTCAGCTCACATAACCCTCCTTAACAAGTCCTAACTCAAAGCGGACAGCTTTAAACTGTGCCAGGATCTGCAGGGAATTTCTTCCAAATCCCATCACAAAGGCTTGTCAGATTTTGTCAGATTTGGCCAGGTGTTTGACTGCATCCAGGTGTTGGGGAAATGAAAACCACGAGCCCTACGAGACCAGACACATCAGCCGCGCTGTGGGTCTGGCCGGCGGGCCCTCCTCCCGCACTGCCGGCCAGTCCTCCTCTCTGCCGGGCCCCTCCCGCCGGCCGCTCGCTCGCTCTCTCTCTCTCTTTCTCTCTCTCTCTCTCTCTCTCTCTCTCTCTCTCTCTCTCTCTCTCTCACACACACACACACACACACACACACACACACACCCCACCCCCTTCAGAAGGGCTTCTGGGAGGCGAAGGATGAGGCGGGAGAGATCAATCTTTGAAGCCTTCCTAACAAAGATAAAGCAAACGATTTTCTGTCTTGTTTCAAAAGCTTTACCTCTCCTCTGCCTGCTCTGGCCTTTCCCACAGGCCAGTGTGAAGAGCAGCTCCATCTCAGGAATGATCTAGCAGATAGTTTTCTACTCAGATACCTTCCACCCAACTTCAGATTCAGAGGGAGAGATTTAAAAGATACTTTTAAAAGTTTGGCTCCTACTTGCCTCATTTTGTGTATGTGAAAAGGGTCCAAAACACTCTCCACCCAAAGAAATACACATACACACCCTTCCTTATCATAAATTTCCACGATTTCCCTCTTGTTTAAACACAAACATAATAACAATTGCTCTATTAAGACTACCAACCCAAGCTCAAATGCTTCATTTGGTAAACCTGTTCTCTGGCCCCACCAGAAGTCCTTAACTGACTGGCCTGGCAGCAATAATGGAGACATTAGGTCTCATTTTTACAAAAGTGCATTTATGTTCTTAAAAATTCACATACACACACACACACACCAGTGCAATCACGACACCAACTTAAAACTAAGTATCTTTGTCTTTCCCTATGCTGAAGGGGAACAACTGAAAAAGTGAATTTTTATTAATATCAACAGTATATAGGTATCTTGGGAGGAGTAGTGATATTTTTTTTTAAAAGAAGTAAACATTTGTTCATTTGAAAATAATTGGTAGTTTAAAAGTGGTCTTTTCTCTGAAATATGGGTTCAGATTACTAGAGGAGGCATTTGTTTCTGTACAATGTGGGGAAAGGGGAGACCCGAGGCCCCGTTGGGGATTTGTCAGGTTCTTGCGCGAGCTATGCCACTAAACCCACTGTGTTACTTTGAATGAGTCACTTCCCTTCTCCGGGACAATTCTACGTTGGTAAGATGAGTGGGTTGTTTCCAAGACTTTGGGCCCTCCTGCACCCAGGCTGTTTCTGGAGTAATTAGTTGGGGGAGAGGCGAAGCTTCAAAGACGACGTCGCTCCGGCCCCACCCTCCCGGCTCCCTCGGACCAGGCCTAATCACAGCGCCGGGGGCACCCCCAGCAGCCCCTCCGGCCGCAGAGCCGATGGCTCCAGGAGATAGGCGCAGCGGCGAGCGCGCCGCCCGGATGCGGGCCGCAGGCTGGGGCCGCCTGGCGCGGCCGCCTCGCGGCGGGACCCTCCCGGCCCGGGCCCTCGGCCCCCGGCATCCGGGGCTGCAGGGGCGCTGACCTGGAAGGGGGCTCTCCTCGGTCAAGAAGGGAGCCTTCCCTAGATGGTGAATAAGCGGGACTCGGCGGGGCGCCCCCGCCCAGCTCCCCGTTCCGCTCCACGTGCTCCTGCAGTGGGGACCGGGGGTTCAACTGGACCCCCTCTGCGTCACCACCGTCCCGGGGAACCTGTCATTAAAGTCAATTAACTTTTCCCACACCCCTTGGCCGGTAACAACTCGCTGCGAGCTTCCTCCCCGGCTCCTAAGTGCAACCAGATGGGGGCCGCGCTGCCCCCGCCCGCCGGGGCGCCCGGGGTTCCAGGGAGCGGCCGGGCGCGCGGCCGGGGAGCGGGCCAGGGCGGCCACCCGGGCCAGCCCGGCGGCCCCGCGGCCAAGGTGGTTTGCTTAGCAGGCCCGGCTGCTTTCTGGCAGGAAATGAATAGCTCCCAGATGAGCTCAGGCAACCTGAGAGGTCGTGAGAACGGCGCGAACCCCCGCCTGTGCAGCCGGCAGCCTGCCAGGCCGCGGGGGGGGCGGGCGGCGGCGGGAGGCCGGGCGGGCGGGCGGCGGGGGAGGGAGCGGCTGACACACGAGCCCGCGCCGCTCCCGCTGACAGGCGGGCCGCCGCCGCCCCCGCGCGGGCCCCGCGCCTCCCAGGCAGCAGGCCCCAGCCGCAGAAGGCCGGCCGCGCGGCCGCCGGGCGGGGGCGGGGCCGCTGCCAGTGTTTTTCCAGTTCTCCCGGTAGCTCCCGGCCGCATTTAGCAGCCGGGGAGCTGGGCCGCGGCCAGTGTCAGGGCCCCGGAGGCCCTCGCGGCTGAGCGCGCTGCCAGGCGCGGGGCGCGGGGGCAGGAGGCGGGCGGGCGGGCCGGGGCGGCTGGGCCGCAGGGCCGAGAGGGCGGCACCGGTCGCCGCGCTGCACTCCTTTAAAAAAATAAAAATAAAAATAAATAAAAATAAAAAATAAAATAAAATAATAAAATAAAATAGGAATCTCATTTCCCAGAACCCGAGCACCTACTAAGTGCCCAGCAAGCCCCCTGCCAGCGTTGAAGAGACTCGGGCACCCCCATGCAGCGCCCGCCTCACAGGGCCCTCAGCTTAGCTAGGGAGACAACCACTCGGGCGCTCACCCCGGCTGATGGTGGGGCAAGTGCCAAAGCTGAAGTCTGAACAAAGGGCATCTCAGAACCGACATTCATTCTGATTTGAGAGGGAACCAGGTAAGCTGTTTGAGCGGGCGCTGGAGGTGGACAGGTGAGAGATGAGTTCGACGGAAGGGACACAGTAGGAAGGTGAAGGAAACGCAGATAAGCCCGGCCCGGGGAGATTTCAGGAAGTTCGTCCGTGGTGGTTATATTTCAATCTTCAAATACACGATTGGCTTAGAGGTCATGAAAAAAAAAAAGGTGATGTTGTCTGCCTCAGTTGGCTTAGTGCGGTGTCCTACGGGGGTTAAAAGCGCATGGTCTGGCTTGGGATTGCTTAGGCTGTAAAACCAAGGCAACTTGCTTCACTTCTCTGTGCCCCCTGGGAACTTAGGGCTCTTCGGGGGGTATTTCATAGGGCTGTGAGGATGAAATGGGTAAATGTTCATAAAGCATTAGGAATGGTGTTTGGCCCATAAGCCCTCAATACATTACAATTACGATTTTTAAACAACCATGGTGAAGTTTGTTCACCAAACAAGAAAGCCAGCCCTGGCCTTTGCCCAGTGATTTCAGGATCTGCCTGTAATTGCACCGGGCCTCATGTGCAAGGATCACTGCTTCTTCCTTGGTTTCTGAATTTTGTGTATTCATTCAATAATTATTGAACCAGAGAGAAAGGCAGGATCTCTGTAGCTATAAAGTGCACAGTCTGGTAGGCAAGACAGACCAGTTAAAAAAAAACACCACAAAAAACGACTATGTGTTAAGTGCCATAAAAGAGTAGTGTGCGTGGTGGTACAAAAGAAGGTCACACATCATGACAGGTAACCTTTGGGTCCCCACATTATGATGAGTCTTTGTGAATTTTTATGACCATAGAAATTGCTAGGACAGTAAATAGTCAAATTCCACCTAAGAAAAGTTATTGTCAAATGGTTAATTTCTAGATTAATTATTTTACAGTGCTAATATTTTCTGAATCAGCATGGTCATCTTGAGGTGGTCAAGGAACTCAACCAGAGTCATGAAATCCTGGTTTCAAATTGGCCACTACCTGTCAGACGCTGAGCAAGTCCCCATAAGTCTCTGGGCTTCAGTTTCCTCACTGACACGGTGAGAAGGTTACACCAGAAGTTCTTTTCAACTCCACAGTCAGTGACTCTCTTTGCTCAGCATGCTTCTGTGTGCCTCTATGGCTGTAAGAACCTAGATCAGGCATATTTCAAAACTTTCACCCAAGTCCTGGGATGATTTTACAACCAAGTATTTTCATCTGTAGTTAAAGATATGGAAACAGACCTGAAGGATGGGCATTGTAGTCCCACTGTTGTAAGAAAATAGGTCACGCATTACATTCTTGGAGACCTGCCGTGTTAGTGAGAATTGTGCCCACTGTGTGGCATATCCAAGAAAGCCTGCATCTGACAGGATTTTCTCACACGTCTGCTACTGAGACCCTCTCCTTTGCTGTAATGTCTTGTTATCTTACTTGGGAAACAGAATAACAAGAGTTAAAAATACCATCACTTTCCCACTTCATCCTAAAAAGTAGCTTCCCACCCTGTCGGCTTGACCACTTCTTTTCTAAATAGAGGATGTGATCTGTTGGTTACTAGGACTCTCTCTACTGAGGGGACATATTTCCCCAACTGGCTAGAGTTTTTCCACTGGTACATTTGCTGAATTAGTCTGGTTAAACAAGAATGTCAGTCTGAATTAGTGAAAACTCTGAATTTTGTATATCCAACAGAAAAAGCAGTAAATTTTGCAAGTAGTGGGTCTGAATTCACAGCTTACGAAAGTACTTGCTGTTGTAAACTAATGCATTAAAGTGACTTAGAGAGTGTATTCTCTCAAGCAGGTTAAACATGGCTCTTGCAATGTTATTTATACTATAAATCTTTCTTTATAGTAAGAATAAGAGGAGCCACGATTGCAGTCCATATAAATAATTTCAGTCTCAATTAATAATAAGGCTTTACTGTCGCTATTCTTTTTATGTCCGGATATATTTTCAGTTGTAATTTATCTTTAGTCCAGCAGGGATCAATGCATTTTTTCCCCCTTAGAATTGCAAGTATCACTAATGAGAGTGATGTCAAGGAGCGCTATTTGTAACTTACTATTCTCTTACTCACAGATGTGATCCGTTTTCGTGTTAAACTAACTTTACGGGTTTAGTCATCAATGTGAGACCTGAAATTTGTAAATCCAGTGTATAAAAAACTCTAGGCTAGAGAAAAACTACTGATATTGATGTAAACAACCCCCCTTAACTTCACGTTTTCTGCTACACAGTTTCCCCCTATCAGCTTCTTCCCTGAGCCATAAAATTTGTCCCTAAGGCATCAAAATGTGAAACAGGAATATTATTCCTTAACAGGGCCAGGAGAGGGCAAATGCCATGTCAAATCAGTTCCAGAAGCAACTGCCATACGTGACATTTCAGAGTAAAAGTAAGTGTAAAAGTACCTAAGGCATTTTCTTTTTTTTAAATAATTTTACAACAGTGGGATCATACTACGCGTTCTATTTTTAAAAAAATATTTTTATTGATTTTTAGAGAGAGAAGAAGGGAGAGGGAGAGACATCAATGTGAGAGCAAAACATGGATTGGCTGCCTACTGCACACCCCCTACCAGGGATCGAGCCTGAAACCCGGGCATGTGCTCTGACCTGGGACAGAACCAGCAAGCAACTTTTTGGTGCAAGGGACAGATGACACCCAACCAACTGAGCCACACTGGCCAGGGCAAGGCATTTCTTCATTTTAATGAGTACCCATCAGATAGATATTTAGGGTCAGGGATGGGATACAAAACTGGAAGGAAGGCTTCCCACACTCCAGGTTTGTGAAGAACAAATACTCTTCAGCACACAGAGTTATTCTTTCCTGTCTTCTGTTCCATAATTAAGACCCATATGATTATTTTCATACAATAGAATCTTGCAGAATCTGACAGATATTTCCCTTAAAACTCTGCAAAACAAAGTAATTGTGGTATTGGCCAGTAAGCCTTGCAGGGTAGAACAAGTCTCTAAAGAACCCTGAAACCAAAGACTCATTTGTGTTATTTTTGTTTTCTTGTTTTGGAGTTGGGGAGAGTGGCAAGATGGGGAGGCCCAGATTGGGGGGGGAGGGGGACATAATACATAAGCATGTAGGGAATTCTGAAACTACTTTAGTGTGATCTCTTTGAGATTTCATTTTAAGTTCAAAACAGAGAGCATGCATCCAAAGAAGAGACATTTTGAAACAGTTTGATGCTGGGAGCAGTTCAAAAAGAATAACTTAAAATGTTCTTGCCTCAAATATTTGCACGCACAGCTCTCATATCAAAGACCTAAGGCTATCATCATATTTACACACATACGCTGGCTTAAAAATAGAAGTTGAATTTCAAACAATCAATTGATTGTGTTGAGATATAGCTAAACTGATACTGGGCTGGATTCAACTTAATTTTTAAAAAGCCAAGTTTTCTTGTTTAACATACAACCTCTAGCCACAGGGCTGGATCTCAGCTCTGTGCTTTTCCTAATTCGATGGGTCCCTCCTCAGACTTTTCCCTGGACTCTCTGGAAACTTGTTCTATTGTAAATAAAATGCCCCTCTACCTGCAGCCTCAGCATGAACCCCCTCATTGCCTGGTTCTGCCTTTCTTTTGAGCCTGCTGGATCGATCACTTCATTTTCCTTACCCCAGGTGTGAGTAAGGTGGGGAGCAGCTTTAGGGGGATGGGGATTGTGGGTGCCTTGGCTGGGGATTGGGATACTATGAGCTGGGGTTTGCACCTGGGCCCCGGAGCATGGGTCCTATGGACCAAGGAGTATGTGCTGGGCTGGAGACTGAGGACACATCTCTGCCTCTCCATACCTGTGCTAAAACAGAGCTTCTTCCTCTGGTAAAAATCTGTCCTCATGCCATCCAGTTCTCCCACTCTTTAGCTTTCTGGTCCTTGTCATCTCCTGACTTCTCCCCACCAGCCTTACCTTTACCTGGCTCCATCCTTCCCTCCTTTCTCAGGGACTGTGCCCTGGATCTCATCCCTTTCCCTTCATCAAGGGGGTGGCCACATAACATCTGCCAAAGCTGCTCCAGTGCTGGGGCCCTCCACACTCCACCTGGCTTTTGTCCCTTTGTAAACTCTGTCCCTTCACACACACTGTCCCTGTGCTGGAAGTGTCCCTCCTTCACTTCATCCAAAGACCTCCCACATTATGTGTCCTTCGAGAGGCTAATCAGTTCACCTGCTTCCAGAAGCCCATCCAGATGGCCTCCCTGCTCTGAACTCTCCTCGCCCCTCCTGACCCCTCCTAAGGCATCTAACAAGCACTGATGATACTGGAGTCTAGTGACTGTTAATCTGTCTCCCCAGCCCAGACTGTGCAAGTTTTGGGGGGCAAAAACTATGTATTTTTTTTCTGTAGACTCCCAGCACGTGGCCCAGCCTGCCATACAGAAGTCATTCAGGAAGCTCTATATTACTAGTATAGTAAGAAGGAGGGTATTAATAAAAACAGCAACTCACATTTGAATAATCCTTTAAGGTTCACCAAATGCCTTCATAAACACCATCTCCCATCTCACTTGATTCCCAAAATCATTGTTATCCTTGTAGCAAACATGGATAATTAGTTTCAAAGAGAGTATATAGGTGGTTTGCCCAAGGTGGCAGCTAGAAGGTGGCACAGGTGGGTGTCTGGAACTCACATATTCTGGCTGTAGTACCATGCTTCCCTCATTCTCTGCAGAGCTGGACAGGCGTGAGCCCGACCCTCTAAAGCCTGTCCCTCAGATTACATAATTACCCTTTCCCTGCCAACTACCCTGGGCAAATAAACCTAGATCCTGTCTTCATGGTCCCTACACTTTTGCTACATATACAACCAGAGCCAATTGGGAGCAGCTGAAATCTGTTCTCCTCACTCGTGCTTTGTGGCCTTAACACTCATAAATAAAATCTCTCAGGGCATGAGAACTTCAGGGACCTTCCTTCCTCTCGTTTCCCAGTGGCATAAGAATGAATGCCATCAAAGACAAGCTTTTTTTTTTTTTTTTTTTTTTTAACCTAAAGATGAATTATCCTCAGCACAAATGGACGACCAAGAATTTTTCAGAATCAAAAAGTATATAGTGAGAATGGGAAAATAAATCTTAAGCAGGAAGAAAGTATCAGATTTTGAAGATCACATTTGTGTGGCTGGTTTGAAAAAGAGCGGTTCTTTACTAGGTGAATGAGTCACACTGGGGCCCAGAGAAACCAGTGGGTAAAAGCATGTGAGAGTGTAACAGGTGATTCAAAAGCACCAGCTATGGGAAAGGCCACACCAGAAAGCCTCCACTACAGTGTGGCTGTTTGCAATAAAATCAGTATAGTCTCTATAAGCAAAATGTCCCCTATTTTGGGCTATTCTTTCCTGTCTGTGACTGCTGGTGTTTTGCATTCCAGTTTTGTGATAAATCAGAGTGAGCATTTATCACCTGGGAGGTATCTTTAGAAGACAGTTTGTTCTGGTTACCTGCAGTTTAGGATGCGGTACCAGAAGTAAGGGGTAGTCTGTACCAATGTGGATCACTGGCCCACAAAACAGCTCCCAGTGCAGGCTGGCTAGTTAGTCACTTACCAGGGGTTAATACAGCACCTACTCTGTGCCAGACACTGTTCCAAGCACCAGAGTTCATCCAACAAATAAGACAGGCAAGGCTACAGTTCTCAGGGAGTACACATTCCACCATGGAGAAGGCAATAGAAAAGAAAATAAGTGAAGGGCAGAATGTCAATTTATGGTAAACACCATGAAGAAAGTGAACTAGGGTACTGGGATAGAATGGGACTGAAGTGGGGCTGGGGTCTAATTTAGAGTGGGTAGTCAGGGAAGGCTCACTGTAAACTATACATTATACTTACAGCAAATCTCAATCCAGACTGGCCACATTACAAGCACTCGGTAGACACTGGTGGCCAGTGGCTGCCCTACTGGCCAGAGCAGCACTGAAGGGTCTAATAATCATCATCCTCAGAGCTGACTTTCATTATTCTCTTCCCCTCATACTGACCTGCCATGTTATCCACCAAGAGCTTGCATAATTCCATCTAATTATCGCCACATCTACCCTACCACCTGTACCCCAGCTCCAGTGTCTTCAGTGTTTTGTATGTCAGTTATTGCTACATCCTCTGAATTGGACTTTCTGCCTTTGCTCTAACTCCACCAATCTCTCTCCACCAGACTACAAATGTGTCCTGCTAAAGCATAGCTTCCCTTTTCTCCCTTCTCCTCTTCAAAATCTTCCATATCTCCCCTGTCCCCTAAAATTTAAACTCCTTTGGAAAGCCTACAAGACCCCTCCTAAAATAGCCACACCCCTCTTTTTAGCCTTCTTTCCAATGGCCCCCTTTATATAACACAGTTAAAACCCAGGTCCCAGCTTGGTCTGCTTCATCATACTTGCCCCAGTGACTCACAAAAATAATGTTATTTTATTTCCCAAAATATCCTTAAACACCATGGATTAATTATAGTCAAACATTGGAAGCTTTCAGGATTTGTTTCTGTTTATTATTTTCCTTAATAGTAATTTTCCTTTCTCTATAGTTTTTATTTTGTAAAGTTTTTTTTCTAATTTTTATTTTGCAGGGTTTTTTTCTTTTAAAAGCAATTCCAGTGACCTGCAATGTTTGGAAATGAGTTGCCTGCTTGTTGCTTGATTTGTCTGTTCTCGACCCATAGCCAGTTCTTAGCAAAAGTGATGCATGGCAACTGTATGTAATCAGGCATCATACATGTTATGTGTGTGTGTGCAAAAATTTAAGCTATTGTATACTTAATTGGATTTTGAAAACCTGTGACATCACTCAAAATTACAAGAAACACTGTGGGATATAACAAGTCCAGGAGGGGAAATCTCTAAAATCCTCCTTGACTTTGGTTATGACCTTGTAAGAGCATCTTACCCACCATCTTTGAAGTATGGTTGAAGGCCATTCCTCATGTTTTTCTTTTTCCCCTTGGTTGAAACATTTAAGTGACTGAATATGTAATTTTTGCAGACCCCATTCCAAAAGAGCCATCAAAACAAAATTCACATGATGGCCACATGCTGGTGCATGTCACACAGCTGCTCTTGACTATTTATGGATGTGAGATATTAACTCCAGAGTTAGACTGGAAGTGAAGTAAGTTATAACTTGTTATTGAAGGAAGTTTGTGCTTGCATCTCTGAAAATTAATATTAAAAGGTGAGGGGCTCATGAGCTTGTTCCAGCTGGAGTCCCCATTCCCTAGATCTTGTCCACAACTTGATTTGGCTTGGTTTTAATTTGGTTTGGGAGCCTTCTTCAGTCCTTTGCATATACTTCAGCATAAATGGAGGTCTACTAGTAAACACCTTGTGCTTGCCTAGCAGGCACATAAAGGCCCTTCTCCTTGCCAGACCACAAGTGTAGGCCTCTACTGAGAAAACCTACAAACAAAGCTGCCAACCAAAATTAATTTTAAACTGTAATAAGGAATCGAAGCATTTATCTGAGCAAAAAGAGCTACAGCCCTGAACACACAGATTCAGGTAGCAACCTAAATTGTGCCCCTGAGACAAAGGGGAGGCCACTTTTATAGAGAAACTTCCTGTCCAAAGTTCCCATTTTGGTCCATTTCATGCAAATAAGGTTTCCAAATTGTGTGGCTCTGATTGGTCAGGCCAGGCCACAGTCTATTGGCTGGATGGTAGCATGGCACAGAGGGAGGAACCTCCTACAGTGATGGACTCAAACAGCAGTATCAACAGGCAGGATAGTGCAGGAGGTTAGAAGTTCAGTGTGTGGTTTTTCCTGGTCTGCAAGGCTCGTCACATTTAAATTTTAGGCTCATTTAACCACAAGGAGTCTTGACAGGTAAACTCCTTCTCAGAGTTCATAAAGCTCATAAAACTCATGGCTCCCCAGGCTGCTTAGAGTTTTGGTCTTCATCTTTTCCTACCTCCTCCTAACATTAAACTCTTACTGAGTACCTACTGTGTGCTGTCCTGTGGAGAGACAGATGAATAAGACACCTACCTGCCTCTCAATCTCTGGAGCATTTGGATGTAAATAAAGAATTTTTAAGAGAGGTCCCTAAAGGTGATTCAAGAAAAATGAGTGCTTCTTTTAAGACAGGAGATTCCAGACAGTGTGGTAGGTGAGACAGGTTGGAGAAGTAGATAGAGAAGCGGTTAGAAGAGGCTGCAGGGCTGGGTGTGATTTAGAGAGGGAGGGCAGAGAAAGGCCAGGTTAGTCTGGTTTCATGTGCTAATGAGTCACAGTCATCAATCAATGTTGTCCAGGAAAAGCTGCCTCTTTAAATCCTCTGGAGAGACCCAGGTAGAGCCAGAAGAACCTGACCTAGAGATGGGCCCTGCCCCAACTCACCAAGACCTTGGCAATGACACTTGCCCTCATTTAACTCTAGTTTCTTTACCTGAAAATGGGAGCATTGGATCATTTGGTCCCAGCTCCAACTTGAGATCAAAATCCCCTGAATTGCCTTCCCAGTAGGCCTGTCCCCTGAATGAGGGTATGTGCAGACAATGTGAACTATGGAACTATGTATGCCAGATGTTGCAGTTAGAAGGTGATGGTTATGATTCATGAGTTGCCCAAGGACACAGAACCCCTTTCAGTCTCTCATTTATCCACCCTTGTCCCCAATCTCTGCCCACTCCTAATTTCTACTTTTGTCTTCCCCTACTCTACTATTTGGTTTAAGTTTTAATCCATCCTCCCTCCCTCCCTCCCTCCCTCCCTCCCTCCCTCCCTCCCTCCCTCCCTCCCTCCCTCCCTCCCTCCCTCCCTCCCTCCCTCCCTCCCTCCCTCCCTCCCTTCCTTCCTTCCTTCCTTCCTTCCTTCCTTCCTTCCTTCCTTCCTTCCTTCCTTCCTTCCTTCCTTCCTTCCTTCCTTCCTTCCTTCCTTCCCAAAACCGTTTAGCACCTGCTAAGCACTGGGCACTGTATTAGGCACCACAAGCTATCCCAACCCTACTCTGGGATGAACTTTCTAAGTAAAAAGTGCTGTCAGGCTGGTCTCAGGACTCTGATGCTCAGCTCTAGGGAAGGTCTTGTCCATTTTTTTGGATTCGCAGCAGATTTCCTGGGATGGAGAGTGAGGGGAGTTACCGTACACGGGTGTCCTACCACACTTGAGACTCAGCACTTCAAAATGAAACTCCAGACTCCCTCCTCCTCACATCATTCCTCTCCCATCAGTTAATGGAATACCCTCCTGTCCCTCTCCAGTTAAAGCCATTTCAGTACCTTTGTCCTCCTTACACTCCTTACACAGAAGAGCCAAGTGACCTCAAGAAGTGGAAAGGTGAGTGTGGTCCTGGTAAGCAGTGAGGAAAGGGCACTGGCTCACCAGCAGAGGATTAAAGCAGCAGGACTTTGTGTTGGGAGAGGGGTTAGGCCCGGGCTTGTTGGAGAGAGGCCCCTGCCAAAGCCAGCCAGTAGCTGAGTAATCTGGGTTTCAGCGTTCAGGGTGCCTGACAAGCCACTGGGTGGCATTTCTCTCCTACCTCCAAGTCACCTCTTTCCCCTCCCTGTGGCTCCTTATTTGCTTTGAACTGGGAGAGCCTGTTATGGAAGCTAATCGATGCTCAGAACTTGAGTATACCTACCTCCAGGGAGACTGGTCAAGCTCTGCCTGCCAGGGACAGAGTAGGCAGGCCTGGGCTGCTGCTGGGGTTAAGGCCCTCCCTCCATCCTCAGCCTGACCTGGTGATTAATGCCTCTCTTGGGAGCAGGAGCCATAGCCTTTCCTTCCATCCTTTGTGAGGCCACATCTTACCCCTAGTCTTTTTTGTCCTGAAGAGTGCTCATATTTGTAATTAAGGAGGCGGTGAAGGCAGGAAAAGGGAATGTTGAACTGGGAACCCAGGGCAGCCCAAAGTACTTGCAACCTTTAAATGAGAGAAGAGAAAATCTCTGAGCTGGGGTGGGGAGGGTTGTTTAAAGGCAGAAATGAATTGGGGTGAGAGAGGGGGGATGGTGGGTATGTATGCAGAGAGAGAACAAGACTGATTCAGTATTCTCAGAGCAAAATGTTAGAATCTTCCCTCTCCCCAGCAGGAGCTCAGGGCTCAGCGTGAGAATCCGAACATTTCAATCTCTCTCTCATGCCTCCCCCACTGACCCCCCTCCCCCACGCCCCTCTCGCTTTTCTTTCGCTTCAATGTTCGCATTATCATTTGCCAAGCTCCCAGAGCCTCAGGACCCCTATCTGCTTCTGCCCCAGCTGTAAGTCTTCCTCCCCACTCCAGGAATTTCACAAATAAATCACTGAGAACAGAGCTCTCCTCACCACAAACAGCACGCGGGCTTCTGCTCAGCCTCTTGGCCTTGGACTGGCTCCTGGAAAGGGCGCCTGCCTGGTGACAGGCACCCACACAGCCTGCCCCTCCCAAACCCTCAGCCAAGGGGAGGCCCTACCTCCCAGGTGCCCTGACTGGCTCAGAGGGAACGGGCAAGGTCAGGCTGTGCTGCTCACATCCACCCTCACCCTGGGCTCAGCTGCGTCCAGGGCACACGGCTTGTCTCCCGGGGGACCAACCATACACCTCAGTGACCTTGAGAAAGTTATTTTAGCCTCTGCCGACTTCCCTTTCCGTTTTTAAATAGATCAGAAATTTATGCTGCTTACTTCACAAAGAAGCTGCCTGGAAAAAGAAGGATTTGTTCTGAAGTGTTCTGGCTTCCTGAGAGGAACCCGAGGTTCTGGGAAACCTCCTTGAGCCGGCGCAGACACAGGCGTCCACACACGCGTGATGTGCCCGTCGGCAGACACGCGCAGGCCGCATCCATTCACGCCATGGGCCGCACACCTGAGGCCGGGGAGATTATTCTGTGCACTGCTGGGTCCCCTGCAACGTAGTGCTCAGAATACGGTTAATGCTCAATGAACATTTATTGAATGAATACACTTGACAAGCATTTCCTGTGTTCCCTGTGCCAGCCACGGTGCTCAGAGCTTAGGGTCAGCCCTGGCCCTCAGGCTGCTCACAGTCCAAGGAGAGAGACATAAACAAACACAGCTGATCTAGGGTGTTAATGGGACAGAAGAGAAAACACAGACAGGGAGGCTCAGAAGAGGGCAGTTCAGCTCTGCTCTGTGGGGGAGGCAGGGACAGGAGGGGAGCGGCAGCTCTGAGCACCGAAGGAAAGGTTCATTAGTTGGGTAAGGGGGAAGGGGTGGCAGATATCTTCCAGTGGAAGGAAAATGTTTTCAAAAGCACAGAGCTGAAACAGCGTGGCAGAGTCCAGAGCACCACAAACTGTCCCTCCCTCAGGGCTGGACCACGGGAAGGAGGCTGAGCATTAGGAGGTGGGGGGAGGGGGGAGGGAGGCTAGGTCCTGTAGGTCATTATGTTCCAGTATTTTTGAGTGGTTCCTATACGTAACTTCAACATTCTTATTACACCCTTAAAATGTAGTTGTTTTAACTTTTCTCTCTGCTGATTGAGAAACTATATAACCATGATGGGCTTACACCACCACCCCGCTCCCCATCCCACTGTAACTCTGAGACTCCCCACACCCCCTCATGTCTGTCTCTTCACCAGGGCCCATGCATTGGAAAGCATTACTTAGGGGGACCATATACAGTGACATATCATCCAAACTGGTTCAACTTGGGGACTGAAAGTGTCACGAATAATTGCACCAGGGCAACAAGTAAGAACTAGGACCATCCTGGGCAAACTGGGATATATGGTCCCTCTAAAGATCTGCCATTGAAGGGTTTTACGGAGGCGAACATGGTCAGGTTCATGTTACTGGAATTGAGTTTCCCTCATTTTTTCACAAAGCAGAGGGAGTAAGAGGATGAGGGTGGACGCCCCTCCCAGCTTTGGCATTCTATAAATGTGTGTTTGGGAAGCATCTGAAGGCTTAGATAAAATAGAACCTCAAGGAAGTTTTGGGGGTGGGCTGCAATTCAACTTAAACCTTGAAGATCCATACCAATATCCTGTGTTTTCAATTGAAACCCAATAAAAGTGCCCAAGAAAAACACTCCCAAGGAAACTCCACTCATCCACCCATCCAAGAAGGGAAAGGTGATGCCCATGAAAACATACCATTGAAATCGAAGCCTTGCTGCCAATCCACCTCCCCCATAAGCCCCAGCCCTCCCTTCCTCCTCCTGCCTCCAGCAGCACAGGTGAGAGGTGACTGGGTCTGTAAGAGGATGTGAGCATGAAGAGGTTAAGTCAGTGCTGTTGATTCAACTCCTATAACATCCTCTCTGTCTTAAAACCCCCTTTCTCTCTCAAAAAAAAAAAACCACCCCAAAAAACCCAAAAGAATACACTCTCTTCTCTCTCTCTCTCTCTCTTTTTGGATTTAATAAAGTTTTATTTTTCAAAATGTACAGCTGGTGGGACCTTTCATTCATGCATCTTCTCCAGCAGCTGGGGCATACCCACTTTTGCTGTTTCTGGTGTAAATTACTTGAGCTCTGTGCTTTGAAGCTAGTTTAATAAGCCCTTTACTAAGGAGCTCCTGAAGGGCTGCCCTGGCCAACGAGCCGCGGATCTGCAGTCTCTCAAGACAACAGCCGGGGTTATAAGCTTAGAGTTGGGAACTTCCTTACAGAGTTTGTCATGTGTTGCTTTGTCAAACAAGACTAGGTTATTGAGCTTGTCCCGATCTTTGCCTATGGACCACTTCTTCTTTTTGGCCTTGCCCCTAGGTTTATTCACTGGGTCTTTGTCTTTCTGGGCCGGCTTTCCAGCATCTTTCTTCTTTCTGTCGCCCTTGGGCCGCATGGCGAGACCCCGGGCACAGGGCCACCCTGCTGCCTCAACAAGGTGTCGGACAAAGAGGACTCTCTCTCTTAAAAAATATTCATGGCTACTCGTTGTCTAGAGAATTAAGCACAAACTCTTCAACCTCCATTTCAAGACCCTCTACAATATGAAGATAACCCACTTTCCCCATGTACCCTCTCTTACAATCTAATTGGAATTCTTGCTAAACATACTTTATATTATTCTCTCTAACTCATGTCCCATTTACTGCTTACTTATCAAAATTCTACCAATAAATCTCACCTCTTCCATGAAGCTTGTCTTTTCTGCTCTCTCTCTTCCTTTCTTTCAAGTTAGCAGATACATATATGCTGTACTTCTACGTAAAGGTATAATCAGTAAGAGTTGGTATCTACCTCTGAATTCTCTTTCCTAAGAAACTGGTAGCCAGTGTGGTTTAAAGAAGTTTACATTTTCTTCTGTCTGTCCCACACTAAGCTAGTTCTATCCATTTTGAAATTCAGAGGAACTAGCAGAGCCAAAACACTTTTGAAAAAGAACAAAGTTGGAGGACATACATTATCTGATTTCAAGACTTATTTGAAAGCTCTGGTAATCTAGATAGTGTGATATTGGTGTAACAATGGGCAAATAGATTAATGGAACAGCATAGAGAGTCCAGAAATAGACCCTACATATACTCAATTGATTTTTGACAGAGATGCAAAGTAATTTGCATTGTTTTTGGAGAAAGGAGGACCTATTCAACATATTGTGCTGGAAAAATTGGGTAAACAATACAAAAAAAAAAAGAACTTTGATGTATTCCTTATATCATATTCAAGAAATAACTCAAAATAAATCTTAGGCCTAAATATAAAACCTAAAACTATAAAACTTCAAAAAGAAACATAGGAGAAAATTCTTGTGACTCAAGACTAGGTAAAGATTTCTTAGATACACCACCAAAAGCATAGGCTATTACCAAAAAAATAATAAATTAGATTTCACCAAAATTGAAAACTTTAAACAGAAAGAGAGAAAAGAATTTGGACAAAATATTTGCAAACCACAGATCCAATAAGAGAATTATATCCAAATTATATGAAGAAATTTCAAAACTCATTAACAAGCAAACAAACCAATTACAAAGTGGGCAAAAAATTTAAACAGATACTTCAGTTTAACAAACACATGAAAATATATAAATTATTAGTATTAGGAAAATGCAAATTAAAAATCACAATGAGGTACACACCCATGAACCACCTACTAAAACTAGTCTAAAACTAAAAAAACTAACTATATCGAGCGTTGGCAAAAACATGGAGTAACCAGAACTCCCGCATACCACTGGTGGGAATGTAAAGTAGTATAACCATTTTGGAAAAAAATTTCTTTAAAAGCTAAAGATATGCCTAACATATGTTACAGCCATAACACTTCTAGGTATGTGTGTACATACCCAAGAGATAAAAGCTAATGTCCATACAAAGATTTATACATGAATATTCAAGACAGCTTTATTTGTAATAACCCAAAACTGGAAACAATACAAATATTTATCAATAAGTGAACTCATAAACAACTTGTAGCATATCTATACAATAGATTATTACTTAGCAATAAAGTAGAATAAATTACTGATATATGTAACAACATGGATGAATCTCAAAATAATCATGCTGAGCAAAAAAAAGCCAGAAAAAGAAGAGTGCATGCTCTGTGATTTCATTCACATAAAATTCTACAAAATGCAAACTAATCTATAGTGACATAAGACAAACCAGTGATTGCCTAAGTATTGGGGGAAGGTGGCGGATAGGGTGCTGGAGAGGGCTGAGAAGGATCACAAAGAGAAATGAAAACTTTTGAGGGTGATGGATATATTCACTATCTTGATTGTGGTGATGGTTTCATGGGTATACACATATGTCAAAACTTCTCAAATTGTTCACTTTAAGTATATGCAGTTTATCTTATGTCAAGAATATCTAAATAAAGCTTAATTTTTAAAAATAGACATAGTCTGTCATCCAGGAGCTCAGTCACGGTCTCCCTGAAGAGACACTAATGAAAGGAGGGAAGGGCTTTCGTTTGTTTGTCTATTTTGCTTTAACATCATCTAGTCCAGCATTCTCTACAGTCACTCAACACCTGGCCTAACAAACTTACAATGCACTGCTGTCCCCACTAAGCATCCACACCTGCTGTTTGAGCATCTGCTGGGAGGAGGGGTAGACACCTAGGTCTGACTTATTGAGACTTGCACCAATTGCTTCTGAATCACAAGTGGGCCTCTGGGATAGGATTGAAGAACTGGTCCCTAGGGCCTTTGACCTGGAATGGGCCTTAGGGTCTTCTAGTTCCACATCCATCCAATGCAGGAATCCCCTCTTCTTCAGAGTAACCATCATCTACTCTCTAACAATGTCTCTGGGATGGAAACTCCCACCATTCACCGAATATAATAGCTACGTTCCAATGGGGAGAAACCAGAGCAGGACAAGAGGAAATGAGAGAGCTTCCCCTAAAACCGATCAAGATCTCTATCCTTTCTTTCGGCGTGGTTCCTTAGAAATCTTAAATTTGGGAGGAAATAAATTATTTTCAACAGAGAAGATAGGAGAAGGAGAGATGAACATATGTGAAAAATGAGACTTAAGTTGCCAACAAATTCTTTTTGGAAAATTGCATTTCTGGCCCAGTGGGCCATTTGTTTGGTTGAAGTGGTTTTTATGTTAGTTAACTCTGACTAACTTTGAGCAAGTCTCTTAATGTCTCCTTGCCTTGGCTTTCCCAACTTGGTGCGTTTAGATGAAGAGTGTGGCCTTCCTTCCTCCTGATGAGCAAGGCTCATAAGAACTTTGGGTTCCAAGGAGACAAAAAGAGCCCTGTATAGAAAGACCGGGACTGTATCATTTCCATTTCTCCTTGACATTTTTTCAAGCTTGGGGACTTCAGCTACTTCTCTGAAGGGAATAATCTTTTAAGCTCTCCATCCAGTCTGTTCTCAGACAGGAGTTTAAGCTCCCCCATTCGAAGTTTATCAGACAGATCTACAGAGACTTTCCGGGAGGATGTTTACAAAGGACTTTTAGTGTTGCCAAGAAAAGAGAGAACACGAATGATAGGGCTTCTGAAGGGCAGTTTCAGAGGCAGTGAGATTTAAACATAAAGGGACCTTTCTTTGTCTTGTTAACAGGTTGTCCAAAGGCCAGTGGTGGGCAAAATGGTTTGCAAGGCCCAATGGCTTCCCTGTTGGAGAGGGTCCCTCATAATCACATGAGCCATTGGAGTTTGCCTCTTAGGGTCATCTTGCTTTCTTTTGTTACAGAGTTAAAATTATTCCAGGGATCAAAGCCCATGGTTTTATTTTCCTCCACTCCTATAGAATCATCTTTTTTTGGGGGGGGGGGGGTTCTTTTTAAAAGGTGATGTCTTACTTAGTAACAGTGTCATATCTACATGGCTGTGTATCAGTAACCATGTAAAAACAAATTAATGTTCTTTAGGGAGAAGAAAATTCTAGAACAGGTAAATTATATCTAATAAATCATGTGATATTGGCACAGAGGATTTTAAGTGTGGCTTCAGTAGTCTCAGAATTATTTTGTATTGGTGTACCTGTTCAGGTATTTACAACTCTGGAACTCCCCAGTTGCAGAATCTAAATGTGTTTGGTTTATTAAGTTTAAATTCATTATGTGAGAAATATACCCCCACCTGGCCCCCACATTCAGACAGACACTAATGCACAATGAGGTCGAGGAAAGAACTTCACTTAAAGTATGACTTTAGGGGCATTTAAAAAAAAATTCTAACAAAACAAACACTTCTGCAGCCAGTCTAGGGAAACAATTTTTCTCTCTGTAAGGATGACTTCATTTTATCCTAGTAAAAGGTAAATTTTCATCATCATAATCAAGCAGGAGAAAAGTGGTTCCCAGTGGTGCCTGACGACTTGTGCAATTGTAATGCATTTTAATTAACAAGCTCAATTTTTTAATTGTTAATCTCTGCTCCTTTCATTCTAGCCCAGACTGGAACTAAATGTATTTCAACCATAAGTTTCCCGCTCCTCTTTCAATGAACTATTATGTTTCAAGTGTCTTACGGAGAAGAGCATGAATTCATCCGATTTATCATCAGTCTTCAACGGTAGGAAGAACTTGTTATTCACAACATCTTTGTGTGATGAAAAAGAAAACCTAAAAAAGACCTTCTAAAGAGCATCTACTACAAAGTGAGTGGGTGGGAGGGCAGTTGTAGGCAGTTGTAGGGAGGGAGGGGAAGAAGGTTGGTGTTCAGCAGATTTCCACATGGGATCAATAAATAATCATAATATTACATATAAAGCTCTAGACTTCAAGTCATACAACAGATTAACATGAAGAAAAGTTGGGAACCAAATTTTATGTTTCATGGCTGTTATCAGCACAACACACACACACATTATTTTTTAAATTGTCTTTGTTTTTTAGAACAGTTTTAGGTTCTCAGTTTTTTGTGTGTGTGTTTGTTTTTTAAAGCAGAAAACCATGTTTCTCAACATATTGCCAAGAATGACTTCCAAGAACAAAGAGTAGCCATAAGATTATTGAGAATTAAGCAAAATCCTAGAACAGGCTTTGTTTATCTAAGTTACTTCCACCCACCACTGGGTGGTAGTATGATTGAAACCTTCATTCCCAGGTAAAGTGTCCTCAGATCTCCCCCATTCTCCCCAGGTCACCAATGTCACCATCTGGGAAGTGTGTGTGTGAGTGTGCAAGTGTGTGTCTTTTGAATCAGTAGAATGCTGTCCTGATTGAATGTGATCTGCAGCCCTCATGACAGAGGGTATTGTTCTGTCCTTTTCAATCAACAGTTTTCCATCTCGAGGACACAGAGGTGGCTTAGAAAGAGGTCACCACGGGGCATGTGGCCCGCATTATGGTCCTGGGATTGTTTTATGACACCAGAAGATATGCATAGTCAGCCTAAGGGAAAGCAATGAAAGTCTTTCAATTAAATTTTAATCATACACATGTCCCCTCCACTGCCTGAACCAAAATCAAAAACCTCACAGTCGCCTGGCATAAAGGGTCTCAACCTTTCATTAGCTAGAACCCCTCCAAGCTATAAGTTTTGAAAGATTTTTGCCTACCAATGTGCTGCTTTCATTAAATAATAATTTGATGTCTCATTTTCATTAATCACAGCTACTAACAATTACAGCTACCTTTAATCGAGGGCTTGCTATGGACTGACCCCCACCGCTCTGAGAGGTGGGCATCATCAGTGCCCGTATTTTACGGACGGGGACACTGAGGTTCAGAGAGATCCAGTAGCTCCATCCGCATCATTCGGCTGGGAAGTGGCCGAGCACAGGCCGAGCCCAGGCCTGTGGGCAGTCCAAGCCCGGGTGATTCATCTCTGTCCTATCTGGCCCAGCAGAGCTTCTCTCCGGTTTGCGTGAGGTGGTGCCTGGTGTGACCACACAGCCAACGTCGAAGAAAGGGGGCATCTTGATGACACCACAACCCACATCCAGGCAAATGCAGAAACCTCGTCAGGCTCTTTGAAATATTGAAAATTGCTCACAGACCTCCTCTCTCATCTTCCATGCCGTTAACACCTTCAACTATTCCTAAAAGTCTGGGAGCTCAGAGATAGGGAATCATTTGCTAAGTCCCACTCCCTCACATAAAGGACAGTGTGAGTTTCAGTGAGGCTATGAGGTAGATACATGTGCAAGGACATGGAAAGCATGGCTCCCAGCCTCCCTCCCCTGCTGGGGACCCTGGGGAAAACAGAAATAGTATAGGGGCTTGGGCAAGACATTATTCCTGATTTTCCTTATTTTTTTCCTCTGCAAAACTGCTTTCCCTGCGATTCTGTTCCTCACAGCCCAGGAAGTAAAGGCTGCAGCCTCCACTAGCAAATATCAGAGAATTGTATTTTTTTTAATAATTCCTTCAGTTGGATGATATTACTAGTGCGAGACCTGGTGTCTCTAAGATTTCAGAGACACCACATGCTGACTGCTCGGGCCATTTTGAAACAATCTGGATCTAAACCTACAGGCCAACAAATACAAAGAGAGAGCCGGGCCATCAATCATCAGCAGACATCCCGAAGTGTCTTTTCTCACACTTCGGGGGGGGGGGGGGGGGGGCAGAAGAATGCGGACATTTAAATAGATCTTACTGCGACTTAAAGAATGAATTGGTATCAAAAGATCTTTGACACAAGCTGAGTCGATGTTGAAAATAACATTTGAGGAGCACCAGGATCTCAGCTTCTTTTTCAGGTGAGCCAGCCCAGGAGCTCACATTTTTGATGGCTGTGAGCTCTAGGGGCCTGGCCTGCGTCTATTTACCTCTTCATCTCCCACAGTGCCTAATATGCAACTCAGCACACTGGAGTATTAAAGAAATATTGGCCTCATTATTAGAAATAAAGCCCAGAGCCTCAGGGTTGGCATTGAGAGGAGACTGGCTAGGGGGTAAGATGGGGGTTGAGAAAGGCAGCTTTTGAGACTCTCATTCCATATCTAGGATTTGCCTTCTCCTTGGTGTGACCTTGGGTCCACCACTCCCACCTCCACTGTGGTCTCAGGGAGGGGCTAACTTCCTCTAACCTGTTGGCCCCACCATCTTTCCAGGTGAGGTCTGGAGCCTGCTGAGGGGAGGCAGAAGCATTTCAAAAATAAATAAAGTTTACCAGCCAATAGGAAACCACAAGAAGGGAGTAACAGAGATCCAGCAAGTGTTAAGAGCCTGGCTTTGAAACAGCTTTATGTGACGAGCTCCTGGCTCAGCATGGGCCCTTTCCCTTCCTCTTTGTGGCAGAGAAGATATTTCCGCTGTACCCTCCAGTAGGGCTGCCTTCTGCCCCCAGAATTCTTCATGGCCATTGCCCAAAGACATTCCATGCAACTGACTCGGAAATTCTACAAGCATTACAGTTAAATCTGTATTTTCATAATATAGTTAGAAATATTTTTTAAACTAAAACAAGAAATAATATGCATGTTCTAGGGACTTATATTACATTAACACATCAGAGACCACTAACAGAAATCTTGAACTCGTTCTAGGGCCAACCTCAAAATAAGAAGTTTGCTATTCCTGTATACTTGAAGAGTGTCGCATGACGGCAATGCCACCCTCAGAAAAAAAGTTCCCATCTGCAACCTGGAAACTGTTAACCTAAAACAAAAAATCAGAATGAGAGGCAACAAGTGTTTATTTGAGATCAAGGAATTGCAACCTGGGGAAAACAAATTGAGGCGGAACCTCCACCCCCCCCTCACCCCCCCAAGTACCACCCCACCCTCACCCCCCCAAGTACAGGAAAGGGACTCAGGGTTTTTACGCAGGAAGGAGGAGAAGATGGGGTAAATTGTGTTAAAGAAGAGTTTACTGGTGCTAGGTGTGGTAAGGTTAGATTTTAAACTTCACGAATTAGCCTATATTTGGTCATCAGGCAAAAGGCTAGATTTCTACTTCATTGACTGGTTAGCAATTCAGTCGTTGGTAAAGTCCAGTTGCATCCATCCTTACAAACAGGATATATTCTCGTTCTTGCTAACTTCTTGGAATGTTACTTTCAGTTCAGAAAGTAAAGAAAAATAAGACGTGCAGGGAAGTTCCTCTAACTGGCTGCTCTGGCTCTGCTTTAACGTGGCTCCACTCATGTCTTCTTTCACAAAAACAATATGCATAGGCCGGTAAGGCAACAACTGTCGCCCGCATTCTCCAATTTCAAAATATTGCGCTCCTCCAAACAAACAACCTTTCGTTGGATTTACGATAAAAGTCACAAATTTGAACACACAAAATAAATCTATGCCAGATAAACATCTCTTCTATTTGTTCCATATATTAGGTTCCACACTAGATTTCAGTTTTAAAAAAGACTTTGGTGTCTCAAAAAGTTTGAAAGCCCCTTCCTAGACCATTAAAGGGAGGTTGAGCGATGTCACCTGTTCCCCAGACCCATACTTGCATTTCCTGCTCCCCATGACCCTGAGACCTGCCTACCTACAGACTTGGCCTTGTTCTGGCAGGATCCAGTAGGAAAACCATGTCTCAAGGCAATCCTGCCAGGAGGCACTTAGGCTGAGGCTGTTGGGGGTCACCTAGGGGGATGTTCATAATTAGAGCCCTTTGCTGACTCCTTACTTTTCATGGCTTCCTTGGGTGTGAGGAACCACTTCCCCTCTAAAGCTACAGGATGTGGAGGGTTGGTCCACTGTACCCCAGCATAAACTGACGGAAGGGCCGTCAGCAGAAATGCTTTAAGGGGTACTTTTCTTATACACAACAGCATAGTAACAACTGAAATTATTGCGCAACATTCTTGCACATTAGTGCTAAAGGGTCCCTTGGAGGGAGTGACCTAGACCAACCCACATTTCTATAGGAGGAAACTGAGGCCCAGAGAGGGAGGTGAGTTACCCAAGGTCACACAGTGCATGCTCCTCGACTCTGTGTCCCCCTTCTTTCCACACCACACCCCACCTCCTCACTTACCATAATGATCAGCTCTCAGGTGAGAGGGTTAACCTTCATTCTGAAAGATGTTAGTGATTTATCTTTTTAAATATGGCTAATGGTAGAAATAAAATGATAATGAGAAAGCAACACATGCTTTCAGAGTGACTGTTCACCAGAGTGAACATTAAGCCTGATTTGATTGTACCCATTAGAGGTTTCAGCTGAACATTACAGAGATGTTTCTTGGGAATTTTTCTGATAGATGTGGCAGGGTCAGCAGCCAGGGATAAAGAATCATGGGACTGAAATGTCCAACTAGACAAAAATTTCTCAGTTATAGGTAGGAGAGACTTGGAAAGGCTACATGTAAATCAAATTATTTCAAATTGAAGCAGCTATTTTTAAAATTTCTTTTTTCATAATGTAAGCATTTTTACCTTTATTGGCCTGTTTCATAAGTAAAAATGGAGTTTTGGGAGGGTGGATTTTATTTATTAGTTGTTTCAGACATTGAGTTTTATAAAGTGAGAGACACCTATATAGAGAGCTTTAACCTTAGAGACTATCTGGTCCAACCCTTCATTTTCTAAATGAGGCAGCTGTGGTCCAGAGGGGACAAGTGACTGTCCCAAGGTCACACATCAACCAGCGTCAGAGTCAGCACTATGAAAATGCCTCCAGATGCAGGTCAAGGAGTTATTTGACTGACAGACAGTAGAGCTCCCTGGGCTGTGAGCTGCCAGAACAAGATTACAGTACTGGATATGCAAAGGAACACAGTTCACTTCCTGTATAAGTCATTTTTTTTTTTGCTTTTAGAAATATATTTGTTTACTCAACTTCAAAAACATTTTAAAATAGTGTGCAATAAAACATTCAATCAAACCAGAAAGAGAGAGGGGGAAGTCAGAAATAATGTGTGTACAATGCATCTTATAGGTATGTGTGTGTGTGGTCTGTGTGGATGGGAAGAATAATTTCGAGAGGTGGTAAATTAAAACTTCTAATAAGAATGGTCACTAAAATTGATTAGATTTGAGTTTCCTGGTAATAATGTTTTCATTTGCTTATTTAAAAAAACATCCACCACCACTTTCAATAGAGGTGTAACTAGAGCTTCTCCCTTTCTGCCTCTAATCCACACTAACCTAAGAACTATGGGGCAGAATTGCAGCACTTTGTAGCTAAAAGGCCTCTTTTACACCACCCAGTCTAACCCCCCAATTGACTGGAGCCCCAGAGAGGGAGGTGATTGCCACAGTAATGGCAGAGTCCAAGAAAAGGTAAGGGGGTGGGGATGTGCCGGAGAAACACTGGACACCTCATGTCTGAGTTTCAGGGATGTTCACGATCAAAAATAATTTTTAACTTCTTTTTACAAATATCCCAGTTGCACAGCAGCAGGCAGTATCCATGATCCCCTTTAGCCACTTCCCCAAGATGCTTCAGCCTGATGGTCACAGAACTTCTTACTTCTATGGCGTTTTATTAGGTACAATATCCTTTCATGCCTGGCATGTTCCATGGACTATGTGAGGTAAGAGGGCAGAAGAGGAAACTGTGCTTCAGAGAGTCACTTGGCCAAGGTCGCCCTGCCAGTCGATGCTGCTGGAGGCTCAGCTCCTGACTGAGTCAGGCTGCCAAAGGCAAGACCACTCTTTCCCTCCATGCTGTGGTCCCCCTGAAAGAATGACAGTGACAGATGAACCAATGTACCCCACTGCCCACTCACAAAACCCCTGCAAGGACACTGTGACAGTTAGTTGGGGTACCAGCTCCATGGTCAAAGCACCACTTATAAGTATTAAACTTCTAACACAACATTTGAGTGAAATGGTTGTTTTAAAGGAATATGTTTCTTTTTCAAGGTAAAAGATTCAAGGACTTATGTTGGAAGTTTTGCAGAAGACTAATGGTACCTTAACAGATGACCTGTAAACTTCAGGGTCACCCAGGGGCTTCTGGGTGTTAGGTTAACACTGTTCATGATTCAAGGAAATTAAGAGAAACTTCAAAATGAGATTCATAGGGTCTGGATGCAGCAAGAACTGAGAGAGACATAGGAAACAGTAAAGCAGCTGTCAAGCATAGGGAAAAAAGATTACCTCTGCAGCCAGGGTCTCACCTCTGGGCCCGAGGCTTAAAGTTTAAAATAATAATAATAACGACCTGGCATCCTGATTCGATCTAAGTATGAAAAACCGGTGTCTACAGGCGGTTGCTGAGCAGGCCGCTCATCCTGCTGGGGCGTCATGGAGCCGTCATCAGAGACAGGGGATAACTGAGTAGAAAGCCCAGCCCGGTTCTTCTCCACCCCCCACTCCCTTTGAATTTGCAATGCCAGCGGTTAGAAAAAGTGTCTCCATCTTGTGAAACACAGCACATTTGATCTGGAAGTCATTGAGAAAACAAATACGGAGCCTCATGCGTCCTGTTTACACTCCCCTAGCCCCAGTGAGAGCTGAGCATGTTGTGGAAGGATAAGTTGGTTTTTTTAAAGGTGCTTTTCTTTTTAAAATGAAAATCCAAAAAAGTACATATTACCATGTAGATCCAAATCCCAACAGAGAGATCACAAGTGCATGGACAAGTGTTACTTAAGCAGGTAACCCACAGAATGTCACACTTATTCCGTCTGTCTTCTGCAATTGCAGAAACTGCTTTTCCAAAAAGTCAATTATTTTTGAACTGGAAATTAACAGTATAGAAACAGCTTCTAAATTGTATCCTTAGTTAAGAATACAGTTTCATAATTATTTCGTGTTTACCAAGTCCATTCCAAATCTGCAGTAACATGAACCAGGAATTTAGCCCAGTTGCCTTCATTTAACCACTAAATAAATGGAGGCACAGATGGGGAGTGACTGACTTAAGTAGCAGAGCTATTGCTGTCAGAGGAAAAAGAGGACAGTGATTTCCTGGCTTTTACTGGTTCTTTCAGGACATGTCTCTTCCTGGTGTTGCGATTTACCTAACATTTTGGTCCCAAGGCATTTATTAGATATGTGTGTTTTACATGGAGCAGGTAATGGGTTTTATTCCACCAATGTAAGCATGAACAAAATGCCACATGGTTTATTTTAAAAATGGCTTAATTCTGATTAGGAGTATCCAGTTCACTGGGTTGGTGGACACATTCACCCTCAGTCCCCTCAGTGATGAGTGAATGGGGCTCATTCTGGAAGAGGCAGCTGCCCCCTCCACCGGGGTCCTTGGAAGGGCCGTACGTTGTCAGGCGGAACAGCTGAAAGGGCTTCTGCTGATTCATGTCTGCACAGCCCAAAGTCCCTACGGGCTAGCTGTTCACCTGCTCCAGGGCTGTGGCCTCTGCAGGAGGAGGGGGACCCTGGGCCCACTGAAGCTCTGCCTCTACCCTGGGGCCCTGAGTGGGAAGGGAACAAGGGCCTGGAACCCCAAACCATTTTTCTTTTCAGTGTGGGAAAACCTCTCCAGCCCACTTTCCCCTCCCCTTCTCTCACTTTCTGCTTCCCAGCTTCCCTGCCGCTCCCTTCCCAGTTAGCACATTAGCAGGATCTCTAAAGCCAGGCCAGAAAGGGAGAGAGGATGATCTTGGAGAATTACTGCTTTCAGTTCTATGGCCCAAGGACTGCTTAAACAAGGAAACCCAAAAGCCTGTCTACCTCAGATGAGAGAGGGAAAAATACGTTAAGAACAAGTTCCAGATGGATACCTCAATAAATCATCCTGCCATTTGGTATATGTCGCTCTCACCATGCAGAATCCAGATCCTGTCATCATGAGAACAAGCATGAGCCTGGGCAGCACCTGCCAGGCTGCAGGGCACTGTCATCCTGGCCAGATTGCTACATCTTCCGGCCCTGCAAGCTAGTTCTTTGTCACCCCATTTGCAGAGGAGGAGCCCAAGGCTTACTGAAGGGATGAAGCAGTTGCAGTTCCTTTTTCCTGGTCCTGAGAAGAGGGTGGCAAACCATGCGTGTCAAATATCCTTTGAACTTGGCCGAACTCTCAGCAAACCAACGCCCGGGCACTCACACCATGACACGTTTCCTCCTTCGCGCTGAGCAGCCCGGCGACCTCAGGCGAAACAACCGAACGCAGCCGCTAACCGTTTTCTGGACTTAGTTCCATTGTTTTTGTTCACTCAGCTGCAAGGTTAAAAAAAGGGACCAAAGATCATAAACAATCTCAACATTTGATGGTTTTGGAAAGAAAGCCAATGAATGATGAAAAGAATTGTTTAAATTCCTGAGGGCTACTTGGTTGAGGTGTTTGTGCCCTGGTACCAAGACTCTTGAGACTGTGTCTTCAGCCTCTGTCTCCACACCCTGCCCTGACTCCCACCTCTCCAGGGCTGTGCCACTAACTGCTGTCAGTTCCTTCCTCTCCCTGGAGAAACAGGCTACAAACACACAAGAGCTTCCTCAGTCACTGTTATGGTCTGAATGTTTGTGTTTCCCCCAAATTCATGTTAAAACCGAGCTCCAGTGTGATGGTGCTTGGGTCATGGGGGTGAAGCCTTCAGGAATGGGATTGGTGACATAAGGAGGACCTGGGAGAGCTCCTTTGCCCTTTCTACCACTTGAGGACACGGTGAGGAGAGAGCCCTCGAAGGACCAGGAGGCGGCCCTCACCAGGCACCTAATCTGCAGTGCCTCGATCTGGAACTTCCCAGCCTCCCGAGCTGTGAGAAACAAGCTCCTGTTGTTTATCAGCCGCCCAGTCAATGGTATTCTGTTATTGCAGCCAAACTAAACTGTCACTCAGTGCATCAGTCACAAAACAAACATTTACGGAGCAACTATGTGCCAGGCATTGTTCTAGGCACGTGGGAATATAGTCACTGACAGAACAACATCCCGGCTCTCATGGAGCTCCTGTCATGGGGGAAGGAGGTCAGGAGAGATGGTAAAGAGAGATAAGTGAAGAATATTCCAGGTGATAATAACAGATGCAGCAGGGTAAGGGGGGATCCTCTAAGGAATTACATCTCCAGAAGTGCCTGGGGACACTTACTGACTCAGACACTTCCCGTCGCTATCTCATTTCCCTTTACTAGGTCTGTGAGCAGGCAGGGAACATAAATGATCAGTGTGAACGTGCCCTGAAAGCTGGAAAGGGCTGTGCCCATCACAACAGCACCACAGCACACAGCCTGCCTGGTCTGGGGCAGGAGGGCGTAGGGTGCTGCTCTGGGTTGAAGGGCAGCAGCCCTGAGCCCAGTCCCCCATCTGCAAGCAGCTCTTAGTGTGGCCTTCCCCACATTGCTTCACCTCTCTGGATCCAAGCATTCTCATTTGTTAAATAGGACACATCAGGCTGAGAGGTTTCTCTTTCCATCCATCATTTCCCTCTAGTATTGCATTCTCACATGTTTATTCCACACTGTCACTTTTTTTTTTTTTTTTTGGCTCTTAACTAGTTAATTCAGAAACTTGACCTGAAGAATGGCTGGTAGATCTGGTCACAGAGCTGCCTCAGGAACAGAAGGCACACTGCTTTCACCAAAGGAGGAAACTAGCCATCTAGAAGTCAGAGCCTTTTGCACACAGAGAAATAATGTAAAAAAGGAGCCAAGAGAATTTTGAAAAAAGATAATGAAGAGGAGCTCATCTCAGTGAACTTCACAACTAACTGTAGGGCTGGGCCATTGTGAGCAGTACCCCTGTATCGGTGCAGGAGAGGACAGTAGAGCCGGGTATTCAAGGACTTCACTGACTCGAACTTCTCAGTGTGCCCTGTTGACCCTGCCACCCTGTCCTCTCTCTTGGGACACGCCCTTCCCCAGGGCCAGCTTCAGCACTACAGGCTGATGGCCAACATCTGCACTGACCAGCAGATGTTCAGTATGTTTCATATCTCACCCTTGAGCACTCAGACTCTATCAGTGGTGGTTTGTCCTTCTGAGAGTATAATTTAGCAGTTTCTATCAAAATGAAAGTATGCATACCCTTTAGCCCAGCAACTGTACTTCTAGTTACTTTTCTACAAATATAGAGCAAGTGTATATTCATAGGGTACAAATGTATGCCTGGGATAGAATAGAGGGAGTAAGATTGTGGTTGGGTGGGGTAGGAGTAAAGGAAGGGTAGGGCTTTTGCTTTTAACTCTAAATTTACATTTTGTTTAAACTTTTTAAAATTAAAAATAATTTATATATTGTGTAGATTTTTTAAAAAATTAAACACAAAGCTGTATTACTTGAGCAGGCCATAGCTGTCTTCTGACTAAAGCCTCGACTCTAGCATCCTTGTGGAATGTGGCCTCTTCCAACTCTCCTTTAGCCTCTGTCTGCAATGTGGCTCAGCACAGCACTGAATGTAGGAGGACCCCGGTTACAAAATTGTGATGCTTAAAAAAAAGTTAGTGGGAGAAGAACTTGGTTATGGGTAGAAGCTGGTGGGTGTTATTTTAGCTGTTACAGGTATGTTCAGACCCCTCAAGCTGCAGCTGGGCTCCATCTCATGTAGGAATAAAAAATGATCGCAGAGATTAAGTGGTGGGAGAGGGAGAAGAGAATTTTGGCTCAGTTTCGAGACCATCAAATTCAATCTCTTTTCACAATGAACTGTAACCTTTACTTAGCGTCCCCACATCGAATGGAATGCGGCAGGAGGGAGTTCCAGGAAAAAAGCCCACTACTTCAGCAGTTCAGTTGTGGATTATACCACCCCAGACCTCCACTCTGGGCCCAAGTGGAGCTGTGAAAATCATAATTACACTCTTGTATTCATTCGTTCACCGATTTCTTCTTCTCCTTCCCCTCCCTCTCCCCCTCCTCCTCTTCCGTGTGCAGGCTCTAGGGAAGGAGATGATGATGATGACGATGATGGGAAGGAGGAAAACCACAGGGGAAGATGAAGGGAAGAAACAAAAAGGCGAATAGAAAGAAAGGAGAGAAAAGAAGGGAAAAAAAGAGACGGTGATGAAGAGAAGGAATGGTACTAAGTAGGGTCATTGGTTTCCTAAATTAAGATCAAATTGTTTCTCATGAATGTTAGAGTTAAGCCCCTGCCAGGGCAGACTGCAATGACAAACTGACAGTGATGACAGGTTGATTACAACATTTTTAAATTTTTTTAAAGATATATCTTTATTGATTTCAGACAGAGGAAGGGAGAGGGAGAGAGAGAGACAGAAACATCAATGATGAGAGAGTCATCATTGATCAGCTGCCTTCTGCACACCTCCAACTGGGGATGGAGCCTGCAGCCCAGGCATGTGCCCTGACCGGGAATCAAACTGCGATCTCCTGGATCCTAGGTTGACGTTCAACCGCTGAACCACACCCGGCCAGGCTGATTACAACATTTTTAAGTAAGGAAAGAAGGCACAAGTCCAGGGCATATAGCTCCCTCAACTGACGTTCCCAGTGAGCACCCTGACTAGAGGGCAGGGAAGGAGGCGTTCAACAGATTGGTGGATAAAGGAAGCAACTGCTTTTTCTTCTTTAAAGGAGACGAGAAAGAGAGAGAGAGACTCCACCAGTAGTGATATTGTTGCTACTGTGAGTCTCACATTCAGCTGCAACAATTAGTCTTGGACAAACACACCAAACAAGAGAAATGACCCAGAGGACGCTGCGCCAGATGGAGTCAGTCGGCCAAGGAACTGAGTTTCTTCCAAGTGAGGTTTTGGTAATGTGAATGTGGTCACCAGAAAAGTCAACTTCCCTGTAAATTCAAACTATACTGACACTCCCATCACCATGGGACCATTCCTGGGCCCTGGAGTCAGAATGCACGCATACACAACTGTTGGGAAATGTCCCAGGCCTTGCTGGGCCAACAAAGAGAACTTTTCAGAGGATTGACAGGCCATGCAAACAGTCTTGGACTTAACCAGGAGACCCCTTCCACTAACTTATCAGATGACCTCGAACACATCATGACCTCTTTCTGGAGCTCAGTTTTCACATCTCTAAGTTGGGGGTGATGGGGTGGGGAGTAGATTTTAGACCTCTTGTGATTCCCAGGTGTATATCTACCAATAAACGGTATCAGATTCGCCAAGGTTGGGATGAGGGGCAGGAGCATTTAAACACACTTCCTGAGCCAGCCCCCAGATTCTGATTTCATAGGTGCAGGATCGTCCAAGCCGGTGCTGATAACTAGCTTATTATCATTTAACATTACTATTAGGTCACCACTGGACTTAAATGACCTCTTAAGTCCTTCCGGCCCAGAGACAACCACTAAAAAAGGTTCTATAAATTACATCAAAGTCTTTTGGAGATGGAACTTTCTTTTAAGTAACATTGAAAAGGAAGACAGGAAGTTCCCGGACTTAAGATTTCAAAAAATAATGCCCATGAATGATGGGAAATATGATCCACATAAATAAGCAGAATTTAAAAAAAGCATTTCCCCTCAATGTAAACTCCTTAAATATAATCTACAGGCAGTGTAGGGGTGGCAGGGAGTGAGGGAAGCCTCTATCTCCCTGCGATTTACTAAAGTGATTTACTGTGGAGGTCACAGCGGCCCTTGTTTCAGCCTGTTACAGTTCGCTAAGCTCCACTAAGCTCAGGTATTAGGGGGTCCGTCATTGGAACATTTGTGTTGAAGGAAGGAGGAGGAAGCTTTATTATTATTTTTTTTAGCTCTGGGGTTGCCTGAGGCCTCATGGAAATCTTGGGGCACAACTCTTGTTTGTCTTTCTTTTCTGTTCATGTTGCTGGTTCCAGGCCTTCCCTACCCTATTGCTGAGTGTTTGTTTACGGCAGCGAAGTAGAAAATTGTAATGTCTGTCATTGTTATTGGCTTGCTGATCGTGTGACCACCTGGTTTGCTGAATCCAGGACAAAGGCAGTAAGCCCCCCTTTAAAGCTAAAGCTGTGTACTTCAGCAGGAGGAAGTTTGTGTCTGTGCACTGCTTTATAAAGAATAATTCTAAGCTGAAATTATTTTAATTAAAACAATAAAACCCCCTCAGTATACTTCTCATGGCACAAGTTTGCACTAGAAGCCTTTCTTTTTTTGCAACAAAATGCACCAAAACAGAGGAATTTCTCAATAAACAACTTTATACTTGATTTGAGTGTTGGAGTTGGATGTGCAATTTCCAGATGTTTTCCTAAAAGGACCCTTGCCCTGCGGTCCACTGACTGCCTCGAGACATCCCTCTGGTCGGCAGAGACCCCACAGCTGCTTTAGCAGAAAATTGTTTTCTTTTAATTTCATAAAATGCCACATTCAACACGCACCTTTCATCCAGACAGGCCGCTAAGACGTTCAAAGGATTCGGAATTACCGACCCGCCCCCTACCCGCTGGAGTCATACACAGAAAATATCTAACATCTGTACGGCTGTACCACCCAAAAGTTTTAAATTGAAGGAAGATGTGTTTCTCTCACCAAATTACCAAAGGAATGTTCAGAGTCGAGCTCAGTTACCTAGGTTGGCCTGGATAGCACCGCAGGAAAACTCTTCTGCTATTTCCAGCGCCGGGCACTCCGAACGACCAGACAGATGGCCCTTACCTGTGCGTCTTGTCTGGAGATGGCACCGCAGGTGATAATACCTGTTTGCTAGCCCTCCACAGCTCTGGCTTAGTGGTAAAAATAGCAGCTCGCCTTACTGGGTGCTTACTGTACACCAGGCCTTGAGTTCAATGCTTAACATACAGGATTTCCTTTAATCCTCATGGCAACACGGTTCGGTGGGCTTTGTTGTCATCCTTATAAAATAAGAATATATGAGGCTCTGAGAGTGTCTAGTCAAAGATTACGATGCTGGTAAATTAAAAGTCGAAGCCAGGTCTGTCTGACTTGGCACCCACAGTCCCAGTCGCCCTTGGCACCCACTTGTCCCAACACTGTGTGGCACTGATGCATGTGGAAAAGCGTCAGCTGCCTTTTGACCCAGACACAGTGCATCTTACCAAGAACCTGTTATGTGCAGAGCTGTGGGTTGGGGTCAGACGTCAGGACAAGAGGTGAATAACAAGTCCACCCTTGCTGAACTAGCTCATAGAGTGACAACAGCCCCAGTGTGTCCCAGATTTTTTATTATTTTTTACCCTCACCGGAGGATATTTTTTCCATTGATTTTTTAGAGAAAGTGGAAGGGAGCAAGCGAGAGAGAGAGAGAGAGAGAGAGAGAAACATCGATGTGAGAGAGACACATTGATTGGTTGCCTCCCACACAAGCCCTGACCGGGGCCAGGGATTGAACCTGCAACCAAGGTTTGTGCCTTTGACCAGAAATTGAACCCGAGGCTCTTTGGTCCACAGGCCGACGCTCTATCCACTGAGCCAAACCAGCCAGGGCTTTAATATGGTTTTATTGATTTTAGAAAGAGAGGAAGGGAGAGGGATAGAGATAGAAACATCAATGAGAGAGAAACATTGATCTACTGGGGATTGAGCCTGAAACCTGGGCATGTGCCCTGACCAGGAATCAAACCGGTGACCTCTTGGTCAACATTCAACCACTGAGCCACACCAGCCTAGTAGGACTGTCCCAGTTTTTTGCACCAAGAGTCATTCATCCAAGATGGGGTAGGCAGAATTCTAGGATGACTCTCAAAGTTCTTGATCCCTGCTGTATCCACAGACTCACCCAATCAAACATTAAATTTAGGTGTTGCTGTAAAGGGACTTTGCAGCTGTAAATAAGTTGACTTTAAGATAGTTAGCTGGGCCTGGCCGGCCTGGCCGGCGTGGCTCAGTGGTTAAGCATTGACCTAGGAGCCAGGAGATCACGGTTAGGTTCCCGGTCAGGGCACATGCCCAGGTTGTGGGCTCGATCCCCAACAGGGGGAGTGCAGGAGGCAGCCAATCAATGACTCTCTCATCATTGATGTTTCTCTCTCTCTCTCTCTCTCTCCCTTCCTCTCTCTGAAATCAATAAAGATATATTTAAAAAAAAAAAATAGTTAGCTGGGTGGGCCTGACCATATTATCAGTGGAACCCTTTAAATCTAGGTCTGGAGGTCAGAGAAATCAGAGAGATTTGAAGTTCAAGGGGATTCAAGGAGGCTTTGAAGATGGAGGGGGTCACTTGGCAAAGAATATGGGTGGCCTCCAGGAGATAAGTGGCCTCCAGCTGCCAGCTGGCATGGAAATAGGGATCTCAGCCCTACACTACAAGAAACTGAATTTTGCCAACCATCTCAGTGATCTGGGAAATGGATTTTACCCAGAGACTCCAGATGGAACTCAGCCTGGTGGACACCTGAATTTCAGCTTTTGAGAGCAGAAAATCCAGCCACCCTATGTCTGGATTCCTACCTATGGAACTGTAAGCTAATATGAGTGTTGTCTAAGCTGCTAAATTTGTGGTAATTTGATATACAGCAATAGAAATTTGATACCGCAGGAAATTCTTGAGTCCTGGGCAAACTGGGACAATTGATTACACTAGATGAGTGCAGGCCCATGTAAAGTGTGTTGTTGGGGATCTGGACAGCTTTCATGGAGGAAGTAGCCTGTCCCTTCAGTAGGATTTTGATAAGGGGGAAGGGGCTGAAAGGTACTTTAGAAGGAGGGCGCAGCATCAGCAAAGACAGAGGGGCAGGAATATGCAAAGGGTGTCAACCAAGGTGTTACCAAGACACCAACTAACTCCTTGAGAGGGTTAAGTGTTTGGGGCAAAGACTTTGAAACTTCAGCATATGAAGTGTCTATTTTGGGGTCATGCAAATGACAATGAGATTAGCAGCCTGTGGTTGCATGACTTTGTTTCTTTTACCCTGGCACTGATGCAGTTCAATTGTCTCCAAGAAACTCTGAACTCTTGGAAGGCAGGGAGATGGCATAGTCTGCTGTTACCCTAGTGCCTAGTGCAGGGTCCGGTGCACCATTGCATGTTCAGGAAATGTTAAACAAAGAAATAGACGAGTGGTGTAATGTGGGCAAAACACCACCACTTTAGGCCCAACACATAGCCAGCCACATCATCTTTGAAAATACTAAGAGGTTGGCAAAGCTGAGCCCTCACATCTATCCCCGCTTCCTCTAGGACCTGACCTTCCTGCTATGTCCAGGGGCCTCCCATGTTCTCCTCCTCGAGACCTGGGGCCCCAATGTCTGACAGTCAATCTCAGCGCTGCTCCAAACCAGCTGTTTGACCTTGGGCAAGGAACTTAACTTTTCTGTGCCTCAGTTTCCTCATGTGTAGAAGGGAACAATAGGACCCACCTCACCAAGTGATTGTAAGGATTAGAGTTGTCAATACAACACACAAAGCCCTTACCACAGAGTGCAACAAAAGATACATTTCAATAGTAATTTTAGTTGTTGGGGATACTTTTAGTTATTATGATTAACTTTTATTTTAAATAGCAGTGACATTTGCTGACCAAATTCAGGTGGAGACCCATTCTGTACCTTGCCCCAACCCAAGGGCATTTTTATTTTACTAGAAGATTTTTGAAATAAAATTTAAAAACCCAACAACTTTGAACCCCAATGGGACGACTTTCCAATGGAGGTGGGTCAGACCAGGGACCTCTCCAGGGTGAGTAAACCAGGCCTGCCAGAAAGCTGCTCCTCAAAGTGCAGTGGGGGGACCAGCCTGGGCCACAGCTGGTGAGACCTGCAGAGTCTCAGCCTTCCTCCAGATGGTCTGAGTCAGAATCTGCATTTTCACAAGCTCCCCCCAGGGAGAGGCCCTGGTCTAGATGAACTCCTATCAGCCCTGCATCTGGACAACACAACATGTCTCTGACCTTTTCGTATGATTTGCTTTAAAAGTTAAGTGCTCAGGCACATAGACGAGCCAGACCACAAAACTCTCAGCTGGCAAGAGAGAACCTCATTTCTAGAGACAGCTGGCTCTCTACATGTTTCAACAAACTGGCATTATCCAAGAGCTCTAATGGTCTGAAGTCAGGCTTAAAACTCAGCAAAAATAAACCTTCCAGGAAATTTCTGGCACACCCACTTTTCAAACCCATCATCTCAGGAATGTTATCCAAGCAGTGGCCTCTTTCCCCACATCTAACTCTATTTTCCAGTTTGAGACAGTTCTCTTCTGGCCTTGAACTGACAACATACACACATACTCACAAATGAGAGAAAACAGGGAGGCCACATTTCGTGTTGGGCTTTAGATAAGTCTTTGGGAAAGTCCATAATCTCATTTTAGGACAATTAGTTTTACTTCTTAATGCAAATATTATTTTAAAAGAAGATCTTAAGTCTGAGGAAAGTCTGCTCCTGGTCACTAGAGTTCAAAGAGGCATATCTGTAAGCATAAGAAGCAGAATCCAGTCTGCCTTAATGTGGTCAACAAGACAATGTTCTCCATTTTCTTTTCTTTCTTTTTTTCCCAGATTTTTAATTGATTTTTAGAGAGAGAGGAAGAGTAACACTGATGTGAGAACAAGATATCAATAGCTGCCTCCTGCACAACCACTCCCGGGGGTCAAGCCGAAACCCAGGCATGTGTCCTCACTGGGAATCGAACCAGCAGCCTTTCTGTGCATGGGACAACACCCAACTAACAAAGCCACACTGGCCAGGGTTCAATGTTCTCTATTTTCTTATTTCCCAAGTGAGCAGAACACTCAAATCTTCCATGGGAACCAAAGCTCAAATCAGTCACATTCTTTGGACCCATTCACAATATTCATGAATGGACTGGTGTATGATAGCTGCTCTAGGAAATATAATAAGGCATGATTCCTTTACCACAGAAAACTCACAGCTCAGAAGGGAGAAACGTTTGTGTAACATATTTGTCTAGGTCTTTCCTAGTAATCTATTGATACATAACAATTCACTTCAATTTTAGTAGCTTAAAACAACAATCATTTTAATATCTTTCATAGTGTCTATGGGACAGGAATTTAGGAAGGGCTCAGTTAGGCAGTTCTGGCTCCTGTCCTGCATTTGCAGTCAGATAGGGGTTGCTGGAGCAGATGGAGGATGGCCAGGAATCTCCCTCTTCTTGTAGCTCCAAGGCCTCTCCATGTTACCTCTCTGTGTGGGCCAACTTGGGTTTCCTCACAACATGGCAGCCTGAGTACATACTGTTTACATGACAGCTCAGGGCTCCAAAGGTGAGTGTCCCAAGAGAATTGGGCTGAAGTTATATCATTTTTTATGATTAGTTCAGAAGTCACAGTGTCACTTCCTCTTAAGGGAGAATTGTCAAGGTCACATTGTAAGAAAAGCATGTGGATGGGAGATATTGTTTTAACCATCCTTGGAAAATATAATCTGCAATAGGATTTCAGCAGAAAAACAGATGCCACATCCAAATGAGGATAATTCTAGGAGGCTTAACAAAAGCACAAGTTATGAAGATATAGGCATAGTGTAGGAGAAGGAGAGCTAAGTGCAGCATCCTGACATGGCTGGCAACGGAGGAATTGTTACTGCCCCTATTTGGAAGAAACAGAGAAGGGGAGTTCATAGGAACTCTGGAGAGAAGCGCCCAGGAAGGGCTCCCTGAGAGGACAACCAAGCAGAGAGGCAGTGGGAGAATAAATGCCCTGACCTCACCCTCCCCTCCTTGGCTGAACCCAACAGGAAGCCCAAAGGCCTAAAGCCCACACTGACCAGCCTCTGGGGAAGACAGCAGATGGAGAAGAGGGGCAAGTACATCTGGAGAGACAAACAGAAGATAGCAGCAGTAATAAATATCTACAGTACAAAGGAAGATTTTCATCTTATGCCGATAGAAAAGTAAGGGAGTTTATTTCTGCAAGAGGGAAATCTGAGCTATTTCCATGTAATGTCACAAATATATAGACATGGTGAAGAGAAGAAGTTCACATCACCAGCAGTCCTCTGGATGTCTGGGATCCCACCCTTCATCTTGGGGCTTAAGAGAGTCCCAGGCTGTTGGAAAGGGAGTTGTCCACATGAGCAAGCCAGATGGAGACCATCCAAAGTCTCTGGGCACTGACAGGAGTGGTTCTTGATGGATGGTCCATGGCAGTATCCCAACAGGAAGGACAGCTGATGCAGGTCCTCAACATTAACAATGTGATGGTGGAATGGAAACTTGGTGGGATGCAAACTGGGTGGTCTGTGGGCACAACTCTGGCTGCCAGAGCAGAGCCTGCTTGGCCCCTGAGACTGATTCCTCTTCTGTTCTTGGAGTGGTCCCTCCAGGCCTGGTTCTCCCATGCTGAGCCCCATAAACCTCTCTCCTTCATCATGTCCCTACAACTCCCATCTAGCCCAGTCTGGAGAATCTTCATCTAATCTGAGGGTATGGAAACCTAGCTCTTAATCTATTTTTCCAAATCTATTATTTATAATATCAAATGTAAACTCAAAAGTCCAGGTCCTTGTAACTCCACATCCTCGACTTACGAAAGTCAAAAGCCAAGATATGACCTATTTGTTCTCTGCATTCTGCCCTTCCTTGAGGCATATGGTATAGAAGTGAGGCAGGATAGTAAGAAGCTAGGAAAATTCCTTGGCAAGTAAAAGAAGGAAACTGAGACAGACAGCTGAACAAACTGGCCTAGCAATTTACAGCCAGCTATACAAGGTCACCAGGGCAGAAAGCCCCAGGTGCTTAGCAATGGGCAAAAACGATGCCTGACTTCATCCCCAAAGTGGCTTTTCCTCCCCTGGCATATTGTTGGTCATTCAGTTTAGATCCCCTAACTTTTCATATCACTGGTTATGTGGTTCAGACATTCCCTGACCTTTCCTCCCTAGAGATAAAATCTAGGCCTCAGTTAAATTTCAGCTCCAGGCCCAGGAAAGCAGCAAAACCAGACAGGCAAGGCCAAGACGAGCTGCTATGACTAATGATGCCCTGCTCTGGTGTTGACCAGTAAGTGGAGACCATGACCCTGAAAGAACACACCTGGAAAACTGATGAATATTCTATTGAGATTCTCTGCTAAGACCTTCCCTAAACTCCCAGCCTTTAAAACCCTCATAAACGAAGCTCCCAGTGCCAACTCTCCCTCTTGGGAGTATGCCCGCACCTTTCCCTTTCCTTTCTTCTTCCCTCTCAGGTGTGCATCTCCTAAACTCTAAGGAACCCCACAAGACTTACAACCAGGGGAGCAATGGGCAGCAGCAACCTGGGAGCAATGGGCAACAGCTTTCACCTGTTGCTTCTTTGTCTTAAGCCCTTCCATGTTTCACTGTCCCCAGCTTTAATAAATGTACTCTCAAAATCATCTAGACTTGTACTGTGAAATCTTTCCTGCATGAAGTCAAGAACCCACATATTACAAGCAGGCCTGAGGCAGACCAGCTCCAGGCCCGATCCCTGTCCAGTAACAGAAGTTCTAGGAGCTGGGGAGGGTCACAAAGTATGTGATGGTGGGTGAGTAGAGGGGTGTCACAGAGCAAAAGTATTATCACAATTCAAACTAAGACGTATAAGAATCCAAAAGACCATTTATGGGAGTGACCAAGGAAGATCTCCTTTGATTCTTTAAAGAACTGGTAAGATTTCAACAGGAAGAGATAGAAGAAGCATTCCAAGTAGACAGAAGAGAAAGAGCATGAGAATTAAAGCACATTCAAGAAAAGACAGTTTAATTTATAAGGAGTGTAGGGGTATTTGCATGTAGAGGAAATCATTCTAGAAGAGCAGGGTGAGGCCAGGTCATGAAAGACCTTGACAGAAATTTTGCATTTTCATTTAAAAGGCCACTAAATGTTGTGCACATAGGTAGGGTAATCAAACTTGAGTTGTGCTTTAGAACGATTAATACAGCAGCAATGCATTGGATGAAGGCACTATGGTAAGGGTGTTGGACATTTGTTTAGACATAAACCTCTCTGAGACTCATGTTCATGGCTTCTATCACCATCTTGTTTGCAAGTCTGCATGTTAGGCTCTATTCCCTCGGTGACTCCAGACCTGCGTTTCCAGCTCCCTATAGGGCATGTCCACCTACACATCCTATAAGCTCCTTAACTCAATGCACTCAAAGCAAAACTCATCATTCCCTCTCCCCAACTGCCCCACATGCTGTCACACCTTTCTGCCCCCCATAGTCCCCTAGATATGCCATAGCTCTCAGGCTGGAATTCTCATTTTCTCCACCTCTCCTACCTCACTTCCTCCCTCAACCTCATGGCTCCTGCTAATTACCACTCA